>NC_048222.1:54833735-54971470 GCF_002007445.2 Ailuropoda melanoleuca | reverse complement strand
CCCCCCCCCCCCCCCGCCCCGCGGAAGGAAAAGCACTTCCCTCCTCATGTAAAAGGAGGTGGATGAGCTTCTGCCAGTTCATTCTCTAACCCATGGAGTCAAGGAGTAGTCCAAAATTTCCATCACGCCTTGACTCATTTAATGGAACTTTCCAAGTTTATTTATTTATTTATTTTAAAGATTTTATTTATTTATTTGACAGAGATAGAGACAGCCAGTGAGAGAGGGAACACAAGCAGGGGGAGTGGGAGAGGAAGAAGCAGGCTCATAGCGGAACAGCCTGATGTGGGGCTCGATCCCATAACGCCAGGATCACGCCCTGAGCCGAAGGCAGACGCTTAACTGCTGTGCCACCGAGGCGCCCCCCCAAGTTTATTTTTGCTTCTAAATCCACAAGTTTAACAGATTTGTAGGGCATGTTTCCTAAAAAGAGCTCATATCTGCTCTTGCCCTTTTAGAATAAGCTTTCTAAACCTGACCTGGACTACATGGAAAAGCTGGAGGCAAAGAACTGGCAAATCAAAGAGGTACGGCCACTAATTTACGATGGGCTAGGCACACGAAATTTCTCTAAGGTCTGGTCTTTTTTTGTGGCTGGATCATTGTCTGACTAGGAGCACTCATTCTGGAAGGAAAGGCAAGATATTGAAAGTGAGCCTGATGCGTTTTACTACTCTCTCTGTGGACTTGGCTGTTGTCATGGTTACTTTTTTCAAAACAACAAATTGGGACTTTCACCCTTATTCCACACTGGAGAGGAAATCAAAGAACAGGGAGGACTGTAACCAGAAGAATCTAATGAGAGCAGGACTTGCCTTGCTTCTACTCTGATATACTTCCTACTCTGGAGAGCAAATCTTCCCTACATTCCAAACTCTCCATCACGGGCTTTGGTCTCTGTCACTCCTGATCAGGGTGAATTGAGCCAAATCTTTCCCCTGATGGGCACTGGAAGCTCTCTGGAGCAAAATCAGTCCAGCTCCTCTCCTTGTAGCAATCAGTAGCTGGAGCCCCTGGGCAGGCAGGTTGGGGAAGGAGTGCGGTGATCCTGAACAGGCTGCCCTGCAGCCAGGACTGACCATGGAATTTGCAGGGCCCAGCACAAAATGAAAATGCAGAGCCCCTTGTTCAGAAAGCAGGCGAAAGGACTTTTCCTATCTTTTGCAGCCTTTCTTTCCACCTGTCACGGTGTCTTTCATTTGCCATTTAATATTGTGCTACCTCAGGCACAGGGATACTTGATGGGCAAATGTAGACCCTCACAACTGCCCAAGGGCCCCCACCCTGTGACTCAGTCCCCTGGCTGTGCACCCAGCCCCATTCCTCCCATGCCCAGGTCACTGCCGGGCAGAGGGCAGCAGTGTCAGCTGGGCAGGAAGGAGAAGGATCAGGCAGCAGAGAACTTGTCCCTGTTCCCAGGGAGGTCACAGAAGAGGTGACTTTGCGTGAGCTAAGGGTCCAGGTTCCCAGTACATCCACTATCCCATTGGACTTTGCTTACAAATTCAACGATAAAATGATTAAGAATTTCCATACTGTGACTGCAGAACGTTAAACCTGCTAGGGGGTGCCCCTCCTGAGTGCTGAGCCCTATGTGACTGCATTGGCTGATTGGCTGCCCAAGCAGCTGGCCTGCCTGCTTCTCCTCATGCTCAAGGGAGCTTGAACGCCAGGGCTGGTCCCGGTCTCCACTAGGCATTGTGCCTCCCTCCACTCCCTTCCCCAGCCTGAGGGAGGGAAAGGTCCCTACTAAAACAGACAAAGAGGAAAGCAAAGCAGCAGACTCACTGCTCCCTACGTTTCTTCCAGGACACCATTCAAACCGCTTTAGTCTATAGATGGGTTGCATTGGTTACATCGGACCCCATCTCCCTCCACCCCTTTAAAACCACTTTACCGAGGCATAATTGACATACAATAAACCTCAAATGCTTCAAGTGTACAGTCTTATGAGTTTTAACACACGCATACACACTTGTGAAATCATCACCAGAATCAAGATTAACATGTTCATCACCCTTTCTGTAATCCATCTCCTCCTCCACCCCACCCCCCAAACAACTACCGATCTGCTTCCTGTCACTGTTGATTAGCTTGCGTTTTCTAGATTTTCACAGCAGTGTAATCCTACAGTCTGTGCTCCTTTCTGTCTGGCTTCTTTCACTCAGTGTACTGATTTTGAGAGTCATTCACGTGGCTGTACATAGCAATAGTATGTTCCCTAATGTTGCTGAGTAGGATTCTATCGCATAGTCAAGCCAGGGTTTATCCATTCACTTGTTAATGAACATTTGGGTTGTTTCTCAATCTGGGCCATGTCATAGACGGCTACTACGGACACTAGTATACAAGAGCATTGTATGGTAGATATAGGTTTAACTTTTTAAGAAACTCCCCAATTATCTTCCAAGTACCCCGACATTCCCACCAGTAGTATATGAGAGTTCCAGTTGCTCCACATTCTCACCAGCCGCTTGGTATGTGCCAGTCTTTTTTAGCTGTAGCCATTCTAGAGGTATCTGATTAGGGTCTTAATTTGCATTTGCCTGATTACTAATGATTTTGAACATTTTTTAGTAGTTTACTGACCATTCATATACCTTCTTTTGTGAAGTGTCTGGTCAAATACTTGCCCTGTTTTTAAAAATTGGTTTATCTTGGGGCACCTGGGTGGCTCAGTTGGTTGAGTGTCTGACTCTTTGATTTTGGCTCAGGTCATGATCTCAGGCTTGTGGGATCAAGCCACGTGTCGAGTCTGCTTAGGATTCTCTCTCTTCCCCTTCTACTGCTCCTCCCCACCTCTCTTTCTAAAAAACAAACAAAAATTGGTTTGTCTTATTGAATTTTAAGAGATTTTTTAAAAACTGTATTCTGGATTAAAGTCTTTGTCTGATAGGTGTTTCAAATATTTTCCCCTAGTTTGTGGTCTGCTTTATTTTCCTAATGTCTATTAAAGATCAAAAGTTTTTAATTTTTGATGAGGCCCAATTATCAAACTTTTCTTTTACTAATGGTTCATGCTTTTTTGTGTGTGTTCTAAGAAAGCTTTGCCACTCCATGGTCCTAAAGATTTTTCTCTTGTTTTCTTATAGAAGTTTAATAGTTTTAGATCTTACTTTTAGGTCCCTGATCCATGCTGACTTATTTTTTCTGTATGGTGTGAGGTAAGGGTTGACGGGGATCTCCCCTATGGATATCCAGTTGATCTAGTGCCATTTATTGAAAAGATTTTCCTTTCCCTGTTGAACTGCCTTGGTGTCTTTGTTAAAAATTGTCAATACAGGGCACCTGGGTGGCTTAGTCAGTTAAGCCTCTGCCTTTGGCTAAGGTCATGATCCCAGGGTCCTGGGATGGAGCCCCACATTGGGCTCCCTGCTCAGCTGGGAGTCTGCCTCTCCCTCTCCCTCTCCCTCTGTGTGTTTTCTCTCTCTCTCTCAAATAAATAAATCTTAAAAAAATTTTTTTTTTGTTTTTTTAGATTGGCAATATATGTGTGGAACTCTTTCTGGACTCTCTATTTTTCTATTGATCTGTTTATTTTTTCCCAATACCAGATTGTTTTGACTACCATAGCTTTATAGTAAGTCTTAAAATATAAAAGGTAAGATCAGCAAGTTGGAAAATAGGTTCTCCAACTCTGTTCTTTTTAAAAATTACTTTGCATGGTAGCCATTGGAGGTGCACTGCTCAGATTTCCTTCAAACGAACATGCTGTTGGGAGAGTGGTTGACAGCCCTTCCCTATGGATTCCCCACTAAGTTCACAGAAAGGCCCACTTCTCTGGGTTGCTCCTAACCAGTGACTAGGTATAATGGGGGTGTTAGTGTTTGCCCATCCCATGCAGGACAGGACTCTTCTGACAGGAAATCTTTGTTTGGGGACTCCCCATTTCTGGCCAAAACTCTTGCTCAGAACTACAATGTGGTCTGAAGTCCTCTCCATACAATTCTTCCTTCCCTCTCTCCTTTCACAGATGTCAGACCAGCGCTGGGTTCTGACTGCTTCCATACGTGTTCCTGCTCCCTTCTCTTTTATCCTTCCCAGTCTTTTGCCCTATAAATCTCTTGCATATCTAATCCAGTCCTGTTGCCTCTTCTCAAAGGTCCTCAAATGACATACTTTGGTTATTCTAGGTCTTTGCATTTCTATATAAATTTTAGAAATCAGCTTATGAAATTCTACCAAAAAAAAAAAAAAGGAAAAAAGAAGAAAGCCTGCAAGAATTTTAATTGACAGTTCATTGACTCTACGATCAATCTGAGAAGAATTGTTACCTTAACAGTATTGGGCCTTATATCATATATATGTATCTCACCATTTATTAGTATTCTTCAATTTCTCCCAGAAATGTTTTGTACTTTTCGGTGTAGAGGTCTTAGAGATCTTTTGCTGGACTTACTAAGTATTTTTATGTTTTGGGGGAATACTGTATTGGAAAATTTTTAAAAATTATTTTCCAATTGATTGTTATTAGTGCTTAAGTATACAACTGAATTTTGTGTATTAACCTTGCATCCTGAAACCTCGCTACTGTACTAGTGCCAGTAGTTTTGTCTCTGCTCCCCTGACCTCTTGAAATAAAATTTTCTTGGGAATCCAGTGCTGTAATAAGAGTGGAGTATAGGCAGCTGGAGCTCCTCCTCCTACCAGCTTCTGTCTCCCTCCCCAGAACTCAACCCCACCTTCAAAACTGATGTGGGGAATTTCTGAAGAGCTCCAAGACTCTGAGTAACATAGCTAAACAAGGCACTGTTCCAGAGAAGTTGGTTTTTACTGACCATCTCCCCCAATATTTTATAGGTGTTTTACCCCATTTTAGTCTTTCAAAAGAAAACAAAAACACCTTGTAAGATAAGTGGAAGTGGTTCCCTTCTAAAGGTGAAGAAATGAGAGATTAAATCTCCTTGAAACGGTCTCTGAGTTGGTTTCTGTCCGCAGAAGGACTAAAATGCGTCTGTCTGACTCCAGAGTTTGTGGTCGGGCTCTCCCCAGGCTGACTGAGGCAGACAGCTAGGTTTCAGACTGGATTTCTGTGAGGGCCGGGGCTTTAGACTGGCTCATCTTGGCATTCATTTAGCACATGGGCTTGCAGGTCAGGAAGCCTGGCTGGGCTCTGGTATTCCACCCCCAGGGCGCCTACCACCCAGTCTGGTTTCCCAGCTTCCTCTTCCACCCACATTGCTTTTGGAGGGTATCTGTGACCTCTATCTCACCCATCTGACGGATCGTTTGCAAGTCTAAGCATTTTTTACTTCCCTGCTGCCTTAGCACAGAAAATCTTGGACCTGGGTGATCCAGTTTGCTTCCGGTTCTCTTTTAAAGTCTCTGGTCACCTTCTATTTGTCTTCTGATTTGTACTTTGGGGGGACATAGTTAACATTTCTAAGGAAATGGCCCCCCTTGGAGGGGCACATTTAGAGTATCTACACCTTGTTGAAAAACAAGCTCATCATAATTCTACCTAAACGGGTAGCTAATTCCTCATTTCTCCTACTACTGGGGATTCCACCATCCTTTTGTTTCCTTTCCTCCTTCACTTCTCCCATTAAAACACCAAGCCTAGCCCATCGTTCGCTTCGAACCTGTTTTGGGTGGGCTCTATCTTTTGCAGCTATCGCCCAGGCCAGGGCCACATCAGTTCATTTTTGATTGAGTCACAGATATGCAAAGAGTGATCTTCTAGTCTGTAGAATTCCTCGACCAGGGTCAGTAATACATGGACCAGAATCTTTTCCTCTGGCACATTTTGTCAGAGGTATCCAGAAACCAATGATATTCAAAAGCCAGGAGTTTGCACCAGCAGATTTTGTATTGACTCCCCATTTTCTGTTCACTAAATCTGAACCCCTTTGTCAGATCTTTCAGGTCATCCGTCTATCAGTGTCCCTCCCCATCACCACTTTCATTGTTCACGCAATTATTGCTCCATACGGAGCTCTTTCAACCAAGAGCTGAAACCCAAGCTTTGCTGTTCCTCTTATGTGACCTGATTATTCTCTCATGCTTGCTTTTGCCTGTTTTATTCTACATGCCATGAATGCCAACATTCTGCCAATCTTGAATTTTCCCCCTCATTATAAAACCAAGGCCTGTATTTTCCTATCCTAGGATTTCTTCTCTAACCCTTTCCAACCTTCAAGATGCGTGTTCTAGGAGTATACTTGCAAATATATTATTTGCTACTAAACCAACTCTGGTGAATAGAAGTTCCCACATTAACTGGAAGTGAATATCATGAGGCTGTGAGCTTCTTCAAGACAAGGACCATGTCTTATTTAACTTTGTATCATCAGCATCTAGCCCAGTGCCAGGCACATCATTTATGTACAGTAAACATATGTTGGATAAATAAACACCACTTTATGATGCTACCCCCTTCAGCAAGTTCCTTAAATACAAAAGAGTTTCAGCTTCTTTATCTGGAAAGTTGTGCTTACAATACGGACATCAGAAGTCATGAACACTAAATAAGAAAACCTATGTAAAGGTCCTAGCACAGAACCTGGCACAGAGAGCTCCATCCATGCGAGTTCACACATTCCCACTAAGCTTTTAGAAATATTTTCAGAATTGTGGAATTCTCACAATTGCTTTTCCATGTCCGTGTATTTTTGCTTGATCTTCTTTTGAGACAATATCAAATGCAAACGTGGGACTTGTAATAATCTCTAAGAAAAAATCTTGGTCCAACAGGACGACTGTTAATTTTTGGTGTGGGGTTTGGCTGTGGCAATTCTGATATGCAGATACATGCTGGTTTATCTTTTTAAGGGATTCCATAAATGCATAATCTTTTTTGGATGCCCAGCTTCATTAACAGTTGAGACTATTTTCTCCTTCCCTTCTTTACTTTTCACATGGGGGAGAAATTATCAACGCTGAATAAACACTCCACTGTGTTCACTGTAACACTGAAGTCTGCGTATCTGTATCTAGCAGAGAGAATGAGAATTATTATTCCTGAAGATCCCTGTTAAATGAATTTCATGGATTTAACAATTTTCATACTTTCAGTGGCAATTGTCCTTAAACTGAAATATGCCCTCAGTTTTTCTGTCTGTAAACTAGGGGTAATAGTTTGTACTCTCACCCTCTTAGGACTAGCATTTATAATGATACAGAGGAAAGAGCACTGGACTGGGAGTCAAAAGAACAGAGCTCTATCCTTCATTATGACTAGCTGCATAGACCTTGGGCATATAATTCAACTCAGTCCCCTCACCTCCAAAATGATAAGTGTAAATTAAGCAATTTTTAAGTCAGCTCCCAAATTTAAAATGACGGGTTTTTTTTAAGAAAGGAAATGAGTTAAGTGGCCCCCGTCTTTTTTTTTTAAGATTTTATTTATTTATTTGACAGAGAGAGAGACAGCCAGCGAGAGAGGGAACACAAGCAGGGGGAGTGGGAGAGGAAGAAGCAGGCTCATAGCGGAAAAGCCTGATGTGGGGCTCGATCCCATAACACTGGGATCACGCCCTGAGCCAAAGGCAGACGCTCAACTGTTGTGCCACCCAGGCGCCCCTAAGTGGCCCCCTTCTACCCAAGGTTGCCAGATGAGAGGAGACTTTTTGTGCACTCTATAGAGAGGGGAATTTGGCCTGTGCTGGCCATGGTAGGTATGTGGCGTCTATATGCCAGCCATAAGGCAGGAACTCAAAAAAGGTATATACATGTCTTATTGGGGATAAGAACCCAGGAAAGTAGAGGCATGTGGATTACTTGGGATGCTTTTGCACAATAAGTATCATTATTTTTTGTACAAAAATCGAACCTATCATTATGCATTCTTTTCAGACTTCCTAAGTTGTGTACCAGCCCTCTGATTTATGGTGGGAGGGATTACCCTTGGGCATACCCCAGCAGAGAGGGATTGGAAAAAGAAGCGGGAAGTTGCCTCATACCTATTGGTGTGTTAGTCCCTTCTCCATGGGCGGACTCCAGTGTAGCAGGTGAAGAGCTGCCCCTGGTGTTCATTTGATGATCATGCAAAGTTCAAGGCAGGTCATGTCACTATCAGCTCCAAATTTTCTGGATCCATATAACACCTGAGACTCTTATATGTGCCAATATATACCATCGTATTTTCAGGTTGTAGGAAAACCCCAAAGGATTTCTATTCAAAAGACCCGAGTTTGAGTCCCATCTATACAAACTGACTGTCTTTGGACAAGATAGTTTAGGTCTCTGAGTCGATTGATGTAAGGATCAACAGAAATGGGGATGTGTAGGGTGCTTTGTTTCAGGGCTAGTCATGGCTGAACTCTTTTACAAATCTTTGCCCACTCAAAAACTGATTGAGGGAAGTTTTTAAATTATCTAGGACTGATCCCTTTATTAGGGAAACCTGAAGAGGTTGTGGCGATGTAAGCCAAAGGCTTTAGAACCAGAGGGGACAGGGTGCTGAAGTCCTGCAACTTTGAAGCAAGGTCTTTGGGGCAAAGCTCTGCTTTCTGTAGCGTTGTTTGCCCCTCCCCCGGCTCCGGCCACACCTGGGTCCTCCGCCCCACCGCTTTAACTTGGTGGCAAGTTGCTTGACCCCGTCAGGATCTTGGTTTGGCTTCCTCTCTACCTGTGCAGTCTCTCACTGTTGTGGTGTGGGGTTGCCCCCCAGAGAGCCCTGTATCAGGCTCTGTCCTCACAGAAAGTGTCCCTCAAAGAGTCCTACACCCCACTTCATTTGGGATGTGCATCATGGCAAGGAATGGCAACACGCCCTGTGGCCACCACTGCCACAGCCCAGCCAAGTGACCACCTCCAGTTCATAGCCTGTGACAGACATTGAAAATGCAGGATCGGTGGGGCGCCTGGGTGGCACAGCAGTTAAGTGTCTGCCTTCGGCTCCGGGCATGATCCCGGCGTTATGGGATCGAGCCCCGCGTCGGGCTTCTCTGCTATGAGCCTGCTTCTTCCTTTCCCACTCCCCCTGCTTGTGTTCCCTCTCTCGCTGGCTGTCTCTATCTCTGTCGAATAAATAAATAAAATCTTAAAAAAAAAAAAAGAAAATGCAGGATCGGAGTCACCCCCAGCCAACAGAACCAGGGAGGGTAAGGAGTCTCTTCCGTGAAAAGTTACCTGAATCTCCAATGCCAGCCCAACTACTCAGAGCTTTTGCTTCACTAAGACTACAGAGATATTTAAATGTCTGCTTAAAATAATTGCTGGTACCATTGTGGCACAAGAAAGCGCGGAGGCTGAGGGTGGGGGAGGGGTGTCAAGCCCAGTGTGCCCATTCACCGTTTAGGTAACATATGAGCAAGCTGCTGAACCTGGTTTACACATGTGTAAAATGGAGATGCTGATGCCTTTGCACAGCTGTTGCGAGGATGAAACAGAACTGCACGTTGCAAAGTGCCTAGCCCACAGGGGCTGCTCCAGGAGTGTGTGTTGTTTTTTTCCTCCCCCTTGCTTCCCTCTCACTGGAGAAAGACCAGATTATCCCAAGTACAATTCCTTTAGGAGGGCTAAAATTTTTCTGTTAAAAGTAATAATTGATCAAGTTCCTGCCTAATCATTTCAATTCAGGTATTAAGGTGTCCAAAGTAAACGGATTCGTTTGCAGCATGGATCTCCCATGCCGCAGGAATGTTTGGGAGCGGGTCTGCCAGCTGTCACCCCCCCCCAACACGCCCTCACCCCCACCAACCCAAACCCAGCCAAGGTGTGAAGGAAAAGAGCTATCAGGTTTTGTCTAGGATTTTTAGACTCCAAATAAGGGTTATGATGGAAATTCTCATTCATGAAATTAAAACTGCCCGTTTTCCTAGGAAGCCTTCGCTAACAGAGAGGCTTGCTTTGATCTCCTGGTTTAGGATTTATATGGAGACCATTCATGTGTACGTGTGTGTATCTCAGAAGTAACTAATCCCGACACAGCAGAATGCGTTGGCTCAGTTTATAATGGCCAGTCTAGCCAGAGTATTTCATTGCAGGTTTCCAGTCATGCCATTGTTTGTCCATCTTATTAGTCAGATGGCTCATTAAGACAGCCAAAATGACAAGCTCTACAGAGCCGCTCGCCCTCTTTGTTTCCTCGTTCATAGATGCTACAACCATAGGTGACACGAACCTCAAACGACAGAGTGACTGGATTTGAAAAATCTTCAAGAGCCACTGCAACAATTTAGCTGCCACTTGCAATATGTTACCATATCTTTGCTTATTTTATTCCTCTTCAAATTTAGGAGACCATGATACACCTCAAACTGGAAATGTATCCAGACACAGCCAACAAAAGCAGTTATCTTACCGTTATTTACCCAAGTTCCTTAACTTAAAGCTACAGACGCGTTTCTACACTAATGCTCACACTACAAGTATATAAAATCGTTAGCTCTAAGTGACAAAGCCGTGCGTGTCTCTGTACTTTCGTATTACAAGGCTTTAAAAAGAGTTTCCACCATTCAGCTTAAAATACCCAAGTTGCTAACTTCTGAGCAAAAACAATCACATGAAGAAATCCTTTCTGCCCCAAGTTGTTAGCAGTAACAGAGATACAAGTCATAAGCAGCCGTTAAATTAAGTATAATCACATCGTGCTGATAAGGAGCCTTTACTCAGCAGAACATTAGTAAGTCCCAGATTTTTCTGGGATTGTCCCGACTCTGAATGCCCTGACCCATTGCCAAGCTCTGTATTTGAAATAAAGTATCCCATTTTCCGATTCTCAGAGGATGACGGTAGACCCTGTCCCCTCTGGTTCTAAAGGTTTATTTCAGCTAGCCTCTCAACTGAAGGATAAGTGGCGCATGCAATTCTCATAAAAAACAAAGTATCACCATCCTAACTTGGATTTATCAAAACTGCAATTTTCTAAAGTCTGTTTGCTTAGATCTGTGATGTCTCTGTGTAATGATGCCAAGCTCAATCAGGGAGATTTTGATTTCACTCTCATAAAACGTCCGCTTTTTATACCCCATGAGTATCCCAAGTGGGTTCGTAATTACACAGTCTTAATCGAAGGGATACAGATGGAAAAAACAATTATTCCTCATCTCCAGTTCCAATTTTCTAGAAAGACATTTATTTAAGTCTTTAATTCCTGAGTACCTGAAAAAGCAAACAAGGTACAGATAGCTGGAATTTCTCCTATTTTTAGTTTTAGAATGAAACTTTTCCCAACGGCAGTGAAAACAAATAGAAAAATGCTTGCTTTTGTGCTATGAGAGAGAGAAAAGGAAAACCAGTCCTTGAATATTTGCAACAAAAGAACATCACTTGCTACTGGAATTGACAACTGGATTAAAAGGCTGAAGTTTGGAGGTAAAATAATTTTGCTATTCTTTAAATATTTTAGCAGTCTAAAAATACCCTGGGTGGGGGGAAATATATGTAACTCCCCAGCAGTGCACACCACTCAGGGTGACATTCTGCACACTCCTATTTTGCCACAGTTGGATTTTTTTTCCCCTTCAAATGAAAACCTACAGAAATAAACTCTGAAAAGGATAGATTGTTCCCCCCTTCCATCCTCATGTCAATGAAATATTTTGAGTGAACTGTTTTCTGATCACAAAATTTATGTCCAAGTTGTATAGCAAAATCAAGAAGCAGTCATTTAATAGAACATTCTATTAAAAGTTAGCCAAAACCAACTAATAAGATCTCAAAAAAAATGCACATATTTCAAAGAATTTTGTTCTCTTCAATAGTTGCATGAGTTTTTTTTTTCTTTTTCAGGAAAATGTGCAAATATCAAGGTTACCTGGGTCTGCTGGTCACTTCTAGTTTTTGGACTCTTGAAGATGGTGAGTTTTGCTAATGATGCGCGGCTGTTTAAGAACCGGGCGGCTTTTCTGGCAATCACTCTTTGTGTGCCATCTTTTATAAAGGTGCTTCTTGTTGCTAAGAGATCAGTTGCTTAGAGACCAAATCATTAAAAAAAAATATATATGTCAGGGGCCAACATAAATTATAACCAAATTTTGTCATTTCAGCTAGCCCTCTGAATGTTTGGCTTTTGTAATAGATCGTAACGTACCAAGAGAAGCCAATTACTCATCACAAATAGAAAACTGACCATGAGGAGGAGAAAAGATCTGTGTGTGCGCTCGCATGGGCAGAGAGTAATGCCACGGATTCCCTGTGAAGGAGATGCATCGTCGTGAGGCTCTCAGAGACGTTGACTCCCGGGGCAGGGGGGGGGCGGTCCTGGGCACATCCTGGAAATATAGACTTACACTCACACACACACACACCTGTCCCAGGCAAACCTGAGCACAGTTTGGAGTCTGAAAACGTGGGGATTGTGGAACCATGGGAGTGGTTTCCAAAGGGAAATGAGGAAAATGTAGGGTGGACATCTGACGTGATCTTAGCCTTCAACCAGATGTTTTCCTGTTTGAACAACTGCTAGTGCTTCAGGGTGTATGTGCTGCGGGGAGGGGGCCCCGATGCAAATCTGTCTTTTCTCTTCTCCCCTGTCCTCAGCTACTGCACTAAGCAGGAGACGGGAGTGTGTACATCTGGTTAAGTCTGTAAGGTTTGGCTTTGGTGTTCTTCCTCTCCCCCTTCAGGGTGACTCTGCCCACAAAGCCCCTGTCCCCTCAAACTATCACCCAAGTGTTACTCCTCCCAAGGACATTGGCATTTTAGGACTCCATTTTTAAATGAAAGGCTCTTAGGGGCACCTGGGTGGCTGAGTCAGTAAGCATCTGCCTTTGGCTTAGGGAGTGATCCCAGAGTCCCGGGATCGAGCCCCACATCAGGCTCCTCCGCTGGGAGCCTGCTTCTTCCTCTCCCACTCCCCCTGCTTGTGTTCCCTCTCTTGCTGGCTGTCTTTGTCTCTGTCAAATAAATAAATAAAATCTTTAAAAATAAATAAATGAAAGGCTCTTAAATTCCTTTAAATTCCATTCTAAAGGAATGGCAGCATTCCACTCTTCTTAATAGGTTGGATGGGAGATGTTTGGGAGCCAGATAAAGCTGGACACAACCCTTTATTGTAGGACTCTGTAACACAGCTCCTTGTCCACGTCCCCCTCTTCCCCTCCCACCCTTCACAGCTCTCTGGTCTCATCTTGGGTGAGAAGCAGCAAGCAAATTAAAAAAACAGGAGAAGAGGTAAAAAGAGTACCAGGGATCCTAGAGATTTTTTTTGCCTTTACTAGCCTCCAAAATGCTTGTCATCATAGAAGACTTGATGCCTTTGGCTTGATTGTGATACAAATGCTTATACAGGAGGCCGAAGCATGAGGACTGTGGGCTGGGGTGGATGCAGCCAGTGGGAGGGTGGAGTGGTCTGGCTCTCTCTTTAGCTCTGGTCACTGTCAGATTAGCATCCTCCCATCACTCATTTACAGAGTAGCTGTAAGACCCACAGCCAGCTTGAATTTATTCAGGAATAGAAGCAGTTTAAAAAAAAATGACAGCCTATGCAAATGGAAAGGGCCTAATGTTCAGCAGAAGTGCATTACAGGAGGCAAAGAAACACTGACTTTCCCCAACCCAAGCTGCTAGTGACACAGACACAGGGCACTTGAGTGTCACTGAATAAACTCAGGTAGACTAACTAAGCATACATTTTCCCTTAAAGTCTTTTCTTTCTAGTCCCCCAGATTTCTCTTCATTGCCTGTTTTTTTTTTTTAAGATTTTATTTATTTATTCATTCGACAGAGATAGAGACAGCCAGCGAGAGAGGGAACACAAGGAAGGGGAGTGGGAGAGGAAGAAGCAGGCTCACAGCAGAGGAGCCTGATGTGGGGCTCGATCCCATAACGCCGGGATCACGCCCTGAGCCGAAGGCAGACGCTTAACCGCTGTGCCACCGAGGCACCCCCATTGCCTGTTTTTTTGAGAGAGAAATGGAAGCAGAAAGGGAAGGGATACGACTGAGGGGAATTATAGGTAGAAAAAGGCAAGAGAAATAAAAATGTCCAAACTTATAGTCGGTTCTTAGGAAATGCTAGTTAAAGAAATAAAAAGAAGAGGAGGTGGCTAAAGGGGAGAGAGGCCTTGGACTCGACTGTATGTCCCCTGAGGCAGAAGCCACCTCATTCTTTTCTTTCCCCCATTCCAAGTACTTTGTACAGGGCTTTTGCATTTAGAACACAACCAAATGTTTTTTTAAAATTCTAAGTCAAAGGGCAAAAGGAGCAGACGGAATGGGCCTGAGGGGGTTGAATTATTACTTGGCCCTATATTCCATGTGCCTGGTTCCCTCCAAAGGAGCATGGTCTGTAGACATTTGTATTTCACACCTCAATGCAAAAATAAAAGCCCACCCTTCTTATCCATCCATTCCAGTCTTTATACTCCTTTGGCTCAGATTTGGCTCTCCCCTGCCTTGTGGCCCTTTCCTTTGGGTTCTTAACTTCTTCTTCTGAGGCATGCGAGGTCCGCGAGCCCCCCACCCCACCCCACTTCTCTGCCTATCAGGAGGCACCATTCTGGATCCCAGTCCTTGCAAGATCCAGGCTTTCACCTGCCTGGGTGGAGGTGGGGAAATGCAGTTGTCTACGAAGGATCCACCCAGTTGTCAACACTGTGTGGCTGAAGGAAATAGGCTTGGATCCATAAGGCCTTTGCCTGCAAATGTCCCAACTTTGAAGCTTTGAAAGGAAATTTTTTTGCATGCATGTAACTGTTTGTACTAAGGAATGTAGTCGGGTGTCATTTTGGGTCCCGCAGGATGGCAGCTTCCTCACAGGTACGTGGAACCACAGAGTCTCCACACCCTTACCCCACTTCTGCTGGGAAGCTTCCCAGCCCATGCAAGCTCCATCTCCCAATGTCAGGAACTGGGGGGAGCAGCTAGAAATATAGTTGACTCCTACCTCAAGATTAAGAGATGATGCACTGAGAGACATCAAGCCCTAAGGCATTCTCTGTAGAAGTGGCTGCCACTGCTAGTGCCTTTTGTTGAAGAAACCAGTGTCCCAAACTCACTAACTGAGCACTCAGAGATCCTGATGCTGTCAACTGCCTACTGCCCAATGGTCAGTAGTTCCTCCAGGACTTGCCTCTCCTGGAGGAAAAGCCAAGATCTCATTTCTAGAAAGGCTCACACAGAACCCTCTTTAGCTAGGAGGTAGGCAGGATCCACTCCCACCGTGGGAAGTTCCAGCATAGTGGCCTGCAACTCTGTTCATATTTCTCCAGAAAGTTCCCAGAAGAGGCCTGTAGAGGAGCATGACCTGCTAGATAGGGATGGAGGCTGCTTCAAGTGCTCCGTGTCCTCTCAAGGAGGACTTCTGCATGCAGCGTCGTAGATGCTTGACCAGCACTAAACAAGGTTGCTTTTTCTAAGCAACGTTACCTTGCCAGATGCCTTGTCTTAGTGTGTTAGGCAGAAAGCTACTTTTAGAAGCCAGGACAACGGGGGGCAGCAGAGGAAGACCTGCCTTGGAAAAGTCACCTCTAGCTGCCCAGCCCAGGCGTTACTATTAAATTAAAGAGAAGCATGTAGGGGCGCCTGAGTGGCACAGCGGTTAAGCGTCTGCCTTCGGCTCAGGGCGTGATCCTGGTGTTCTGGGATCAAGCCCCACATCAGGCTCCTCCGCTATGAGCCTGCTTCTTCCTCTCCCACTCCCCCTGCTTGTGTTCCCTCTCTCGCTGGCTGTCTCTATCTCTGTTGAATAAATAAATAAAATCTTTAAAAAAAGAGAGAGAGAAGCATGTAGGCAGTGAGAGCAGCAAAGCACAACTGCCTCAATCTGAACACTAGGGTACCTTTGGGAGGCATGAGGTGAAGGGGCAGAAGGTCTGCTGTGTTCCAGGAGACAGCTGCTCAGCCCAGCCAGAAGTATGGCAACCAAGCTTGCCCTTGTGCAATCATGATTGCCTCTCAGGACTCAAAAATCTTTGTCATAGTCCGTGGGGACTTCTGGCACGCTAAGGCCTTGAGACACAGAGGCCTGAGTCAATGGCAAACAGACCTCGACACATGGTTATAGTTGCCTTCCCTGATCACACCCCCTTCCCTCCCTTCTGCCTCCTGTTTGCAGTGATGGAGGCCTTAAGACATCACATTTCATCCTCCCTTTTTGGCACATCATCACAGCCCTTCTCAGCAAAAATTTCTCTAAACATCTTGCTCCCCCTTCCAGATTGCATGCCAGCTTTGTGGGGTATACACCTATCCATGTGCACACCTACCAGTTCTCCAATAATTGCCTAAAGATCAAGGCCAGACACAGTGTATCACTTGGGTGCTCAGGAAAGACTTGTTCTTGCACCTGTCACCAGCAATAGACCTGATCCAGCTATCCAGGAAAATTTACCTGTAACAACTCTGTCCCTTCCCTCATGCTGGAACACCCCTTTCTCTCCACCCCTGCCACAGAAAATGTGGCTTTCACTCACACCAAATTCCCAATGCTGTGGTCATACCAACACCCTGGCAGCCAGCTTGCCATTCAGGGAGCTACAGCAACCCTTCAAAGGCAGGAAGGCCTTTGAAGTGCTTGCTCTGACATGTTGAAGACCACAATGAACAGTCCACCAACCACTACTCACTCCAGAGCGAGCACATGTGTCCAACTCATTTTGTTACCAGACATTCATTCAAGGCAGGGAGTTCTTGGGCTGCAATTTGTGTGATAACGTAACAAAAGAGTACAGCCTAATAAGCATCACCACGCATTCCAATTTTCCTGCTTTGCTTGAACAAAGAACCATGTTCTTCGCATACAGTGTCTGACCCTGGTTGACCCTAAATTCATAATTCACCTCTAGTCACTGCCTTTGATAGCTTACAGATATTAATTATATCCATCTGTTAGGAAGTTTACTGAGCGAGGAAAGACTGGAGAGAGGGATGGGCAATAAGAAAATGACATGGTGGGGGAAATGGAAGCAAACAGAAGCCAAGGGGCCTCTTGAACTTCACAAAGTGATGTGTCCCCCACAAGGTACGTATGTTAATATCCACACTGAACAAATTCCACAGTAACCTACTGACTCTGAAATCTTGTAATCCTCCAGAGAAAAAACTGTGGAGAATTACTGATTGAAACACAATTATAAGCCAACAGTACTTTTTCACTAAAGTGCAGTTAAACTGAGCAAAATTCTCATCAACTAGTCTCCATCCTCCTGTCTCTTCTCTGACCCACCTCTGAGTCAATCTTTCCCTGTCTCCTTCCTCTCTGTACCTGTACATCCCACCAGCCACCTCTCATCTGCAGGGAAGCACCCTCCTTCCCACCCCTCCAGACACCATTGCTCAAGCCTAGGACAGACACACATCTTTTAGGTGATGTGGGCTAAGATAAAGGCCAAGAAGCCCTAAACTAACTGCTCTGTCTTGAGGCACTTGTTTTGTTGGGTTTTTTTTCCCTTCGAAGGTTACTTCCTGTCTGAACCACAACCTTCAACCAGAGGGTACAAAGTCCTTCTTTTTTTTTTTTTTTAAAGATTTTATTTATTTATTTGACAGAGATAGAGACAGCCAGCGAGAGAGGGAACACAAAGCAGGGGGAGTGGGAGAGGAAGAAGCAGGCCCACAGCAGAGGAGCCTGATGTGGGGCTCGATCCCAGAACACTGGGATCACGCCCTGAGCCGAAGACAGATGCTTTAACCGCTGTGCCACCCAGGCGCCCCTACAAAGTCCTTCTTATTTCACTCAACACATCACATCTTGAGGCCACGTGTGTCCTGATTATAGTGGGTATGTCCAAAGCCCACTGCGTAAGGGCCCCAGTCCTTTGATAGCTTAAGGGAACCTTCCTCAAGAAGAACATGTTTTCTATCTCTACCTCCCAGTCCTTTGATAGCTTAAGGGAATCCTCCCAAGCAGAGCAAATGTTTTCATGTTGTGTGTGCTCCAAACATCATTGCCTCCTCCCCATTCAGGGTTTCCCAACTGTTTTCATTCTGCAGAGGATTTGTTGATTTGTAAGCATGGAGCAGACAAGCAGTGGAAGGTTGATGAAAATCACCCAGAAGAAAATAAAAGGCAAGGATACGTGCACAGGAGAGACATTGGCTGACGTACAAGCAAGAAGTGGACACCTCATGCCCATGACATCGTGAGAGAGGTAAGCTGTGGCAGATTCAGAATACACCTCTAGGGGGCCTCTAGAGGGGACAGGAGGTGCTGTTCCAGTCTTGCTGAGGATGATTCCAGCAGGAAATGCTTCAGTTCATCCTGCCTATCATTTCTATCCATGGAGTGCTATTGACAGAGGGCAAGATGGACAAGAGTGGGGCTTGCCACCGTGTGTTCCTCCTATCCATAACTCAACCAAACAAAATGTAGACCTTTGGCATGAGCTAGAAAATTTATCATCTTTCTTTCCTTAACCATCCTGTCCTTTCCAGTCCCCTAGACTAATTCCAATCAAAGTAATGGGAAATGTGTTCCTTCAAGATGAAGGAAAAAACAACCAAGACTTCGGCCAAGAGAGAAAGCAGCATGCAACCCATCAATCAGCATGATTGTTTCCAAGAGGTACTTTAAAGCAAGGTGAACCCTGATGTGGCATGTTTTTTGTCAAATCAGGGCAGGTGTGTTTTGAGTCAACCAGGAAAACCGAGCCCACTTGAACTGGGGGCTTCTTCTAGTGCCAGTTTCTTGAGGAGGTTGTGAGCCTCCTCTCTGGTTCTCAGGCAGCTGTAGCCAAGACATAGGTATCACGGCTCTGCAGAAGGGGTCTGTTTCCACACAGAGCCCCCGGCCCCTGGCCTCTCCTCCTCTCCGGAGCCCAAATACCTTTGCCCTGACTCTCCCCTGGCCAGGTCTCCACCCTACTCTCAAATGGCTCCTTTCCCCCAGGCATTCAGTTAAAACTACCAAAGTCATATTAAACAGACTCCTGATTCTCTCCAGTGACTCAGGGCTATGGCTGTATTAAAGGAAACAGAAGCACCAGCTTCTCGATGTCCAACCCAAAGCAGGTCCAGATCACCAGCTGATTTTATGGGCAACTTACAGGAAGTTCCAACTTCTGTGCATCTGGGAGATGGGGTGTGAATTGAAGGTGGAATGTTAAGAAGTTCAGTGTCTCAGCAAAATAGTCCAGGGTTGACTAGATTTGATATACGTAAGCTAACAAGTATTATTGGAGTAAAATGTAAGTAATAGCTGCTTTCACATAATAATTAAAAGCACCATGAATTTGACAACAACTCTTCAGGTACTGAAGTCTATTTTTCCCCAGCCTATCTCCCCTAAAAATTCACGAACCTCTCAAGAGTAAGGACCATGTCTTACTCATCTTCCTATCCCTGGGCCGCTGCTGCCTGTAGCACTCCATAGTTGGGCAGTGATTTTTAAAAGAACGAAACTCCTTACCCTTTGCCTCTTGCCTCCAGCCCCTGCCTCCCCCGGTCTTCCTCAGATCCTGACAGAGCTATATCTGAGCGGGCAGTCCTGCCCCATTCCCAGACCAGTCATGTCTTGAGACAAGAATTCTAACTCTCATTCAGGCGGCCACAGCTCTGCCCGTCATCTACTGTGGTACCAACTCACTGCCCACCGCCAGTAGTCTAATTTGGTTCTCGGCACCCTGGAGCTGACCCGTTGTGTTCCACAGCTGCTACTCAAGTCACAGATTCTCCACATCCCGTATCCCCTGGGATTCTCCTGCTGAAACTTTGATTCATGCACCTAAGCTTCACCACTGGGTACCCAGGGGCACTGCACTGGACCTCTTCTTCTTGTTCTGGGCCCCAGCGGTCCAGTCCTCCAGTGAGGACTCCAGCTCTGCCTCGTCAGCCTGCCGCATTGCCCCTGCAGCCCACTACAGAGACGGCTGAAGTTCCCTTATCCCCTCAGCCTGCTCCTCTGCTTTTATTCCCTACCCTCTGCCCCCACCTTCTGTCCCACTCCCTGGAAACAGAGGTCTTGATATGAACCCCTGGCCCCTCAGCTCACTTCCTGTTAGACTGCTTTCAGTGGTGACAGCTGCCTCTCTGCCCTAGGCCTGGTCTCCGCTTTGCCCCTCAGATGGGACACCTCCACCTTCATTTCGCGAACCCCTGGTACTGACCATTTGTTTAAATCAAGAGAAGAGATTGCTGTGCCCTTTGCCCTCCCAGCTGGCCCTCCAGTTAGTGCACCATTTGCCCACTGCTGATGAGAGGCTCCTGCTGTCTCCCAGCCCTCCTTGCCAACCTTCAACACAGCAAAGGGATCTGCAATATGGTGATAATAGCCGCACCCCCAACACACACACACACACACACACACACACACACACACACACACACACACGTATTCCAGCTTTCTTCTTGCACTGCCAAGAGAAATGGAAGGTGAACTAAGCCACAGGGGTTATTCTGAAATGAGTTTACTGCTATACAACGAGAGTTTTTGGTTACTTAACATTTTTCATGGAAGGAGGGGACCTGGGGTACAGATCGATCTCTGAGAACCACACATGCTGAAATTATCTAGGACAGTCCCTCTTTCCTAGCATTTTATTCTTTTCAATGAAGGGCATTTATTTTATGCTTTTACTAAATATACATTATGTCTATATTTCAAATGCCTTGTTAGACTTCATACACATTTTCAAAAACATTTTAAAAGAATTCCTTCTCAAATCATGAATTTGGGAAAAGAGGGACCCTGGTTGAGTAGGTGACCAGGTCACTGCTTGTGCAGCTCTCAGGATGGTACCGGGCACGGAGCAGCTCTCCCAGGGGACCTTGTCCTGGAGCCCTGCCCCAGGCTTCACGTTCCAAGAGTCATGCTTTCATCAACAAAGGTGTGAATTTGGTTCTGCTCCGTCATCTTTCTTGGCTTCTTCCCACAAAAGGCTGCAAACCACCATCCTATCTCTAGCTGGGTGGGTACTTTGGGACCCTATGCAATGCTTTGAGGGCAGATTTGCCTTGCAGAACTCTCAGCTGCCCACTGTGCCCCCCCCCACCTTTTTTGCCCACTCTCCTCAGACAGCCAGGATAAAATCCCTGGGCATCCTCCCCAGCCCTTGCCAGAAAACTTTCCTGAGTCATTCATCTCTTCTTATAAATGGAAGGAAACCCTCTCACCTTCTCTAGAGCTATTTGTGTTTTAAGCCTTTTTCCAGTGAATCAAAGAATGAAAGCTTGTCCCATTGAAGGAATTTTAGCACTGATCTTCAGGAGGCTGTAGGAGATGGGGGAGGCTTTCTTCCATTACTCCAGTATCCTACACACACTCCTGCTGCCAGACCCAGCAGAAGCTGGTGAGGGTCAAACATGGAACAGCCCTCACATCCTTCCAACCATGTCCCTTCCCCACCACTGAACTTCAGGCCCACTAGTGGGTGAGTGGAGGGCAGACAGCAGGTGTAAGACTGAGGTTGAGTTGCAAAACCATCTTTTAAAGGCCATCTTCCTTGGCTGGTCCCAGCCTATATGGGTCTGCATTCCCCTAATTCCTCAGAGTTTCTGTTTACTTCACATTCCTACTCAGTTTCCTAGGAGCCACCTGGGAATGAGGCAATGTGTTTCCCTTAGCACAGTGCCTGGCACATAGTAAGCACTCAGTAAATGTTAGCTATTAATAATAAAAAGAATAAATCCAGAATGGGATCCATGAAATGCTTGCATAAAAGCTGCTAGGAGTGATCAAAGGGCTGAGACAGTGGTAGGCACCTACATTCTCAGCACATGGTAGACTATTCATTTGATGTTTCTGAACTGGAGGGAGTTTCACTTCTTTAAAGTGGAAAAAGAAAGCCTGTTGGCCAAATTACAATGATAAGAACTCCTTATTCCTAAATCTCCAGGCGAGTTAAAGAAAGGTTTTTCATGCAATAGCTAAACATCCTGCTCAATGCCCAAGATGGAGATTTATGACCAAAACACTACTCATCTTGCCTTCTGTTTTGGCTGTGAGAATTCCAGTTGGCCAGGTGACGTAGACAACTTTCAAAGGACCTGGCACCTTCTACAGAAGGAGGTGAGGCTAGTGAGGTGTGTTAAACCAATTACACAAGCAATATTTGCAAGATTCTCACCTAAAGCCAGGGAACAGAAAGAGAAACAGCTGAGGTTCTGTCTTCAGAGTCCAGAACTAATATTGCTGCCTTAAAGCCCGGGATTACAGCATTGCTGTTTCTCCTCACCCATCCCCTGTCATGTTAGTTTGCGCGGAGGGATTGGAATTTTACCTCCATTTCCTGAGACTCCGAACTTCCAACTGGTCCTCTAGCAGTGCCTTGACTTCTAAACTGCTTAGCTGGCGCAGAGGCTTGTATCCTACCCCTAAGACTTGCCATGCTTCTTGCTCTGAGGGCTAGAGCCCAGCACCTAGGTGCAGATGAAGTACCTGCTTCACTTTGAATATCCACAGGGCCCCACAGCATTGTCCTCAAGCTCTAGATTGAATACCATTGGATAGGACACTAGTTACCCTTCTCTCCCCTCCCCTGGCCCCCAGATTATGTATCATTTTTAGTCCCAGCATGCCTTGTGATTGAGTCAGCCTAAATTTGGCAGAAAACTAGGTTGGAGACAGATTATAAAAACCTTGGAAGTGAAGGTATGGAATCAGGGGTGGGGACACTGAAGGTTTTTAAGCAAGGAATTCATATGATCAGAGCTCTGCTTCAGGCAGTGGTATAGGAAAGGTGGATTGGAATGGGGAGAGCCTAAAGGTGGAAAGACTGGCTCATGGATCCAGGTAACTTCCCCTCAAGGTGGACAGGAGGGGACCAATGTGAGAGATGGTTCAGAACTCACATGGATTTGAGGAAGGGTAGGGGAAAGGAAAGTAATTATTACATCAACTGGACAATTGCAAAACCATCTTTTGAATGCTGTCTTCCTTGGCTGAACGCAGGCCTTGTGAGCCCATACTCCCCTAACTCCTCGGAGTTTCTAACTTGAGGTTCTTGCTCAGTTTCCCCAGAATCACCTGGGAATGAGGCAGACACGCTTTAGAGGGAAATGTTCATACTAATAAGAAATGGGCAAAAGAACCAAGATTTAACGAGTGCTTATTACAGAATGAGTGTTGGTAGCATTCATGGAACAGGAAAAAAAAAAAAAAGGACCTTGCTTCAAAAGCTACACAGAGAAGTGTAGAACCAGGATTCTAATCTAGGGGTGTGACCCAAAGTCCTTGCCCTTTGCACTACAGAGTGTTTCTCTAGAGAAGTCAAAAGGAGAAGCAAAATAGAGGGTAGAAAATGGCTTTGAATATGTCAAGGGGCTGGCAGGATAGGCAGAGCAAAGCCAGCAGTTTGAAATGTGAGCACAGAGATCTGGAAATAGATCAGGACCAGAAGATAACAAATCTGGGAGTCAGTTGCGTGGCCCTTACAATGGAAACTCTGGGACACATCAAATCTCCAACACAGAAGGTACAGATCAGGGAAGAAAGCTCAGGCCTGAGCCCTGAGGGATACCCTTGGCTTAGGAACTAATAAAGAAACAGAAAAGAAGCCATCAGAGTAGTTGGAAAACCAGGAAAGAGCCATTTAACTGGCGTCCAAGGAGGACCGTGTAAAAACAGGAAAGAGAAACCATCAGCTTAGAACACTTGACACTGACAAATAAGTTAAAAAACAAACAAATAAGAAACGGCCAGCAGCTTCAGCAAGGAACACACTGGTGCTCTCCATCAATCAGATCTAGTCAGATGGTGAGCAGAGGAGCCACTGAGACAACAAGTGTGGACTCTTCTTTCAAGAAATTTGGCAGTAAGAGACGAGAGGTATTGGAAAAGGTGGGCAGGGTGGAGGACCTCTTTGGACCAGTCTTACAACTGAATTGCACAGACTTCTTGATCACTCAATTCTTAATCCGTGCCATGCTCAAAAAACAGAAACCATCCCCAACCAGATTATGTATTACCCTTGCACAGAACACACCTTCATTTAACAGTTCTGTAACACCACCTTTCAACCCCAACTCCTCCTTGATAGTAATTCTGCCACAATCACTGGCCTCTAAAGGTGGCTACTCTCCAATACAATGCTGCGATCTGGGAGATTGTCTTGCCCAGCTCTCCATGCAGCAGTGGGATAGGCTCAAGCTGGCCAGGGGTCTTCTAGATCCAAAAATCCCATAGAAAGCTGTGAGCATTTTCATAACCTGGCAAATCATATCTTTCACAGATCAGCCTGTTCCTTGGCCTCTGCCTATTTCTTCTGCCTTTGATTGGAGAGGGGGCTGTCTAGAGAGAATGACATTAAAAGTCAAAGGGGAAGCTCCCTCTACTTGGGGCCATGTGTACAGGAACCAAGTAGGAGTGAAATCCAGCCCCTGCTTCCTTGCCAGGTTTTGTATACCTCCGGGGGGGGACACCTTTTTCTAAATTGCACAAAGGAGTGTGGGCTAGTGGAGGCCTGTCTAAACATTTATGCTAGGAGGAGGACTAGGGTCCTTCTACATGGGTGTAGAGCAGCTCTCTCCTCAAGAGAAGCCATTTTCTCTGATGGGGACCCTTCAGTGACCACAGGCCCAGTCCCCAGAGACCAGGCGCTCCAGTTCTCTGCCCTGCATTGAGGGGCTTGTGGGAAGAGCTGGGAGTCAGTGCTCCACAGGTCATGGTGGTCTTGAGTAGAAAGGTCTACCTCCAGAAGGAACCCTGGATAACACAGGAAAGGGGGCCCAGATGATGTGCTGAGTTGTGGGAACAAGCCTGGTGCTAAGAGTGTAAACTGCAGAATTTGCCCAAATTACTTTAAACAGAAAATAATCAAGTCTGAGCTACCTGCTCCTCTTGAATGAGGCTGATGAGACCAGATTCTAAGAGGTTAAATCATGTGAAAACCCTTACTTTTAAATGGAACTACATTTAGTCAAGAACCACTTGTGTAGGATATGTCTTCAAATATTATTGCCATTTGCCAGAAAAAATGTGCTTTAATTCCTTGATGCCAAAGAATGTCTGATACGTTGTGTAATGAAACTAGAATAATTGAACCACTTGTTCATTACAAAGCTCTCTAGCCAAATACTCTAAATTCTTCAGCGTCCGAGTGGGCTTGCAGTGAATTAACAACGTTCTTTTCTTAAAAAAAAATAATTTTGAGGTAGGACACAATATTTACAAAAGAATTTTTTGTGAAGTGTTACTAAATGCTTTTTATTCCCAGAAGGATCGTGCATTATTCTTTGTTGCTAATGCCAGGGTGATTCAGAAGGACAAGTGAACCGTTAGCCAAAGCATTAAGCAAGAGTCCAGACCAGCTTTACTCTGGCCATTTTTCTCTCAGTTCCCACCAGGGATCTTCCCCTAACCTACTGCCCCTCTCTCATGGAGTTCCCACCAAATGGCCTTGCCTCCCAGTAATCAAAACATCAATTCTGCTACCCACCCCCAACTCCCATAAGCTGGGGAGCCCTATAAAGGCAGAGACCGTGTGGTATTAACATCCTGGTCCTCAAAAGCATGCAACAGAGTACTTCACACCTAGGAGGCCCTCAGGAAGACATTGATGTTGGGTATAGAGAGCTAGAGTTAAGTGAGAGACTGGAATAAAAATGGAAAAAAGTCCAAACTCAGCCAGACTGATGCCTCCTCCATCCCTTTGAACTTGACTGAGGCAGTCAACTTCTTTGTGTTTCCTGGGAAGATTAAATGAGGTACCAGCAAGTCAGGACTGTTTTGGGAAAGAAATGTGGCCCTGTCATGGATCACAAAGCTCTTGGCAGCAGGGGAGTTTGGGGAGTGGAGAGAAGAGTGAGAAAAGAGAGAAGTGACTCAGTAAAACGTGGCCAAAACGACCAAGGCAGGTATAAGGATGTTTCAAGGTTTGTGGGAGCATTTTAAAGATCACAGACAGGTTGAGTTTGAGGCCAACCAAGGAAAGGCCCCTGGATTTCAGGAAGTTGCTTCTAGATTTTTCCATTGTTTCCAGAGAGGTGAGGCTAGAAGCCAGAAGGCAGAGTCTAAGAGGAGCTTGGGAGGATGGGAGGCAGCAGGGCAAAGACCACATTTCCAGAGCAGTAGGGGATAAAAGCTAGGAGGGGGTCTATGTCAGACTGGGGCTGGGGGAGGGGGCAGATCCTGGAGTTCATTTTACAGCAAACCTCAGGGTAGGGGTTATGGTAGAAAGGACCTTGAGAGAAAGAATCTGAGGAGCAGAAGTGAAGTACATTCTCCTTCTGTGATTGGAGGAGTTGAAACAGAAAAGAATGGATGTAGATTTGACGTGCTTTCATGAGTACCTCTCTTCCAAGTCAAGATGGCACACACTATCACCTCTAAACTAGTGATCCTTGGGGCCAAACAAAGGACCAGTGTCCTTCCATGGTAAACTTCTCACTGAAAAGAGGTTCTTTTTATATTGAACTCAATTCAGTGTGAAGGACTGTCCTTTAGTCTGAGATTATATCCTCTTCACTTTCTTGATTCTTTGCTGAACATGAAACAATGATAGTAGATCAGAGTTTGGTTTTTCCCTCCATGTCTTTACTTACTTAGCAAAAGAAAACAATGCTGTTCCTTGTGAGCTCTCCCTCTGCCATCACCACCATTTATTTTTCATGTTCCTGTTCGTGAAATAAATTATTGAGAACATTATTCTGAAACTAATGTTTATATGCCTCCAAAATATAGTTTTAGAAGACAATTATTTTAAATGAACTATTTTTGGGCACCCAAGAAAAGACATTTCTGATTTTGTCTCCCTGGTTAGGACTTACAACCTCATGCCAGTGTATCAGTTGAATTGAGAATTACTTCCTTTGAGGATCACCATAAAGATAAGTGGAAAACCAAGTCTTTTTGACTCAACGATTTCCAAAAGGACCAGGTGACAACCTTGGTGTACACCTCCCTCCAGAGACACCAATGAACAGGTTTGTGAGGGAAACCCAGGTCATGCAGCCCTGGGATCCCAGGCCTTTAGGCCTGGAAAGCGCTTTAGAATTTGTTCATCTCCCCACAGGCAAGCCTCAAGCCAAATAATAGCAGACTTGGCCCAGCATGCTTGGCCTATGGGGTGGTACATAGAGAGCCATTTTCTCCTTTGTAATAATGGCTGTTGCCTCAAATGTTTAATGCCTTCCTGATTGTATCACTCAGAACTGATGCTGCAGCCCCTTAGCACCTCCCCCCCCCCCCCCCCCCCGCCAGTGGACTTCCAATGACCCAGGGGTAAGTTCCAAGGTCCAGGCTTCCATAGTCCATTTCAACCTCCACGATTTCAACAAGGCTTTCCTGCAAATGTCTCCTCTGCCAGCTCCCTCTCTCACCCCTCTGTTCATTGCCCACCCCAGAAGTGACATCTTGTTTTTAGTGAACCAGATCTTGTGGGAATCCCAGTTTTACCAATTAGCACTAACATTTTCATAGCAGCCTTTGAGGCTGAAAGATCAGGAATTACGAACAAGAATACCTCCACGGCTGGTGAGACCTAGCAGAGTCACCTTATGCCGTGACTATAAGGGACATTGTGGACAGGGTGCGTGGGAGCATGAGAACAGGGAACAATTTGGGTCACTCTGAGGAATGAGGGGGAGGACCCAGGAAAGCTTCACAGAGAAGACATTTGAGCTGGGCCTTGAAGAATGATTTTGAGACAGAGAAAGGATCTTCTAAACCCAGCTCCTTGCCTCTAGTCATAGAACTGACCTCAGAGAGCAAAGCAGGAGCTGGAGAGAATTGCGTAAGGAGACAGGGAGGTCCCACCAGCTGGGATGCAGCTACTGTTTGGGGTAGCATAGAATCAAATGGTCCTTCCCTACTGATTTGGGTTATGCCCCAGCTGATCGTATAAGGTTATCTGTCCACTGACTATAAGCTGAGATTTAATGCCCTAATGACACTTAAGTTACCTTGTATTTTTGGCTTATTTATCATTTTTAGAACTTATAGAATAATTCAAACTTTTATGGAGCCTATGCCATGAAAAATTAAGTGTAAGAAATTACTGTTTCAATTGTTATATTGACAAAATACATTGACATCTCACTACCCTTTATGGCCTTGATTGATGACTTAAAGTAATGATATAACTACTTCATGCTGCATGCTATGATAAGGCGTTTAGTAGGAGATGTGTCATAAGCCTGTGTTTTTAAAAGTTGATACGTATGATTGAAATTAACATAAAAGAATCCAGAAACATTCTTTGTGGAAAGATCAGGTGGGAATCAGGAAGACGTGGCTTCTCACTCTGGCTCAGCTCCTGGCACTATGTGCCTCATCCCTGACTATCATCCACTTTACTTTCTCATCTGTAGAAAGGAAGCAGTTGCCTAGGGAGGGGAAAAAATGGAATAGATGGTTTCTAAGGACTCTTCCAGCTCTGCCATTTCTATGATAAAATTCAAGGGATTCCTTTATTGAGCAGTGAGCCAGAACATTTCCTTCCATGCCTATCTTGTGCATCATTTGCTTCTAAAATCCTGAATCCTTGCTTTCTCAGTAACTCTTAGCATTGCTAGTATGACTCAGAAATTGCTCAACTGCTAAAGATCATTGTCCCACTTAAGCTGTTGCTGAGAAAGTGAGAAAAAGGAACTGGTTTGGGGGCAAAGAATCATCCCTAGGATAATGGATTACTATTTTTCTTAAATTAGAAAATGAGTCCTGAGCTGTCTGCAAATGTGAGCTTGCTCACATGACTAGTGGGAAGCTAGGAAAGAAGGTGGCTGGACCAGACCGCTATTGGTCAGCTCCATCCCTTTAGGTTTCTTGGGAGCCAGCAAAGGCACTTTCTGATCCCTCAATCCTCCGCTTCAGAGGGTTTCACAGAGAGGCAAGGGGCCTCTGCCAAAACAGAGGACCCTTCCTCCTGAGCCTCCCATGTATTACTTTCCATAGTTGGTGGCATCTGCTGTCTGATGGCAACTGGGCTTCTTGCCATCACCAGGGCTTCCTTTTGATCCCTGGTTTACATGGCTTTCTGTTGAGCAAATAAACACACACTCATACCCACCCCCAACAAGACAAAGGTGATTCATTCATAGTAGCTGCTGCCCAGCTGACAGATGTTCTGGCCTCCTGGCCCTGCAGCCCAGCATGCTGCTGACCCTAAAGGTGAAAGGCTCTTTCACCCATTCTTATCCCCCCGTTGGCCAGTTGCTGCACAGTATCATCCAAGAATTTTGACATTTGTCTTTCCTCCCCCATTCCTGCCCCCACAGCTCTTAGTGGCTCTTAGGACAGAGCTGTTCCCAAAGTGACCTTTGATCAGGTCAGCTGGAGAATGAAAAAGATGGGCCATGTGGTCAGCTGCTCAAATCCTTCTGCAGACCGGACTGTGCCTTTGCAAAGACAAGGCCATGAGGAACTCTTTTAGGCACTTCCCCATGGAGAGAGAAAGCAAGGAGAAACCCCTTTGTAGGAATTTAATGGCTGAAAAAATAAGTCCCACCTTTCGGCTTTATCTTGATGTTGGGGGCTCAGTAATCTTCCTTTCATTGGTAGTTTACAGCCTAGTAGGGGGAGAAAAGACCTTTGCTAATGTGCTGTCCAGGTTTTAGAGTCTAGGGGACTGCCCAACCAAATGGTTGTTGAGCTCAGAGAAGGAAATGTTGACTTCCAACAGGACACTCATGGAAGGTTCTACAGAGGAAGTGACATTTGAGCTGGGCTGGGGGAGAGGTAGAATTTCATTGGACAGAAGTAAAGATGAGAGGGCCTTCGGTTATGCAGCTGCTTCTGTGTGAGGTCTATAGAATGCAGAGACAATCTGAGCAGCAGGGAGGGTGGAAGAGCAGCTGATCAGGCAAGAGGGACTATGTCACCACAAAGATGCTCTTCCAGTTTGTCAGTCAGGTCCCCTAAGTGTCCTAAGCCCAGTTTGAGTAAAACTCTTTAGACCCATTTCTTCGCAGAAATTCATAAAGGGTTTTGAAAGGGAAGTAACCCCTAAGGAGTTCTAAAAGGAAACTCCATGATCTGACCTCAGCTGACTCCCTCCCTGTCTAGGTTTCTTTGGAGACTTCCAACATTTTTCTGCATAAGTTACTGAGTGTTCTGTGCTTATATCCCAAACCACAACTAACCAGAAGGGCCACAAACAGCCTATTAGCTTATCTTTCAGAGCTAAGACTCTCTAGAAATCACTATGGTGCTTTTCAGCTCTTTTCATAGGAAATCATCCCTGGAGCAAATGACCAGGTGCACTAGAAAGGTTTGAGTCACATGCGACAGCATTAAGGAGTCAGTTTCACTCTACCAATAGCCAGAGACTTTCAAGAATAAAACCCTAAAAAGCCTGTTCCCACCATAGCTGTGAGGCTTAAAGCTCTGGACCTCCTGTGCTACTTGCAGAGTCTTAGCAGTACCACCACCAGCTCCTCCTCTAGCCCTACACTGGGAACCAGCTCCTGCTGCTTTTCCCTCCTACAAGGAAGAGCATTTTCCCTGGATTACATCCATCTTCAGTGCTTTTTTAGTGTATCAAATGATTGAAGTGCCCTGTTAGTGCAATTATTGTTTTTTGTTTGTTTGTTTGCTTTGTTTAAAAGTATAACAACAAGAACATTTCCCTTAAGAAAATCATCACCCCCAGAAACAGAAAACAAAGTAGGGGATGAACTGGACACCAATAGGACTGAAGGCCAGCAAAGTGTGATCAGAGAAACAGCAGGAAGGAGAAAGAGGTGAAGAGAAGTGAACAGAAAGCTAGGAAAGGAAACCACCTCCCTAGGTGAGACAATTCAATCAGACAAGGGGGGTAGAGAAGCCGTCAGAAATCAGAACCAAAGGGACCTGCCACAGTAAGGGTTAAAGAGGCATTTTGCTTGGGCTGGAAAAGGGTGTAGAAAAGCTGGACTGTTGGGGCCCCTGGGTGGCGCAGTCGTTAAGGGTCTGCCTTTGGCTCAGGGCGTGACCTCAGCGTTCTGGGATCGAGCCCCACATCAGGCTTCTCCGCTGGGAGCCTGCTTCTTCCTCTCCCACTCCCCCTGCTTGTGTTCCCTCTCTCGCTGGCTGTCTCTGTCAAATAAATGAATAAAATCTTAAAAAAAAAGAAAAGAAAAGAAAAGCTGGACTTTAAAGGCAACTTACAGGAGGCAAAGGCAAGAAAGACTGAGTTTAGAGGCTGAAAAAATTGATGTGGGAAGATCCCCAAAGGCAATTTCTCACCCAGGGCAAATTGCCAATCTAAGTCCAAGTAGCTGAGTTGGCCATGTTGCCCCTTGTCATTTGCGTCCCCAACTCTGATGATACTGAGATTGTTTGCACTAGTCTATGATAGTTCTTGCCCAGCAATGGCGGACATTAAGCATAAAACTTAAGAGGGCACAAAGCTTTCTTTCCAAGTTAGGTCAATTGAGCCTTTTAGATCTTGGGTTGACCAGAAGCAGGGTTCACCTCATTCTGGATGGCAGGACTACACCTCTAAAGTCAAGGATCCTCCCACCCCCACCCCAGCCAGGTGTATAAAAGGTCAAGCGGAGAATGAATGTCTCCTCCTCCCTCCAGAGGATTCTTAAGATCAGGAGCCACAGGTCTGCACATTGACCCTTCTCTGGCTGACCCACTATGCCTTCCTTCCTTTTTTTTTAATGCCACCATCCAAGGCGTGCTACTACTCTCTCAGGCCTGAGTCTTGTGCTCTTCATCCTTTGGTTGAGTAGACCTGATTTATCTGCCAACTTCTCTTCCATCAGGTATCATTGGGTTGCTTTGTCTTTCCAAGATTAAGGTTACTGCTGACTAAATTCAGCTCACTGGAAATGACTAGACTCCTGAGGAAATACTGGCTATATCTGGGCTTAAAAACCAAAGTCCAAAGGGTATGAAGCCACCAAAGACTAAAAATTTTTCTTGGAAGTTGCACAAACATTTTTAAAAGAGTCATATTTGGGTAATGATTTCCCCGCCAAAGAAAAATTTTCACAAGTTCCCTCCATAGTTTCTACAAAATGGTAGAGCTACAATTTTAAAACAGCAACAAAGGGAAAAAGAAGAACTGGATTAAATATTTAAAGTATGGACTTCTTAAATAAGTTTCCTCTTTTATCTTTATAGTATCATCCAGTTGCCCCTTCTTGACCATTTTTTTGGTTGTTCTCATCAAGCAATTTATTACCAACTCCTCCCTACCCATGTCAACTCCAGTCCTCCTCTTTCTCATTTCTGCCTACAGACTCTTCAAAACATGTGCCCATACTGTTTTTGCTGGCAGACATGAACTAAGCATCAACCTGATAGTCTTGTGAATTCAAGTGAACAATCCTGAGCATATTCACTCTTTGGGGTCCCATCTCCCATTCTACTGTGAAGCATCATTGCTTGCTTGAGGGCATTCACTGAGAGACCTTGCCTAGGCCCAGAGGTGTATCATTGGCTCTCCCTCCAAACACAGACTCATAGAATAATGGGGCTGAGAGTCAACCTAACCACCCTCAGAGAGCAATTGTCATTCCAGCCCTGAGTTCTCGACTTTTAGCTATTACTCCCTATAAATAAATAATGGCCTATTTTCATCTGGGCAACATTGGGCAAAATGCTTGAAGCAGGCAAAATGTCATTTCTGGTGTCCTCTTACTGGAGAACACACTCAGTCTCCTTGGGCTTTTTCTCACCTTTCACCAGTGACCGACGCCCCTACAGAGCACAGTCTTGGACTGAAGGTGTTCATCACCATAACTAGCACTACCTCCAATCTCTGCCTGTGGGAAGTTCCCTGTCACCTTCCTAAGTCCAGCTCAAATGCAGCCTCTTCTGGCAGCCCTTCCTTGATGACCAGCCTGCATCTTTCTCTCTTCTGAAGCCCCATGGCCCTTGGAATTGCCTTTGGTATGGTACTTGGCACTTTCTACCACTAGACAGTAAGCTCCTCGAGGGCAGGATCCATGTCTGATTCATCTCTGGGTCCCCTGCAGGGCTGAGCCCGGTGGACCCTCTTGGAGGCATGCAGGAATGGCTGAGGAAGGAGTGACGCTTTAAACACAGCACAACACACTCTGTCCGTAGGCCAGGAGGAGGCTGGGCCTGGGGTCTACCTCTTCATAAAGCTGGTTATTTCCTTTCCCCTTCCATTCTCACTCCCAGCCCATTCCTGCAGGACCTCTCTCATTCACTATCTTCAGCCAACTGTCACTGTGGGACAGAATCCTCTGTGAAGGCTTTAGCTGTTAACAGCTTAGAATGTTGCTGCTCCCATAAGTCTTTGCACGCAACAGTAGGGGTGAGATGGGGTGGGGTTTGGGGGAGTACTGAAGGAGGTGAGGGTGAAAACCTTCAATACCCAATGACATGCACTCTTATTATAGGATTTAGGCATGACAGGCTGGGCAAGGAAAGAATTTGGGAGATTGGGAGAGCTATTTCTTGATACCCCTTCAATCACAGCCTGTTAGTATTCTGAGCTACTTTTTTTCTCTTTCTGCCTATGTCTTTTTAAAGAAGATGTCCTGGCATAGAGTAGCCCTTAAATAAGTTGTAATCATTAATGTCAGTACTAATAAGTCAAGAATATAAACAACATAGACACATAGCCCACCCTAAACACATGAGTGCTTGGAGGTGCCAAGTATAGATATAGATAGATTTTGTTAGAATTTCTGAAGTGTCAGTGCAGGTTTTGAAACCTGTTTCTCTGGTGGTGGAAACAGTCTGAACAAAGATGAGGAGGTGAAAACCAGAAGGTTGTGTGTACCAGGGAATGGCCAATGACTGAAGAGACGGCTCTCCTAAAGGACTGACAAATGGAGTTGGTTAGATGGCAAGAAGCAGTGAGAGGGGAGAGAGGGGCTAGGTTGAAGAGAGACATGACAAATTCAACTTTGTGTTGTTGGTAGGTCAGTAAGAAGAAATGTCCACTAGAAGCCTGAAAATCCCAGGCTGCGAGTAGATAGGTAGGGACCAGGGTCACAGGGAGTGCATGGATCCAGCAAGTGCAAAGGAAAGGGCAGAGTGCAACATGCAGGGGGTGTTCAAATGAAAAAGATGGGGTGGGAGAGGTGATGATGATAGTGGTGGTAGATAGTGCTTTTAGTGTTCTGAGCTCTGCAGCAGAAAAGTCCAGAAATAAAAGGTCAGGGAGAAAAAATATAGGGTGGGGAGGAAGACGTTATTAGAAACCTTAAGTGTGCTCTAAAGGCAACTGTGCTTAAATTAAATATTGACATTGTGTTTACTTAATGATTTAAAAGATTAACATTTTTGCTCTTTTTCTGGGTTGGAAGACATATGGAAGGCTCCATAAACATTGAGTTGAAGTTCCCACTTGGCGCTCTCCCTGGTGCTGGATTTGCATAGTGCATTCCTTGTCTTAGGGGTTTATGGAAACCACTGCTTTCTCTCTGTTCATCTCCCTTTAGGTGCTAGCCAGGAAGTGTATCTCACCAAATAAAATCACCTTTATGTGGCTTGTGTTTCTCCTCTACCCAGCATCATCACTAAGGCTAACGTATGCTGCAAAGTATCAAATGGAGACAGCAGTCCTTTCCAGGAGCAAAACTCTTCCTATTTTTTTTCCAAACCAAGTCATGTTAATAGTGGTTTTCAGGGGGTGGTGAGATTATGGAGAATGCTTATTTTCTTTACGTTTTCTGCATTTTCCAAATATTACTTCCATAGTTAAATTTGTATTTTTTTAAAGAAAGAAAAGTAGATTGGAGATGATTGGAGTTATAACTTTTAGAAGGTCTTGAAAGATAATCATAAGCTGTGAAATTCTCAGTGACATGGCATTACCTCTGTGTCTCTTTAAAGAGAAAATTCTCAGCATATTATTCAGATTTTTAGAATTTATTTGTAAAGATTTATTTTAGAGAACACGCAAGTGGGGAGAGGGACAGTGGGAGAGAAACAGCAGGCAGACTTCCTGCTGAGTGTGGTCCCTCCAGGTGGGGCTCCATCTCACGACCCATGAGATCGTGACCTGAGCCAAAAGTAAGAGTTGGACGCTTAACCAACTGAGCCACCCAGGAACCCCTAAAATTTATTTTTTAAGGAGATAAATGCACAGAAACTCTATAAGGTGAGCTTTAGGATTGCAATTCGAAGTAGTTTATGGGCTGCCTGGGTGGCTCAGTGGGATAAGCGTCTGCCTTCAGCTCAGGTTATGAACAAGGGATCCTGGATCAAGCCCCACATCGGGCTCCCTGCTCAGCAGAGAGCCTGTTTCTCTCTCCCCCTTTGCTGCTCACCCTGCTTGTGCTCTCTCTCTCTCTCTCTCTCTCTGTCAAATAAAATCTTTAAAAAACTAGTTTACTACTCCCAAGTGACTGCTTTTCTTCCTTTCAATGTAGGACATCACCAGTGAGTAGCAACTCTTCACTGCATTACAGGAAAATTTTGGATTTTGGAAGATTCCTGAGAAAAGGACTGTAAGGTCATGGCCTCTGTCATATGTCTAGGAAAAATTCAGCTAGCAGGGATGAATGGAGAACATAGCCATATGCTTAGGATTGTCTCAAAACCAAAGTCAGACACTATGAACTTCACACATGGAGCACCAGGTGCTGGTCACTGCCCTCCACTGTTGTCTTCACACCCCCATGCTCTGAACCAGCTGACAATGTCCCCTGAATCCCCACATACTTTCTGCTGGACTAGTGTTAGGCTTTCCATTCTTCCTTCAACTTTAGTGAGCACCTAGTATGTGCCTTTTACTGCACCTTTGCTCTGAGATGATAGAAATGGACATGATAGATCCCTTCCCTAAAGAGACTTAAGAGCCAAAAGGAGAGGCAGCTATGCCAAGGTGATAGTAAAGCAGATGACTACTGGCCCAGAGGCTCATACAAGGTATTAGGGAGCACAGAGAGCTCCTAATTTTGCTTGGTGGAAGAAGGTGGGGATTAAATAAGGGAAGAGGGTCACAAAGGAGGAGACACTTGCATTAATTCATCAGGTATACAGAGGAGGGGGCAATGGGAGAGGATCTGGGGGTAGAGACACAAAGAGAAGAGCCAGGAAGCTATATCAAGAGAAGGGCTCAGGAATGATGGAGGGGCTTACCTGGAACCTATTCTGTCAAACTTTTAAATGGAAGACTGAGCCCCATTGACTGAGGACATGAGAGGGTAGATATAGTAGGTGGAATTCTAAGATATAGTAGGTAGAATTCTGATTCTACTATAATTCCATAATAGATGGAATTCAGGTCCCCAAGATTCCAGTCCCCTATAGAATCCTCTCCCCATGAGAGTGAGCAGGATTTGTAAAGATGTAATTTCATACCTGTGATTATGTTACCTTATATGGTAAAAGGGGTTTTATAGATGTAATCAAGGTCCCTAATCAGTTGACTTTAAATTATAAGGGAGATTATCCTGGGCCTGGACTAAGCAGGTGAACTTTTATAAGGGTGCAGGGCTTCCCAGAAATCAGAGTGATTCCAAGCAGAAGAGAGGCTCTCCTGCTGACCTTGAGGAAGCAGTTTGCCATGTTGTAGAGAGAACCACATGGCTAGAAATGGCATGTGGCCTTTAGGAGCTGGAAATGAATTGAACAAGCGGTGAGCTTGGAATAAAACCTTAAGCCTCAAGTGAGATTGCAACCTTGGCCAATACCTTGATTCCAGCCTGGTGAGACCCTGAGTAGCTATCCCATACCTGTGCACAGACTCACATGGGATAATAAATTTATGCTGTCTTAAGCCTCTAAGTTTGTGATAATTTGTTATGTAGCAACAGAAAACTAGTTCAGTGAGTAAAGAAGGAGTAAATGTTGAAGACAGAGGAGGAGGTAAGATCTAGAGCCATATGAGAAGCTGGGGAGCAAGAAGCATTCGGATCAGCTGGTCAGTCAGTGACAGGTGCTGAAGTATAAAGTCAGGCAAAAAAGCCCCGCCTACTTCCTAAGGATCCCTGTGATAGGAACTGAACCCATGAATCTTTCCTTCTCAAGAGGAATGCTCAGATGAGTGGTGCTGGCTGCAGCTTTATAACTTTTCCTGCCCAAGAAGAGATTGGTAGAAAAGAGATAATCCAGAGATGATGTCTATATCCTGGGGAGAGGTCAAAAGTGTGTTTCATTCAAAGGCAAATACTTCATTTCTGTGTCATGAAACTTGGCAAGTTTCTTCCCTGAAATTTAGTTGTCTCCTAGAACTTTCTTTCATGTTGTTACTTGCTACCAAAGATGCAAAAGCAAACTCTTGCATTTTGTGGTGCATTGCAATTCTTGCAAAATACTGAAAAAAAATCAAAGTGTAGCCAGTTTATTTTTCCCCTCAAAGGAGCCAATATTTTATTTTTCTTTTTTTTTCCTCTTTTAAAAAAAATTGGGTCACACTGGTGAATCATTTCAAAGTTTGAATCATTTCAGAAGGTCCAGAGGGACTATTTCTTTAACACCAGAAATAATCAGAGGTTATATAATATACATAGGAAGGACAAATAGCTTTAAAAAAGAAATCCCCCCATCTCCTTTTCTTCTACCATCTCAAGCACCCTAAGTCTTCACTGAAAATAATAAACCATTTTTAATGACAAAGTTATCTTCATACAAAATTTTAAAGCTCTAGTAAATTGTGCAATAGAATATCAAGTGCCTATTCTGTGAGAAAAGTGTGGCATAGTGCTGTCACATCCACAGGTGGAAGCAAATTACAGACATCTAAAGGCAATTACAGGATGATTATATGTGGTACAAGGAGTCCAGATAATCAAGATATAATTGCAGGGGAAGGAAGAATTGCCTAGAGTCCGGGTGACCAGCCCATCTTTGAAGGAGGAGTGATCTCCCATCAGTGGTGAGGACTGAAAAGGGGAGGGCTGGCATAAGACAGAAAAAAGTTGGGAAGGTTGGAAGAGTCTAGGCATATCTGTGTAGCAATAAGTAAATCATTCGGATTGAAGGTAGGATTCATGTCAAAAGAAGTAGGGGAGATGTTTGGAAAATATTACTGAGTCTAGGCTTTTCCTATATGCAATGGGAAGACACTGAAGTCTTTTGGATCCAACGAAAGCAAATGTTTCATGAAGATCTGTGGTCAGTTATGTTTGTTTGCATTGGTGGCAGAGAGCCTATTGGGGGTTTATGGCAAAAGTGATAAGGACCCTACCAGGGCGGGGGAAAGGAGACAGGGAAGATGACATTCAAAATATAATATACAGAAAAATCCAAAAGATGTGATACCTCTCTAGAGAATTTATTGATGTCACAAACCTTCAAAGATTTTGGCCAAGACCCAGCTTGTTTGGTGGGTACAAGTGGTCTCAGGCAACCTTACTTTCTCTTTGCAGAGAAATATAATTGTATGTGATCTTACAGTGCCATTTTTAGAGAATCAGCTCATGACTAATTGAGAACTTCAGTGGGAACTAGGGATGATTCCATCACCCTGCTGCTACTACTACCCACCACGCACTACCCCCTCTAGCCCCAGATCACTTTCCTGGTCAGAAGAAGACGTCCTGGAGAATGATCCCAGCCTTACCTCACCTTTCCTTCCTTTGTCTCATGGTCAGTTTCTGAATTTTTTATTTTTGAGAGAGGGAAATAAGCACTTGCTTGAATTATACTCTAAGGAGATACAGGTCTGGGGAACCTGCGGTCTAGCTTCCCAGTGGACTTCTTTCTTTCTTGTGAGCCCTCAGATCCCACTATTCATATCTCTTCCCCAAACTCCTCAGAATGACCCATAGGTTGCACAGAAAATCTCTGTGGCTCTTGTGGTGTGAGAAGGGGAAACATTCAGACCCCAAGGTCTTAAGGCTGGGGCAGTGGAGAAAACAGAACCTGTACTCAGGATACCTAGGTTCTAGTCTACATTTTCCTTGTTAGGACCGTGAGAAAATCACATCACCGTTGAGTCTGTCTCCCTGTCAACCATGTAGGAATCACAAAGCTTATCACAAAGGCGTGCTGGATTGTCATGAGGATGGTAAGATAACTAATACACAGAACACTGTTGCTGATGTGATGCATGGCATCTACTTGTGCTAGCTAAATGGCTGAACCCTCTTCTTTCTCCCGCTTTTTTTTTTAAGATTTTATTTATTTATTTGACAGAGATAGAGACAGCTAGTGAGAGAGGGAACACAAGCAGGGAGTGGGAGAGGAAGAAGGCAGGCTCATAGCGGAGGAGCCTGATGTGGGGCTCAATCCCATAACGCCGGGATCACGCCCTGAGCCGAAGGCAGACGTTTAACTGCTGTGCCACCCAGGCGCCCCTCTCCCGCTTTTTATCTCCTCTCCCAGATTCAACACACTGGCATTACTTTGCTGTAGAAAGAGAAGGTAAGTGCTTTCAAAGAGAAAAGATAGCAGAGATGGCCTGGGAGAGTAGTTAATCTTCCTTATGAAGAATTATGTGCTTGGCAAATGGCCTCAGCTTCTACCCCTCATTTTTTTAAAAATATCAGATTTCATCCTTTTTTCCACTTCAAGTGCTACTCTGGACATCCTCCAATGTCTTCATTTCCCCTTTAAGTCCTGTAGCCCCAAACCTGACTGCATTCACTAAGACTATGTTTATTAGGTGAGAAGGCTATTACATGGAGTAATCTTGGCATTTTGTAGGGTTCACAAAACTAAAAGTAATACTTTATATACTGTTTTGTAAAAGCGATTTGCTATTGGTTTTCCACAAAAGAGAGAGACGATCCTTCAACGGTTCTTTTCTAGAAAGGGAAAGCCCCAGAATCAGGCTGTGAAATGCTCTGTAACAATGTGTTGTGGTTCTGAGGCACACAAGAGACCTTAAGAAAGATTTCAAGCTTGGATCCCAAATTTCTAGTTCAAATTTCTGTTATTTCACTGAATTGTGAGCTCATTAAGGGCAGGGATGATGTTTTAGCCATTTTTGTAGCTCCAAGATATAGCACATAGGAACATTCAATACACCTTTGTTGAATGAACACCTATATCAAGTATCAACCTAAATAAGGCAGAAAATTTAGAGCCATATACTCCTGGGTCCTGGCACCACCAGACCAGGGGATATAGGATTCCTAAATACAACAGTTTCTATCCGTGGGCCTCTGCCATTAAGTCCTAGGGGAGCACAAACCAAAAGAGATGGATTCCAAGTGTTTGGCTAGACTTCCAGATCCAACCAAATGGAAGAGAGACACTACTCTCTCTCACACTAATTTACAACTAAACCCTCTGAACAAAATAGAAACACACAAAGCAATTATTTAAGGACTCTGAAAAGTAAGTAAAAGCAAGTGGATTGAGGAAAGAAAACTCAATGTATGACCAATATGGTGGCAGTGAGTTTCTTAGAATTTTTCTCCTGGCTTTGACCTGTGGGTGAGCTGACTCATCAAACTGCACAGCAGCCATAGACAGCAACAACTGTAAGAACCAGCCCATCTTTCTGGACAAATGACCTGGAAAGGGGGCTCTTGAAAGCCAGTGTGTGGGGAATATTCTTGTTCTCATACATTTTCTTTCTCAGCTCAGTCTCAAGGACAGATGCAGCTTCCAAATTACACTGCCACCACCACAGCAGCAGCTCAGGCACCTAAAATCCCTGAGAAAAATCTGTACCTCTGTATAGAAGAATGTAGAAAAGGGACCCCTGCTACGTGAAGAGTATAAGGGAAGTCCTCATTTTTTTCTCTTTTCTCTTGCCACTTTATCCAGAGGGCAGGCCTAGTAGAATGAAACTCAGTGATGTCATTAGTGGTTGTAACACTAAGACCCCATCTTTCTGGCCAGGAGACCAGTGAAATGTGCTTATGGGAGCTGAAGAATGTGAGGGAAATCCTGGAGAGGAAAGAATGGGAGAAAGCGATTCCATGTATGAATGAACATAAGTCCTGGGCTTTACCTCCAAGCTCTGCATGTGTGGAATACACCCAATCACACAGCAAAGGCTTTCGAACCTGAGCTGACAGTGGATCGTCTGCATACAGAAGGTGAGACAGAACTTGCTGTCTGCACTTAACTGGTTTGCTTGAATGCTAAAACAAAACAAAACAAAAAACAACATACTCTGATTGTAGCAGGATCCAGAGTTACATAATATTCCATATAAAATATCTACATAATCCAAAATTACCCAATGTGATAAGAACCAGGAAAATCTGACCAATTCTCAAGGGATAAGAGAAGACAATGCTGAAATTATAAGGAAAAAAATATTTTAAACCAATTGTTATAATCATTCTTCATGGTATTAAAGTAAACACACTTGAAATGTATAGGAAGAAGTTGTCAGTAGATTTGAAATAGAAACTTTTTTGAAATGGAAGTTTTAGAACTAAGAAATACAACATCTGAAATAAAAAATTCACTAGATGGGCTCAATAGCAGAATGCAAATGACAGAGGGAAGAGTCAGTAGACTGGAAGTTAGAAATTATCCAATCTGCAGAACATAGAGAAAAATGTTTGAAAAATAATGAATAGAGCCTCAGGGACCTGTGGAACAATATCAAATAGTCTAACATCTGTGTCATTGTAGTTCTTAAGGGAGTGGAGAGAGAATGGCAGAGAAGAAAATAGTTGAAAAAAATTAACGGCTGAAGATTTCCCAAATTTGGTGGGAGATATGTTTACAGATTCAAGTAGCTCAGCAAACCCCAAACAGAATAAATGTAAAGAAAACTAAACTGAACGTCCCGCCATTCCCTATCATCTTATCCACTAATGCCCTCCTTAGACCCTGAAGACATCTGAGTTTTTGACCCTGGAGTCAGGGAAGGAGCACATGAATAGGAGTCAGACTCCTAGGGACTGACTCCAGCGTGAGACCCGGGGAAAACCAGTTCCCCTGCCTGCACCTCGGCTCTTCACCTAGAAAATCTCAGGGTTGACCTACATTATTTTCTAATTTCCTTCCAGCTCTAAAATATCACCCATTATCAGCTCTTCTGTGAACTTTTTCTGTTCAAAATGATAACATTATCAAAACCTAATGCTATGGACCAAGAAACCACTTTCCTGCTAAGTCTTTCCACCCTTTGTAATGGTGCAAATGACTGAAATGGAGATGCTCACAGAGCAGAACCAAAAATGAAGTTTCATAGCAACCAGAATGGAGGTTGGCTTTCCCCGGCAGCTTCCTACAGAGCTCTTTGAGCACCATGGGAAGCCTGGAATTCATTGCAAAGGAGAGGAAGCTCATCAGAAAACTTTTCACTCCCAATAAATGGATTTCCAATGTCATCATGTGTCTCAGAGGCTTAGGAATGGAATGGAATGCCCCCATGGCCTCAGATTCCTAGTTTGATGTCAAATATTGTCAGAATAGGTTAAATCTATGTCTGTAAACACAGTAACTACCACTTGTATAACATCTTGAAGTGAACAGAGCAGTTCTTTCATGCATAATCTCATTTCATCCTCCCAACCACTAACCTCTGCAGTAGGTTGTAGCAATCACCTCCTGTCCTCAGAGGAAACACTCTGAGAGAGGTTGAGAGGTTTACCCCAGGCCCATCTAGTGCTAAGCGTGAGAAAGTGCCAACTCTCTGGCTTCCAATTCTGTCTTTTCCCACCACCAGAAACCAGGCCCTAGGCAATGCCAAGCTGTGACCTGCAGCGACTGGGCAAGAGGCTAGTTACTCCACATTTTAAGGGCAGGCTGTAGTACATTAGATCCTTTCAGATCATTCCTCCCAAGAGGAACACCGTGTTAAGAGTTGGCTCCAATACACTCTGTCCCTCTCCCAGTCCCTCATTGCCACTAGCCAGTCTACTTGGCATGGAGAGGCTCTCTGATGCTAGACACAAGCTCTTTTGAAAATGTCTTTCCACCCCTGCTTCCAGCTGCTTGAGAATGTGCTTGGCTTTGAGTCAAGTAGGCTTGGGAACTGGTGGTTGCATCTTCAGGTTTTGCCATTGAGGGGCCTTGAAGGGCTTTGCTGTTTGGCCCCCACATGGGCTTCCTCTCTGCTCTCCTCTGCCCCAAGGACTTGCTGTTCCCTCCCATTCCTGCACATTCATTCAGCCTCCACTCTGCATTGATGTGCCCAGAGGTCATGCTTCCCTCCCTTCTTAAGCCAATTTCAGCTCCTTTACTCACACATTGTTCCTTCATTTTCAAGAAAAATACAAAGTAGTCTCTTTGAGTATGATAATTCTGAGTCATTGCATACAATCATCATTTAGAACAAAAAGATGTCAAAAGGTGGGCGGGTTCATTTCATCTAGCAAGGGAGTAGGCCTTCTCTTCTTTGTTTTACCCTTAATGACTCATTCAACATGAATCAAAGCTGAGTAGTCTTGGCCTTTGAACAGGAGGCTGGGGGGTGACGGGGGAGGAGCAGGGTGTAGGTAACACCCAAGCTGGGGCCATGTCCCTGTGGCATGGAGTGGGCAGAAGGGACTGAGAAAATAGAATGGTAGCTTGGTGCCATATGAAGCCCTTGTTCATCTCTGGACCTCTGTTTTCCCATCTATGAAAACCTCAAAAGGATCACACAAGAATGGGTGGGGACTGGGGTACATGACCTCACTATAACTATTTTTCTGAATCACTGTGCTTTCCTATTTCGGCATTGGAACCTTGATTCAGGAAAAAAGGTTCAACCCTCACCTGGCTTAGGTACCTGAAGAGGTGGAGAGAGGAGGCTTTGCTGGCAGACTTAGGTTTGGATCCTACCTCGGCTACTTCCTGCCTGTGTGACCTTAGGATAAATATTTCAGCTCTCTGCGTCTCTTTTATAGTTTTCTCATTTATAAAAAGAGAATAGTACTTATCTTGATAAGGTTATTGTGAGGATAAAATGTAGTGCCTGCCACAATTATCTCAGGGACTTCCCTGACTCACATACAGGATACACAGGACAGAGAACAGGTAGGCTGGGTGTGCTTGGATATTCTTTTAACATCCCTCAGTTTCTTCCTTGGTAAATTGGGATACTAACATGCACTTTGCGAGAGGTTTCTGAGTGTTAGAGATGATAGAGTAAAGAGTCCAGCACAGCACTAGGACCTTAAGTGGTGCTGCTGGTCCATTAGATGTTAATCCGTATTTACCTTACCTAGGGCCAGTGCTGGGTCAAAGCAGGAGACACCAGTGGGTTTTGAGCCAGAAAAGGTGGGACCAAGATGCCATCAGCATACAGGTTAGGGCCAGTACCTAGAGGTCTGGTGCAGGGTGCTCAGACAGGGGATGGTGTCTGGCAAGAGTTCACACCCCAGGACCAGAGGGGCTGCCCCACATACCCACTCATACAGCTATTTTTTTCCACAGCATTGGATTCAGGCAGTCTCCCCAATGGGTTCACAGACCTCACAATATAAGCTGCCAGTCAGGGCTCTGCAGAGGCCTAGAAATAGGGTAGCAACACCCTAGGGCAGTAGGTCTCAACATGAGGACCCAGGTTACTGCAGAGAATTCACAAACATAAAAACATTCCTTTTGGGGAAGGAAGACTTTTTGTTATTTGTTTGTTTTTTTTTTTTTTCCTGGTGGAAACTGGGATCTATGGCGTTTTGGTCATACTGGGCTGTCTAGTGGTTCATAGACCTCTTGAGGTTCCAACACAAGTGGCCTTGGCATACACAAAGTACTCTTAACCAGTCTGGGAGACAAAAGAGATTCATCTCCCCAGTCCCTCAGCAAGTTTTAGTTGCACACCCTGGAGAACCAGGTCTCAGGATCTCTCCCGAAAAAAACCATGACCAAACCATCTGCTAAACAAATCACACACTGTTCTGTCTCAATAATCTTACTTGCATCATTGTGCAGCCTGGAATGTCCTCTCCCCTCACCCAAATCCTACCCATTTAAAAGGCCCAGCACCAGTCCTAACTCTTCTGGGAAGCCCTCCAAAATCTTTCTAGCCCACAGAAATTATCTCTTCCTCAGAACACATGGTCATGCCGTCATTTTCTTTCTAGGTAGCTTTTATTCTATGGCTTTGTTTGTTAGCAACTGTCTTTGGTATTTTTAATTTTTTTCTTCATGAATACTGGTTTCCTCCATCTTTTTCATTTCTTCCTTCCAGCTAGTCACCAAAGCCTGTTGGGTGTACCTCTCAAAATTCTCTTATATCCATCAACTTTTCTTTACCTCTCAGGGTCATTCTCTGGTTCAGGCCACCATTACTGCAGTGGCCTCCTGAGAAGTCTCCTGAGTCTGGACTAACCCTTCCATTTCATTCTCCACCCTGAGCCCAGAGGACTGTTTCTAAAATACAAATCTGCCTCAGGATGCTTCAGTCAGTTAAGCGTCTGCCTTCAGCTCAGGTCATGATCCTGGGGTCCTGGGAGCGAGTTCCATGTTGGGCTCCCTGCTCAGCGGGGAACCTGCTGCCCCCCCCTACTTGCACACTCTCTCTTTCTCTGACAAATAAATAAATAAGGTCTTTAAAAAAATAAAATACAAATCTGCCTCAAGCCCTTTATCCCACTAACCTCAAGATAACATAAACTTTCCAACAGACTTTTCAAAGGCCTTCATTTGCTGGTCCCTGCCCACCTTTGCAGTCACATTTCTTAACGTTCCCCTCCCCCCAACCCCTTCCACCATTATCACTGAGGCCTGCCACATTCTGGTCATGGTAAATCCTTCCTAACTCCTCACACACACACTCTCCTGGACATTCTATCTGGAATCCTCTTCCTTCCCACCCACCATGTCTCACACAACACTTGTTTCACCTACACATATTCAGTCTTCAGTTCTCCAGCTCAATGTTATCTCATCCACTAAGCCTTGATACCTGCCCGCCTCGCAACAGACACCCCAGTCTTGGTGACCTACCCAGAGTACCTTGTCCCTTACCCATCACCATACTTTTAATTCCACTTTATAGTTGCCTGTTTACTGGTCTTTGTCCCCCACTAGACCATAAGCAATTTCAGAGCAGAAACCATATCTGCACAGTTTACTGTTACATATCCAGTGCTGGGCCTAGTGTCTACCTTTCATAGATGCTCAAGAAATGATTTTTTAATAAATAAATGAAAAGAATCTATACACCCAAATCTTCAAGGGCAATAAACATTTTATATGCTTCTCTGTATCTCCCTTCAGTGCCTGATTCAGGGACCTGTGTATACTAGGCATGGAGGGAAAGGGGTAATGCCCTCATTATTTAAATAAAATGCTCCTCTATTTCTTGGTGTTTCCCTTTTCCAGACTGAAGGCTTTTTGAACTACATGCTGACAGGAATGCAGCTGACCACATGGTGACCTAGATCTGCCCCCAGGGGTGCTAGGTGAGCAGGAAGACCCACAAAATTCAAGACCTTCAGAAGCTGAATGGACCACTCATCAAGGAGGAGCTGAGAAAGCCTAGATGGAGTCTGGAAATTCAAGTTCTTGTCTTGGCTCCTTCATTCAATAGCTCTATAACCACAGGCAAATCACTTAGCCACTGGAGTTCTGTTTCCTCACTGGTAAAATGCAGTAAGGAAAAGGACTGAGATTTTATCTTCACTTATAGCTCTGAGTTAGCATTCATTAATAAACATGTCACCACATTCCCAGCAGAAAGGAGGAAGAATTGGGCTGTTTGCAGCTTAAAGATCAGGATACCCGTATCATTACAAACAAGGTAAGTGTTTTTGTGATCATAATCTTACATATTATATGAGGCTTTAAACTTGGTAGTGAGTTTTCATATTTTTAATTCTTAAAGTAACTCTGGCAGAGGCAGCTATAGGGGTATATCAATATCCATTATTTCCCTCTTGCCTATCAATTTATTAGAAATGGCAGTATGCTCAGTTAAAAACTATATTCCCCAGCCTCCCTTATAGCTAGGATGATCGTGCGACTAATCTCTAACAGATAAGGTTTGAGCAGAAATGTCATGTATAGCATCCATGTAAAGCTTCCCTAAAGGGGAAGAATACACTCTTTGCCTTCTTTGTCCTTTCCTTTCTGCTGGCTGAATGTGAACAAGATGTCTGGAATTTGGCAGCCATAGTGCACCATGAGGTGATGTGCTAAGAATGGTGGAGCAGCAAGACAGAAGGAGTTGGGCCCCTGACACCAGGAGCCACCATCCCAGCCCTGAGTTATTTTCTGTTGGACCTCTTTGCCATAAGAGAGAAATAATTTCCATTTTCTTTAAACTACTGTTATTTTAGTTTTCTTTGCACATGTAAACCTAACCCTAATTGATAAAATGATCATCTATTTTATTCAAGACCCTGTGCTAGATGCTGCAGGGGATGTAAAGGTATATAGAGTTGGGCAGGAAGGCTCTGTCTGGTATGAAGGAAATGCTAAAAAAGGTTTGGCCTGGTAGGGTTGTGTGGACATGAAGAGGATTTTGTGAGATGAGGCCAAGGAATATTATGGAAGGAGCTTAAATGCCAGGCTAATGACACTGGACTTGACCCAGTGATGGGCAAACAGAGCAGATAAGCTTGCCTCCAATTTGCGAATGAAGCCCAGGCCTTGGCAGATTACAGGACTTGTTCAAGGTCACCCAGCCGTAAGCTGCAGAACCAAGCCGATCTCAATTCTACTGACACTTGGCCAGTGCCATCCCATAGTTCTGGTGTCCTTGACAGAATCTGGGACAAACAGAGTAGGAATGGAGGTTTTGCACTTTGACACAGCCAGGGAACTAGACTGTGCCCCTCCTCATACCCCCACACCTTTAAGAGGAAGATTTGGGGATCCAGACCTACCTTGAAGTCAGAGGATCCTTCCTCAGCCTCCTGCTTAGCCACCCCCATGAGGCTACAGTGGCCAGGGTACTGTTTTGCTATGTGGTAAGTACCCATGCGTCAGGCACAGTGCTGAGCACTCTACACATTTTCTAACTTGCTGCCTTCAAGAGTTTAACAAGAAAGTTAAAATACCACTCTTATTTTACAACAAAGATGAAGAAACTGAGGCTCTAAGAAATGAAACCACCTACCCAAAGTCACTCCATTGATGGCAGAGTTGAAGTTCAAAGCCACATTTGTTCAACTCCAAAGCTATGTTCTTAGCCCCACATGTTAATGTCTTCTCAATCCCTGCCAAAGCACGGAATAGTCTTCTATTACTACTCAGACACCAAGGACTTACCTAGTTTGATAGGTTGACCAGTACCAGATTCCCACTGTGCACATTCCACCTGCAGTCAGCAGTCAGCGTCCTATCCAATAATCCTATCACCCATGCCCTACAAATGACCATCACATGGGTGAGATATCTTCTGGGGAGGTAGACCTACAGATGCCCAGATCTTTGTGGCCTCAAGCCTCCCAGGGTTCTTTGTCTTGGTTGGTAATGTGGAAAGCATGTCAGAGTCCTCCCATTCTAGGTTCTAGAATTCACAGATTCCAGTGAGCTGTTTCATGGAATCAGGGACACTGCATTCTTTGTGTCCTCCCTGTGGCTGTCATGGTTAGAATGCATTTGTTATGATTTGCACTGGCATTCATTCAATAAACAACTGGTCATTGGAACTGAATCTCCTACCATTGTCAACATTTGGAAAGTTGCGTTTTATTTTGCTGGTTGTCCAGTGTGCATCTTTCCAGTAATGTGGTATGTCCAGTGTTCCAACACAAACCACATATTCCCCTAAGCTGACCACACTGGTTTTCTTCTGGAACTTCCATAGGAAACACCCTGAGATGTAGCCTGCAGTGCTGAAGGTAACTGATGGAACCCCGTCCCCTCTGCATTTTCTGTACAACTGTAAGAGAACAACTACTTTGCCAGGTTTTGCCCTGGGTCATCAGCAGGCTACCCCATTCTTGTGCAGCCTCCCTTCCTACTGGCAAAACACTGTTCCTTTCCATGCTCAGCCTAAGACTCTCACCCCACACCCTTGTTAAACAGGCTGAAGGTGGAATGTAATTCCCTTATTTTAACTAGATACATTAGGCTTACCCTATGTCTAGCAGATTTTAATAGTTATTGATAGAATATACATCCATTTCCTTATAAACACTAGAATCAACATTCCTATTCTCAGATGCACCACTTTAAGCATCTGAAGTCAGACATGAAAGACTAATTTAAATTTGTTCATAACAAAGTTTTCTGAAGATATAAGCAGATTCTGTCAAATGCAGAAGCACAATTCTTACAAACACTTTTATGCACTGTAGTGTAGTCAGACTATCTCACCAGAGCTTATCATTACACCTTGTAGACATTCTTATCAATGGTTCTTATGCAGTCCTCATAATCTGTCATTGTCACCCAAAAGTGATGGCCAGTTAGGCAGCTGGATCCACATGCTTCCCAAAGGTTCACTGCTTCCTTGACTGCAACATCCTCATTAAAATTATGCCCTAGATGTTTCATATATGGCAACACTTGACATTTATATGTTCCCCCAGGAAGCATCAGCAGTTGATGGACTTGAAAGGACTTTGAAACCCTATATAACACTGTAAGTGTCAGCTGTCCTTTTACATGGTAACAGATGGTGGCCAAAGTCCAGCTGGGTACAAGGCCCAGCTCTACCTCTTAATTGTGATATTGATCTCTACTAGGTCATTTACACTCTCTCACCCCCAGGTTTTTCATCTGTGAAATAGAAATGATAATGCTTTCCCTACCATGAAGTTCAAATGAGATCATAGTTGGGACATCCCTTCAACATTCAAAGGTTAGCCATTTTATCATACACATTAACTTTTAATCTTCACAATAATAGGAGGTAGAGGTCATTTTCCCCTTTTACACGTGTGGAGACTCAAGTGAATAAGCGCTGAAGGACCTGGGGTCCGTACCCAGGTCTCCCTGGCCGATGTTCTTTCACCTTTGGGAGGAGGCACTTTTCATGGTACCATCCCTGCTCATGGCTCTGTCCTCTGCACACTGTGAACAGCACATCATTGAGCTGTTGGCCTTAAGTCTGGCAGCAAATCAGTCCTCAAGAGCCACACAGTGGGGAGAAGGGGACCAAGGGAAGGCAGTCGAGCCCCTGGGGCCTCTACTATCTATGAATCCTACTCCCAGCCCAGCTGCCTGATTTTCCCCAACACAAATATGTTAGCCACGTACCCGTGGAGCACCTGCTTCCACCTCAGCCCTGGGAAAAGCAGATGGGATTCAGTGGCACTGCCCTGAAAAGACGTGTCATCTGGTTGAGGCAAGAACTCAGAGACACAGCAACAGTTGAACACAGAACAGTACATGTTCAGGTGCCAGATGAGTAGGAAGGACAGAGGGACATTCCCAGATGCTCCATTTGGGAACACTGGAAATTCCTGAAGCTCTCTGTGGCCCCAACAAGCCCAAAGAAATACCTCAGTTTGGGGAGACACGGAATTTGCCTCATCACTCCTCTTTCCTCAGCCCCACTCCCAAGGTCCCTTTCAGCTATATACCTTCCCGTCCCCAAAGCTGTCTCCCTCACTGGCCTACACACTCCACAAGGCCAGATAGTAGATATTTCCCTTGCCATGTGCTCTAGACCTACTCCAGAGTTCGTCCTCACTGAACAGCTACTGAATTGAACAGATGTAAGTAGAGCACATGGACAACAAAATGGATTCATCCTCTGGCCTCAGAGGCCTATGGAAGAGTATGCCGGCAGCTGGACTCTGTCCTGGGAAGTGGGGAGGCCTAGGCCCTCATGGAGGAGCCAAAGGAAGAGAAACCCATCAACATCCTATGAACTAAATGAAGAGAAATGCTCTTTAGGAAAAAACCTGCTAAATGAAATTCCTGAGAGCAGCAACTGTCAGGGAGCAAAGTCCTCCCCTTGTGTGAGAGGCAAGAAGGTGGTATTCAGCCACCACCAGCCAGAGCTGGGCTGCGCAAGTGAAGGGGCCTCTTCCTGCACTTGAAGTAGACTGAGGGGAGCCTGTGGGCCCCTTTTTGCCTCACTGCGGGGGACTCATGGGTGAGTTTTGAGGGCCCTGACCTCTTCAGAGGAAGGAGGCCTAATTGCCAGGTCCAGTGTCCTTCCCTGATCTTCTACTGAGTGAGTGGAGAACAAGTGAGGGCTTTCTCTGAACCATGCAGCCCCTTACCTGATCTGGAAGCACAAAGGGAGACTAATAGAGAGCTACTTTATGCAAACACCTCTCTCTTTTTGTAGACTATATTTAGAGAAAGAAACTACTTTGGCGTTTAGAGATAAGTTTTACATAAGAGTTTGTTACTGCTGCTGCTGTTAACCATCCAAATAGTAAAAGCCACGTGGAAATACTCAAATGTCAGTAATAACCACTTTGTGGCTTACTACCCACAAAGCCCCCTTCAGTCATCACATTTTTTAACTTCTGGAAGTACAGAGAACCTTCTGAGAAGAACTTGTCATCATCTAATGCTTGACAAAATGCTTTCCACCTTCTCTCCCCAAACTCTCCCATTAGGGTTTTTCCAGTGCACTTGATTGCAACAACTTTGGACCAAGCTAACTCACTGTGTGGCCTTGGACAAGTCCCTATCGCTGTTGGTCTCAGTTGCTGATTGTAGGACCTTTAAGTTTCTCTCCTGCTAAAAGGGGTCCCTTTCAGCACCATGAGTCCAGAATCAGTGATCCCATTAGGAAACAATGTAGCTCCTAGAATTATGGGTCTGCAGGGAACATATCCCACTTCTGGCTGAACTGTTCCCAGACTGCTGCTAACACAGAGGCTCCAAGTTTTCAAGCCTCAATAATGGCTCCAAGGAATTCAGTGTTTTCTTTTGTACCAAATGACTGCTGGAACCACAAGAGTCCTGGACAGGCCTTCCTTAGCTGACTCAGTGAAAAGAAGGAAATTGACCTTTTGCCCTCTTGCTGCATTCTCTTCCAGTGGTCTCCTGGGCCGCCATCTCTGGACCTCTCCCCACACCCCTACAACCATGCCATCACCACTGCCAGAGTTTGGGCTCTTGGGTGGCCAATCAGTGCCTACCGTGCTTGGCCCTCTCCAGCCCTCTCCTTCCCTGCCTGCTAAGAAGCTCCTTCTGTAGGAAGGTGCTCTCAGGTGGGAGGGAGCCAACTGACTAATTCACACTGAGACATAATGCTTCCTAAAGAATTAAAATGCAGATGTCCTATAGGAGAAAAAGAAATCCATTAAGTTCCCAAAGAAATTAAAGAGTAGAACTTGAGGCATCAAAGATGAACCAAGAGAGGAAGAGGTTTTATGGCACGGGAGCTTTCCAACACCAGATTTTTGGATTTGGGTGTGGCTCTGCCCTTTCTTTTACAGGCCTGTCCTCTGGGAAAATGTGTTTAACCACTCTGAAATCCAATTTCTAGGACTATAAAATGGCCCTGGAGCCACTGACCTATCCCCATGAGATAACAGGAAAGTGCTTGCAAACTGCGTAGTTCAGCATAGACCCCCATGCCCATGCCCCCGCTCCCCACCCCCAGTCATCTCCTTCTTAGCTCCACTACTCACTCCCACTACCCTGGGAGAAGAACAAGAGGAAGAAAGATGCTGGCATGTTGCCTTCCAGCCTTCCCCACGCTTTATCCCCTCCTCACCTCCTAATCATCACAGGGATTTCAAGTGCTGTTTTTGTATGTGGATTTTCCCCTGCCCCCTAGAGGAAGCGCTCCAAGTCTCTGAAACTGCAGGGTTTCTGACACCTTCTACAGCAGGACAACAGAAGACGGGTGTGCAGGATGGGAAAGAGGAGGTCTGTGCGGTGGACAAAATCAGGAGACATGAGGGGCATGCTTTTTTTTTTTTTAAACTACACAAAAATGTGTCCTTTCTGACACTTTTACCAACATCTTTCAGTCCCCTTGAAGACTAGGCAGCATGAAGACATGCTTGGTGCTATTTTATAATCAGCCAGCACATGGAATGGGGCTTTTTCCACATATTCCTCTTGGTCAGGGGACGGCCCTCCAGCCCCCAACAGAGTGGACACTCTCCTTATTTAAACATAGACATTTCTCCTCACTTCCAAAGATTTATATTTATAAAGTCCTAACTTGATGGGAATTAATCTAGCTATTCTTAATTACCATTAGGCTTATATGTTAACGATGTATTCCCAAGTAAGTTTGGGAATTAGTCTAAAAATACAAACATAGAAATAAGAGTGAATAAAAACAAAGCCAATTCATGGGACACTAGAACATTGCAAAGAGAGGAACCATCATGATTATTAAGCCCCGGTAAGATGAAATTAGGTAATGCATGCTGGGGAACAAGGTCACACGCTGATCAGAGCTGTGTTAGAATACAGTTCTTCTAATCCGCTTTGTGGATGGTTGAGAACATAACAGCAGTAAAATAATATAAACTAAAAAATTACGAGCCAAAAAAAAAAAAAAGGCAAATTCAAAGCTGGTTCAAAACTAAACACCAATCTAAATCCAACTAACAAATGGATGGAAATGAAATTGAAATGAGAAAAAGCGTAAGTGGAAATGCAAATATCAGACAGGCAGAGTAAATGTGAACTGGAACTCCACTTCAGCTGTCCACTGATCTGGAGTTTTTACTGTCAGCTCTGGGGCTCCTAGTGGGTCATAATGCCATGGAAGAAGTGATTCTATATTGGGAAAACAAGGTTGAAGACAAAAACAAAAACAGAAGGCTGGGGCTTGTGTTTGACACAAATTGAAGGCGGAAAGGAACCGTGACCTCATTTTTGGTGAAAATCACCAGGAAGAATAAATGAAGAGTTCTTGCTCCCCTCTCTATGAAAAGGAATAAATTGTCAGTAACAAGAAAGACAAAGTAATTAAGAGAATTCCTGAGCCCACATCAACTCTGTCAGGGCGAGTGTGTGCCCAAAGCAAGTTGCTCCAGAGCAAGGCCCTTACAGTGCTTCTGGAAAGCCACTGAAGATGAAGACCCTGTGGGTGCTTGTTGCTGGCAGGGCAAGATGTTGTGAAGACTGAGGAGACAGAGAAGAAAACTTCCACTGTAAGGACTTTGAGCCTGAAGATATTTACCTCCTTCACCATCTGCTGTCTCTGCTGTGTGCTCTTGGGCTAGCAGCGTGACACTTAACCTTGGGGCTTCCGCCTCATACTCACCTGGCAAACAATGAAGAGACTTCCTGTGCACCCCCAGTTATCCCAGTTCGATTAGTGTAGGTTGGGTTGCCACACAGTAAATACCTGTTTTACTGAACACTGTCAGCTCAATTCCTAGTTTACCCACACCTCCCAGCCATGGCTTCCAAGAGGCCAGGTCAAAGCTCCTCTAGGAAAATGAAGGAAGAGAAGTGCCTCTATAATATTTAAGTCAAATGTTGGGTCTCCTGGACGACAAGAAATGAGACTTGAGCAAAATTAATAGGAACATGACGTGGACCTTACAGTCAAATAATTTTGTTGGTAGAATTCTCAACTACAATAAAATATGGAATGTGGCTCGAGTTTCAATATTTTACTAGTAAATCCCACAGAGCTAGACTTTCACTCAGTGGTTTTGTTTTCTTTATTGGAATTGTCCAAAATCATGCCAAATACCTAAAGAAAGAAACAATGTACCTATGACAGTGCACTCTCCTTGACCCTCAAAAATAGCAAGGTATAAAACTGGAGAAGAAAATGCCCTTCCTCAAGCCCATTAGCCAGAAACATAGAATTTTGAACCTGGAAGGAACTTTAATCAGAGACCCAGGTTTAGGGTAATAATACCATCTGACAAAACGAGGCTCAGGGCCTTGGGAAGAGGCCAGTGTGCAATGAGGGGTCTTAAAGTGTGAGCATCTTTCGTTTCATGGTATATCTACCTCTGCCAATGAATCACTGTGCAATTCATTTAAATAGTCATTTACTGCATTCCGTTGATTCATAGACTTTTCAACCTGGAAATATCAACTGGTTTGTCCGTTGCCGTGCAGTTAGTTGGTGGAAAATGTCAGGGACCACGTCCAGTGTTTTGAACTCCTATCCAGAACTATGTTACCTCCACTTTCTACATCTGCAGCTACTTTGTATATACCCCTCAACATCCAAAAGTACCACATACTTTAGGTTTCAGACAGTCAGTAAAAGGTCTTAATTATCTAGCATCAGGAAAGAGAATAAACGCATCTAACATTTAGAAGTAAAGTAACTTAGGACTGAGTCCAGCCCTAAACGAAAGCCAGTGGGTGATACATGGCACCATATGTCAGGCTGGTTAACAGCCTAGCTCTCCCCTGCTTATGCTCATCATTGTTCTCCATTTCTTCCAGAATCAGGTGCCAGGGCTAATTAAATTCCTGATTAAAGCCCAAGGCATCAGCTGGCCAGCTGGCTGGGTATAAAGGACAAAATAGTCCTCCTTATTTGATTTCCAAAGATATTGGTATTATATTGGTAGAGCCATCTGTTAGACTCCCCCAAATCATACATTCATTTATTCATCCGTTCATTAATTTGTTCATTCATTCATTCATTCATTCATTCAACATTCTTAGCGCCTCAGGACATGGGACACATCAATCTCTCCTCTCAAGGAATTTACAGCCCATTTGAGGAGATAAGAAATGAACTCACGAAAAGAATTTAAGGGGGAGCACGTGTAGGCAGAGCAGAGGAGGGGAGAGAGAGCTTCCTCAAGGTGGTGGACCTGATCCAGGCAGCGTTCATGGAGGAGGCAGGGCTTGTAAGCCCCTAGAAGATAGGCACAAAGCCCTCTTGATCTTTCCAGCCCTTGATTGAACAAAGAAATATCTCAGTTACACTCAGTGACAGTAGCCAGTTGCTTAGGGACTTAATTTTTTTTAAGGTTTTACTTTTAAGTAATCTCTACACCCAAACGTGGGGCTTGAACCCACAACCCTGAGATTAAGAGTTACACATTCCAATGATGGAGCCAGCCAGGTGCCCCAGGACTCATTAATTTCTGACATTTCCCCAAAATGGAAGATAAGATTATTGGAGACCTAGCCTCCTCACTGCATGCAGGCCCCTTGGGGCCAGGCTTGGGACTGACAGGTAGAGGAATATCTCTTCAGAGGCACTGGTTCATTTAGAATAGTGGCTCTCAACCATATTACACCCAGTGTCTCTTTTTATAACAAATATTTGTAACTCTCCCTTTGTTATGCTCAAATGAAAACCATAAATAATGCAATCTGTCTACACACAGAATTTTCCCTCCAAAATCCATAATTTAAAAAAATCTATAAATAAGGCACTGTTATAATCAAAGAGCAAAGAAAAGTAATTTTATAGTAAAATACAAAGTATTTCAGTACCAGAAAAAAATGTGTATACAGCTACACTGGAAGACCTAATGAGTAGTTAGATGTCTGCACCTATGTGCAGAATCACCATGAATACAATAGTTATAAATGCACAGATCCACATGGATTTTAAGGGCCACTCAAATACTGATTGGCATTGCTATTCATTATATGATTTTCCAGAATCATGGGGATACTTGGGAACTCAGTAAAGTCATAAACAAAATGGGCTACCTTCACTCGATTTCGCATTCCTAGAAAAATTCAGTTCATGTTAAAACTGAAAAAAGTCTTTCATGTTTATATATAAAATGGAGTTGGATGTTAGAACCAGATAATTACAAACAGGGTTTTCATAGACATAAACATCTAGTGGGACATTTGAAAGTCATGTTGACAGTACTTTGTGGTATAGACTGTCCTGACCATGGCAGAACATCTGACACCCCCATCCAGCGGCACCCCCCCATCATTGTAACAAATTGTGATTGTGACAAATGCCCCCATAAATTTCCAAAAATGCCTCTTAGGGAGTGAAACTATCTTTTCTGGGAAGCCTAAATTAGAGGGCAGGTGTGTGAGTGTGTGGTGTGTGTATGTGTATATGTGTGTGGGGGGGTTATATGCATCTTATAATAGCTGGAGGTAGGGATCACCTGCTCACCTTATTGCCTCCTGAGGTGGTTAATTTTATGTGTTGGGACACCTGGGTGGCTCAGTCGGTTGGGTGTCTGACTTGTGCTCAGGTCATGATCTCAAGGTCCCAGGATAAGAGCTCAGCAGTGGACTCAGTGGGGAGTCTGCTTAGCCCTCTTTCTCTCCCTCTGCCCCTCCCCTCCATGCTTTCTCTGTTTCTCTCTCAAATAAATAAATAAAGTCTTTAAAAAAAAATTTGTGTGTCAACCTGTGAGCCATGGGGTGCCCAGTTATTTGGTCAAACATTATTCTGAGTATTTCTGTGAGTGTGTTTTTTGATGGGACTAACACTTAAATTTATAGATTGAGTAAAGGAGATTGGACTCTCTAATGTGGGTGGTCCTCATCCAATTAGTTGAAGGTCTGAATAGAACAAAAAGGCTGACCTTCCCTAGAGTAAGAGAGAATTCCTCCCGCCTGACTGCCTTAGACTGGGACATAAGCTTTTTCCTGCCTTAGGACTCAAACTGAAACATTGACTCTTTCTGGGTCTCAAGGCTGTTAGCTTTCAGACTGGAAACACATCATCAGATCTCCTGGGTCTCCACCTTGCCAATTCATCCTGTCAGCCTCCATAATCGCTTTAAGCCAATTTCTTATTATATATATAATATAAAATCTATACTTAGCTATATATACATCCTATATACACCCAATAGGATGGGAAACTTCTGTTTCTCTGAAGAGTTCTAATACATTCCCATTCAAGTCTGAGTAATGTCTTTGCCCTGTACTGCCTTCTGCCCTCTGATTCCCCACTTCAGGGTGTTGGGCTCTTGACTATCATAGTTTTTGATCCACTGTAAGACACTCTAAAGCACTATTTCAGGAGGCTCCAGCTGCAGCACATAGGACACCACCCCAAACTTAGCACAAATCAAGCAATAGCAAACAGGGGAAGGGACCCAAAAAGGCACCCTTGAGAGCTGACTGGCCCTGAGACTTTGGTCCCTTTTCAGTGTCTTCTCAGTGACACGCAGCCTTGAGTCCTCTTGTGAAAACAGGGTGGAAGGGCCTTTGGGAGAAGACCGGAGGAATTTTGATTACTTTGATTTACTTTGATTATTCTCCCTTCTAAGTAAACGAATTAATTCTGTGGTCAGGAAAGGAGTCTCAGAAAGAAAGTATAGCAAGAGTATTTCATTTTATCACATACTCAGTCATACAAAAATGTATTGAATGTCTGCTGTATGCCAGACTTGCATTAAGTTTTGAGAATATAATGATGAGGAAGATGTAGACCTGTCCTCAAAGAGTTCATGGACCAGCAAGGAGACAGACAGATAAAAAGCAATTATAAAACAATGGAATGTACACCAGGATGAGTAAACACAATTGCAGTGGGAGCACATAGTTGGGGCAGTTCACCCTCCCAGAGAGGTGGGGTCAGGAGTGAAGAAAACTCACTAGAGGGAACATCAGAATTTGGTTTTGAAGAATGAATTAAAGCTAACCAGAAAGAGAAGGAGAAAAGGGGGAAAAGGTAGAGAGATGAGTGCTGCAATGGCATGAAGCAAGGATGGAGCAGGCACCTTCTGGAAGCTACAAGAAGGGATATAAGGTACAGATGTAGAGTGGTGAGAACTAGGCTAGAGAGAGCAGGCAGGGGTTGGATCATGGGATGCCCTGTGTGGGTCATGCTAGGCTGCCTGGCTTTCATTCTGAAGGCAATAGGAAGCCATTGAAATATTTAAGCAGGGGAGTGGCATGATCAGATTTGTATAATAAACATATCACTCAGACTGAAGAATTGAGTCTGGTTGCATAAACTAGCAGACCAGGAGCAGAAGAAGCGCTCAGGAAAGTGTTGCAGTAATTTGGTGGAGGTGTGATGGGGACCCAAATTAAGGCACAAGTCAGGGAGGAAGGAAGGGGTATGCAGAAGATTAAGTAGAGAAAGGATTTGCGTACACACACACACACATACACACAACTGATCAGTAAAACATGAAAAACATCTTACTATAACTAATAAAGCAATAAATGATATGAATAAATAAATGAAATGATATGGTACTTTCTTCCGCTGACTTCATAAGGGGTTTTGTTTTGCTTTGTTTTTAGGGAATGCAGGATGTGTTGACTTTGAGGTCCCTGTGGGCCTCCAAATGGAGCCCCTCCATTGGTAGTTGACCCTGTGGGTCCAGACTTCAGGAGAGAGGCCTGGGCTGCAGAGAGAGTCTGGGAGTCATCCATGGTAGGTGGTGGTCAGAAGCTTTGGAAGTGAGCTAAATCACCAAGGGAGAGTCTGTATAGAAAAGAAGTAGGGAGGGGGCGCCTGGGTGGCACCGCGGTTAAGCGTCTGCCTTTGGCTCAGGGCGTGATCCCGGCGTTATGGGATCGAGCCCCACATCAGGCTCCTCTGCTATGAGCCTGCTTCTTCCTCTCCCACTCCCCCTGCTTGTGTTCCCTCTCTCGCTGGCTGTCTCTATCTCTGTCAAATAAATAAAATCTTAAAAAAAAAAAAAAAAGAAAAGAAAAGAAGTAGGGCACAACCCTGGAGAATACTAGCAATCAAGGTGAATAGGGGTTAAAGAACAGTTGAAGGAGGCTAAGAAGGAATGGTCAGAAAAGTAGGAGAAAACCTGGAAGAAAATAATGTTGTGGAAGCCAGGATAGGGAGGAATGCCAAGAAGGAGGGAGTGATGAAGACCATCGAAGGTTGCAGAGAGGTCAAAGAAGGCTGACCTTCAGACTGAAAAGTATACATTGTATTCAGCAAACAAGTCATCAGTGACTTGTTTCTTCTATTTTGTTCATTGCTTATTTCATCTCCCTTCCATTTCCTTGTACTAATTAGTTGTTGTACTGAATTGTTATTCAGTTCTTTTATTTTCCTAGTTAATTTGGGATCTCCACTTTTTCTGTAATATATCAGCTTTCTTCTCTTTTTTATCACTTATAGTCAGACTCATATTTTCCTTCCATTGCATGAAGATAAGACTCCAACTATTTTCCCCAAACTCTATTCTCCTGCTGTTCTTCCTCCCCTGAAGGATGAATCCTTTAGAACGCTTTCACTTCCCACTCTCACACCAACATGAGACGTGTGGGAAAGTTTTCCTTCCCCTCTTTCTCCTTTGGTACTTTCAGTTCCAGGCTATTATTAACATTTCCCTTGAAATATGTCTCTTCTATTTTGAGTACTTCTATTACACATCCTTAAACAGTCTATTATTATACATACAAATGTAACTAGTTATATATTGTAAAGATTTTTGCTCATCACTATTTTTTTTCCTTTTTATCCTCCACCCATCTTGAAGCCTTTATACTGATGCATATATTGTTTGGTTAGATCCTTTATTAATATCTTTTTCTCTGATGGATGATGTAGGTGGCACATCCTTTGAATCTTTGCATATCCTCAAATATATTTCTTTCACTCTGACAGGGGAACAATGTCTTGCTACAGGATTCTTGGTATGCACTATTTCTTCTCAATGATCTTCACATGATTCACCATAATCCTCTCTGCTTCAAGTGTTATAGAAGAGAAAGTTGATGTTCCCATGATCCTTTTTCCTCTGTCAGTAACTTGTACTTTCTTCTGGATGATTGTAACATTTTCTTTGTATCCTTAGAATCTTCAGGAATTTACCAAGCTGTGACTCATTTGTCTTGCCCAGAACTTGCCAAAACCTTCTAATCAGCAGTCTTGGGTCTTTTTTTAGCTTGGGAGATTTATTTTCTACTACTGAAATATTATCTCTCTCTTTTCCATCTACTTAACTTGTGTGCAGATCTTGTCTTTTGGCTCCAGAAAGTTTTTCCGTACTCTACTAGAATCTTTACATCCTAATGTTCTCATTATTTTTAAAGTTATTATTCTTCTTTAGTGGCTTGTTTTTATGCAAACCTCTTTCCTAAGAGTATTGCTGGGCTCCTTAGGTATTGTAGATTATTTTGTCTGCTCTCTGGGCTCAGTGACAATTACTGAGGTGCTTTAAGACGGAGCAGACCCACAAGTGGTGGGCAGTATTCACCCAGTCAAGATGCCAGGAGGAAGACTCTCATTCTCTAGTTTTCTCACATTGCCCAGTGTTGGCAGTAGAAGTAGAACACAGTACACTTGTACAATCCCACACCCCCCCTCAATCCTGCTGAGTCTCTTTGCCAGGATACCTAGTGGTGCCCAGATACTGGGGCCTTCTGATTACAGAAGAAGGGGCAGTTCAGAGACTAGGCGCTTACGTGAACAACTTTAAGAAAGCAACACAGGTTCCATTCAAGAAGTTATCTCAGAGTGACATGAGAAAGACAGCAGAGTAGGAAGACCTTCTTTCTCCGTAAACACATTGATTCAGCAACAACTCACAGACAAGTTCCTTTTGTGAGAAATTCAGAAACTAACTGAAAGGTTTTTGCACACCCAGGCAAACATGAAACCAGGCTCACTGAAGCCAGGAGGAAAATTCAGGACAAGTTTTGCCAGAATTCCCACCCCTAGCACAGTACCATATGATCAGGAAGAAACTCTCCAAGTCCCAGGTTTTCACAGGGAAGGGAAAGAGTTAGTTCATGCCTTTAGTCGCCCAACTTTCCAAAAGGGCTTCCCAGAGAACTGGCTTCTGTCTTGCCAGCCTTGGCACTCTTATGGGTCCAACACAGTCTAGCCACCCAGGGGAGAACAGAGACAGTGACTTGGACTGGTAGATGCCATGACTCCTCCCCTTTGCTCAGCACAGAGCAAAGAGGGAAAACCACAACTGCCTGCTTCTCCCTGGTGAGGGAAAGAGTTGGTTCAGGCTTCCAACATCACAACTTTTCTGGGAGCTTCCCAAAGGACTAGTTCTGACTTGCCTGTCTTGGAGGGCTGATGTGGCCTGACATATTCTGGATGTCTGGAAGCTATTGAGATCAGAAACAAGATTTGGGTTGGCAGTCATCCTATGGTACCCCTTCCTGGTTCAGCACAGAGCAAGCAGAGATAGGTAGGTAGGTAGGTAGGTAGGTAGGTAGGTAGGTAGATAGATAGATAGTTAGATAGATAGATAGATAGATAGATAGATAGATAGATAGATAGATAGATAGATAACTGTTCCCATATTCTCCCTAGGGAGGGAAAAGTTGGACAGAGTGTCCAATGATCCAACATTTCTGGGTACCATCCAAGGAACTGGCTTCAATCTCACTTGTCCCAGTGCACTGATAGGATCCAGCATACTCTAGACATCTGGGAGCTGCAAAGAACATAGAAATTGGATTGGTTTAATATAAAAGATTGAGAAACCCCTAGAATCTCTGGCCAGGCCGATTGATGGGGGTCTTCTCCTGTACACAGCCAGTCTGTGAAGACTATGAGAGGTGGCTGTTTTGTCTAATGCACAGACACCAACACAGAGTCAAGGAAAATGAAGAATCAGGCAAAAATATCACAAAGGTACACAATAAATCTTCACAAAACAACCCTAATGAAAGAGTCATATGACATACCTGACAGAGAATTCAAAATAACTGTCATAAAGATGCACACTGAGGTCAAGAGAACATGAGTGAAGTGAATTTCAGTAAAGAAATAGAAAATATAAAAAAGGGCCAAATAGAAATCATGGATCTGAAGAATGCAATAGCTAAACTTAAAAATTCATTAGAGGTAGTTCAATAACAGACTAGAGCAAGCAGAATAAAGGATCAGTGAATTTGAAGATAAGTCATTGAAAATAATTCAGTCAGAGGAGTAAAAAGGGGGGAAAAAAGAATGAAAGAATATAGAAAGCTTAAGGGACATATGAGCTATCACCAAGCAGGCCAACATATACATTGTAGGAATTCCAGAAAGAGAAAAGAGAGAGGGAGGACCGAAAAGCTTATTCAAAGAAATAATAGCTGAACATTTCTCCCCAAGTCTGGGTAAGGAGATGGACATCCAAATCCAAGAAGCCCCAAAAATACCAAAAAAGGTGAAGCAAAACAATTTCACATTGAGACACATTATAATCAAATTGTCAGAATTCAGAGACAAAAAGAGAATTTTGAAAACAGCACGAGAAAAGCAAATTGTCATATACGAGGGAACCATCATGAGACTATTAGCAATTTCTCAGTAGAAAACTTGCAGGCCAGATGGGAATGGTAGGATAAATTCCAAGTGCTCAAAGGAAAAAACTGCCAACCAAGCATACTGTACCTGGCAAAACTGCCCTTCAAAAATGAAGGAGAGATAAAGACTTTACAGAAAAACAAAAGGTAAAGGGAGTTCATCACCATTAGGCCTCCTTACAAGAAATACTAAAGGGATTTCTTCAAGTTGAGATAGCATAAGAAAGTATAAAATGTGTTGGTAAAGGTTAATATATACACAAATACAGAATACTGTGTTACTATAATGGTAGTGGGTAAATTACTTTTAATTCTAGTATAAAAAAGGCAAAAATATTAAAAATTACTCTGTTAAAAGAGAAACTATATGAATAGATATTGTGTTGACACAACAACAAAATATGTGAAGAGAGAAGTTATAGTGTAGAGTTTTTCTATGTGATTGAAAGACTTAAAATAGACTATTTTTATGACCTTAAAATAGGCTTTTAAATATGAGATACTTTATGTAAGCTCCAAAGTAACCACCAACACCAGGAATACCTCTACAAGTTACACACAAAAAAAAGAAAAAAGAATTTTAAAAATATTAGTACCAAAAAATCAACAAAACACAAAATAAGACAGCAAGAGAGGAAAAGATAGACAAAAAAATTACAAGACCAACAGAAAACAACAAGATGGCAAAAGTAAATCCATGCCTACAGATAATTAATTTAAATGCAAGTGGATTAAACTCCCCAATCAAAACATATTGGGTGGCAGGATAGATAAGAAAACAAGACCCAACAATATGCTATCTATAAGAAACTCTATTTAGATTTAAGGACACACATAGGCTAAAAGTGAAGAGATAGAAAAAGATAGTCCATACATATGGTAACCAAGAGACAGCAGAGGTGGCTATAGATGTACCACACAAAATAAACTTGAAGTCAAAAACTGTCACAAGAGACAAAGAAGGACATTATATAAGAATGAAAGGGTCAATGTACAAGGAAGGTATAACAATTATAAATATAGATGCAACCAATATCAGAGCACCTCAATATATAAAGCAAACATTGACAGAACTGAAGGAAGAAATATATAGCAATACAATAATAGTAGGATACGTCAATACGTCACTTTTAATAATGGATAGAACATTCAGACAGAATATCAGTAAGGAATCACAGGATTTGAAGAACACTATAGACCAAATGAACCTAAAAGGCATATACAAAACATTCTAACCTACAGCAGAAGAACACACATGGTTCTCAAATACATATGGAATTTTCTCTAGGATAGATCACATGTTAGGTCACAAAACAAGTCATAACAAATTTAAGAAGATTGAAATCATACTACATATCTTTTCTGAAATGCATCTATAAATCAATACCAGAAGGAATACTTAGAAATTCACAGATATGCGGAAATTAAACAACATACTCTTGAACAAAAATTAGTTCAAAGAAGAAACCAAAAGGAAATTAGAAAATACCTCAGCTCAAACAAGTGAACAACAACAAAACCCATGACATCCTAAGATTTATGGGATGTAGCAAAAGCAGTACTAAAAGGGAAATTTATTGATATTAAAAAGAAGAAGGAATAAAAAAGAATAAAGATCTCAAATAAACAATCTAACTTTGCACCTCAAGGAGCTAGAAAAAGAACAAACTAAGCCAAAAATGTGCAAAAGGAAGGAAATAACAAAGACTGGAAAAGAAATCAATGAAATAGGGGATAGGAAATTAATAATTTAAAAAACACAATGAAACTAAGAGTCGGTTCTTTCAAAAGATAAACAAAATTGATTAGCCCTTAGATAGACTAAGGAAAAAAGAGAGAAGACTCAAATAAATAAAATCAGTAATGAAGGAGAAGACATTACCACTGATGCCACAGAAATAAAAAGGATCATAACAGCCTACTATAAACAATCATACAACAACAAACTGGATAACCTAGAAGAAATGGATACATTCCTAGAAACATACAACCTACCAAGACAGAATCAGAAAGATACTAAAAATCTGAACAGACCTATAACATGCAGGTTGAATCAGTAATTAAAAACCTCCTACTAAACAAAAGCCAAGGACCAGATGGTTTCACTGGGTGAATTCTACCAAACATTTAAAGAATTAATGCCAATCCTCAAACTTTTATAAAAGATTGGAAAGGAACAATTCCACACTCGTTTTATGAGGCCAGCATAACCGTGATACCAAAGGCAAAGACACCACATAAAAAAAAAGGAAACTGCAGGCCAATACCATAGATGCAAAAATCCTCAGTGAAATACTAGCAATCTGAATCCAATAGCACATTAAAACAATCATACACCAAAACCAAGTGGAATTTATCCCTGGGATGCAAGGAGAGTTCAACATTTGAAAATCAATTAATGGGATACATCATATTAACAGAATAAAGGATAAAAATCATATGATTGTCTCCAGATGCAAAAATGTTTTTGACAAAATTCAACACCATTTCATGATAAAAACTCTCACCAAATTAGGAATAGAAAGAAATTAATATAATTATATAATATATAATTATTATATCAATATAATAAAGACCATATATGAAAAGCCCACAACTAATATCAGACTCAATGGTGACAAATTAAAAGCTTTTGCTCTATGATCAAGAGCAAGGCAAGGATGCTCACTTTCACCACTTCCATTCAACATGGCATTGGAAGTAGTAGCTAGTGCAAATAGGTAAGAAAAATAAATGTAAGGCATCTAAATCAGAAAAGAGGAAGTATTACTATCCCTGTTTGTAAACAACATGATCATATATATATATAATATATATGTATAACAAAGACTCCCTGAACAACTGTTAGAATAAAATAACTCAGTAAAGTTACAAGATATAAAATCAACATACAAAAATCAGTTGCATTTCTGTATACTGACAACAAACTTTCTGAAAAACAAATAGTAAAACAATCCCATTTATAATAGTGCCAAAAAGAATAAAGTACTTGGGAATAAACTGAACTAAGGAGGTAAAGGACTTCTATACTGAAAACTACAAAACACTAATAAAAGAGAGAGAAGAAAATACTAACAGAAACACATCTCAAGGTCATGGATTTGAAGACTTAATATTGTTGAAAATGTCCATATTGTCCAAAGTTATCTACAGATTCAAAGCAATCTCTATTAAAATCCCAATGACAGTTTTTACAGAAATGGAAAAAATAATTCTAAAATTCATAAGGAACAACATAAGACCATGAATAGCCAAATCAAACTTAAGAAAGACAACAAAGCTGGAGTCATCATATTTCCTGATTTCAACATATATTACAAAGCTACAGTAATCAAAACAGCATGGTACTGGCATAAAGAAAGACATATAGGCAAATGGAACAAAATAGAGAACCCAGAAATAAATCCATGCATATACGATTAACTGATCTTTTGACAAGTGTACCAAGAATACACAATGGGAAAAGGATAATCCCTTCAACTGAGAAAACAGGACATAAATATGCAGAGCAATGAAACTGGATTCTTATCTTACACCATACCCAAAAATCAACTCAAAATGGATTAAAGACTTAAATATAAGACCTGAAACTGTAAAACTCCTGGAAGAAACAGTGAAAAAGCTTCACAACAGTGGTCTTGGTAATAATTTCATGGATCTAACACAAAAGCACAGGCAGCAAAAGCAAAAATAAAGAAGTGGGAAAAAAATAGACAAGTGAGACTACATCGAACTAAAAACCTTCTGCACAGCAAAAGAAACAACAGAGTGAAAAGGAAACATATGAAATGGGAAAAATATTTTCAAACCATAGATCTGAAAAGGGGCTAATTTCCAAAATATATAAGGAACCCCTACAACTCAGTAGCAAAAACAAACAAAAACCTTAATGACCTAATTAAAAAATGGGCTAAATAATTGAGTAGATAATTTCTCAAAGAAGACATACAAATGGCCAATAGGTATATGAAAAAATGCTCAATGTCACTAATCATCAGGGAAATGCAAGTCAAAACCACAATGAGATATCACCCTCACACTTGTCAAGATGGCTATTGTCAAGAAAAAATAAAAAGACAAGTGTTGAGGATGTAGAGAAATTGGACACTGTTGGTGGAACTGTAAAATGGTGTAGCTGCCATGGAAAATAGTATGAAGCTTCCTCAAAATATTAAAAATAGAACTATCATATGATCCAACAATCCCACTCTGGGTATTTATCCAAAAGAATTGAAATCAGGAATTTGAAGAGATATCTGCATTCTGGTGTTCACAGCATCACTATTCACAATAGCCAAAATGTGGAAACAACTTAAATATCCACTGATGGTTGGAGAAAGAAAATGTGGCATATACATAGCATAGAATCTTATCCAACCTTAAAAAAGAAATTTTGTAATATGAGACAATATGGATGAGCTTTGAGGGCATTATGCTAAGTGAAGTAGGACAGTCATAGAAAGATAAATATCACATGATTTCACTAATATGAGGTATCTAACTTTATAGAATCAAAGACTGGAATTAGTGGTTGTCAGGGACTAGGGTTGGGAGAAATGGGGAGTTACTAATCGAAGGACATAATGCTTTAGTTAAGCAAGATGAGTAAGTTTTAGAGATCTGTAGTACAATATTGTACCTATGGTCAATAATACTGTATCATATAACAAATTTTTTTTAAAGATTTTATTTATTTATTTGACAGAGAGGGCAAGAGAGCATAAGCAGGGGGAGCAGCAGAAGCAGGCTCCCCGCCGAACAGGGAGCCAGATGCAGGGCTCGATCCCAGGACCCTGAGATCATGACCTGAGCCAAAGGCAGACACTTAACCAACTGAGCCACCCAGGTGCCCTAAAAATTTGTTAAGAGGGTAGATCTCATGTAAGTATTCTCACCACAATAAAATAATTTTTTTTAAAAAAGAGACCAAGTAAAATGACATACAAGAATATTTCATTCCTAATAACTTTGTGAGACTGTAAACCAAAAGAAGAAGGATGGAAGGAAGGAAGGAAGGAAAGAAGAGAGGGAGGGAGAGGGAGGGAGGGAGGGAGGGAGGGAGGAAGAGAAGANGTTTTGCTTGTCATTCTGACTTCTGACCCCAAGGAGGAAAAGTCTTGGTTTCTCAGGCCCCAAATTCACCTTTCATTCAGGTTCCATATTCATCTCTGAGATGCAGGGATGACAGTTCCCCTACTTGGTCTCCAGGAAATCGTTCTGACATCACTGCTCTCCCTGAATCCTCCATAAAATGCTAGACTAGGGACTGGCTTTCTTTCTCTTGCATGGTTTACATATCTAGCAATCAGGGCTTGCCCCGCCTTTGTTTTTAAGTCTTCAAGCCAAGTGCCGCTCTAAGTCCTTTTCCATTTCATCAGTTTGAATCCTTTCCCTGCCCTATTTTTCCACTTCCTGTCCATCATCTTGAGCATTCCTGACTGGCCCAAGATTTGGGTCAAGAAGGTTCCCACTTTCAATGAATGCTGGTGAGGTTTCAACAGTATGATCTTGAGCAAGTTGCTTAACCTTTGTGAGCCTTGCTTTCTCATCTGTGAAATGGTTATAAGACCTGCTCTGCTCACTGCACAAGCTGATTATGGAGCTCAAATGACATGAGAAAGTACTTTGAAAACTGAAGTGACCTACACATGTAAAGCTTTGTTTTGTCCTTTCAAAAACAGTGGCTCAAGTTTCCTAAGTGGGGCTTTGCAGAATTAAGTTACTTCCATGGATCTAGCCATTTCAAAGCTACTGGAAGAGCTTTTCTTCATATTTTCATTCTGTTTCTGAAAACAATCACTTTTTTATTTACCAAAAGGCCATAACTCTAGGTGAAAAAGAAAGCTTCTCTCCACTGTCTGATATGATTACAATTTAAAGTTCACTAATATTGGAATTGCAGACCTGTCTTAGACACTAATCAGGTGGTTGATATGGTAGATGTGGAGATATGCCCCACCTTCCCTTTCAAGGAAGAACTTGCTGCCCAGCTGCAGGGAGTGAGGTCAGGATATGGCTCAGCTTTGAGAGCCACCTGGCCCAAGTTCACACCTTTTCTGGGGCAGCCCACATGTGTCCTGTGACTGGGTAAGACTGGGGTGAAAACCAAGCCCATTCTAGCCTGACAAGGGACACTCCAATGGACAATACTCAATTCAGAGCTCCCCAAAGGGTTGCCTGTGGCTTTGCGAGACTGCATTGAGTTGGACTTTTCCCTCTACCTAATCCTGCTTCCTCCATTTCCTCCACAGATACTGATCCCTTATAAACATCTTGCACCCCAAATTCCACTTCATCTGTTCCAGAGAACCCAACCTGTGATGATTGGCTAGGATGCACTGGGAGGGCAGGATGGGTGGGGGGGGGGCATGTTTATCACAAACAAAGGAAATAAAGCACAGAAAGGATAGACTGAGAATTTGAAATAGCCCTACTGCCCAACCTCGGACAGCTCCATGTCTAACAATGCTTGGGTGACTCAGATACTGCACCTATGACAGGTGGAAAGCTGTTGTTACTTCCCCAGCTTAGACCAAAATATCATAGGGGAAGCAATATCTATTCTTATTTCCAATGCTAGAGATGACTTGACTTGATGATCTCACCTTGAAGTACCAAAGGCCGACTTCTCAAAAAATGCAAATACCTGCTGGGTATCATACAAAAACTCCAGCTAGTATCACAACTAGCCAAACTGTCTAAATGTTAGTCATGGTTCTATTTTTTTTAACTACCTTTAAATGTGCAATGAAAGAGAAAATGGCATTTTCTAGAACTCAATGTCTTCTTATTTCATTTGGAAAGATGGGTTTGAAGGCTGAGATTAAGCCTGGTGGAGGTCAGAGATGGTTTCTGTAGTGACAGAAGCCACTGCAAATCCTAGCAATAAAAGGTAATCTTTGAAAATAAAAATCTGTCATTCATCAACCCAACTTCCCACCCCAACACACACACAAAACCTCTAACTTCCCATTTCTCCTACACTAAAGACCCCAGTCCTACAAGGTCCCACTCAAGGTTTGGCCCCTAACTCAGTATCCAGCCTCACTTCATTCCCTTTTCCTCCTTGCTCCCTATGGTCTTAATCTTACAGCCATACTGGCTTTCTTATGGTTCCTCAAATAAACCATGGTGCTTCCCGCCATAGGATCTCACATATGCTGTCCCCTCTTAATACAACTCTCTCACCCACACTCCCACCTAGTTAACAACTGCTAATCTTCCGATTCTAGCTCAAACACCATCACTTCTTCAGGGAGATCTTCCCTGACCCCACACTCCACATCTAGGATAGGTTCCTCAGTGATACGATTTCACAGAATAGCACTCCTTTCCTTCAGATCATCTATCTCATCGTCTCATTTAGAATTATACCCTCACACAATTACTTGGATAATTCCATCTCCCCACTTAGACCACGTGCTGCAGGAAGGCAGGAATGGTGTCTGGTTTTGCTCTCCATCCTATTCCTAGTTCCTAGCACGGTTCCTGACAGATAGTTAGCACTTGATTTGTTGAATAAACGGATAAATGAATGAGTGAATGAACAAAGAAAAGAAATTTCTGACTCTTTTTGGTTGGGGAGTTTGAAGTTTCATGGGGCTAAAATGTAGAAATGTTGAGTTAAAAACCCAACATGCTTGGGCGGATAATATACTTTGGTGGCAACTATTACAGAGATTTTCTACCTAACCCCTGGCAAGGAGGAAGAGTGGGGATGGGGAGGCAGCACCATCAGGAGTCACAGCATACTTGCCAGCTTCATCACAGAGGATGACAATACCCAAGATCAGGCCTGAGAGCAAATGAAAATTATTCACTTCACAGTCATGAGGAAATGCTGTGGACTTAAAGTTGGAATATATTCTTGAATTGGATATTTTTCTCCAGGGCCCTAAAGTTTACTAGCTGGAATCATTTTTTGAGGACCATTCTATTTAACCTTTGAAAATGAAGCATCTGTCTTTTAATGGAAAAGCTACTTCTCATTGTAAAGATAGCACAGAATGTTCTTCGCTTCCTTGGTCTCCAGAAAAAGAAAGTCAGGTATCTCCCTATGTCCTCACTCTATCTTGAACCCCTGTGTCAACAAAATAGGCCAGATTAATAGCTAACTTTTTTTTTTTAGAATTACTTATTACTAAAAGTACCAGCCCATCCTGAGAAACACTAGGTAGGGCAGTCTACACAGATGTATCTACCCCTTGAGGAGTCATGGCAGGCTTAGGAAGTTAGAGATGGAAGGGCCCCAAACAACCAAACTCAAAGCCACTGTGTTCAGAAAAGAGGCCAAGATTACCATGCATTGAAAAGTTCTGTTCCTCAAAAAGCATCCAAAAAAAGTGTAATTAGCTAATCAATTTATTAATCTAACATTCCTACTTGGCATAAGCCCCTGATGTGTCACAGTGGAGAGAGGTCCCTTTCTTAAGCATACTATAACCCAACAAAAGAAGTAAGATCTAGAAGAACTAAGATGTTGGTCAACAGCCCAAGGCACAGCAAGGGTGTCAGCAAGTTCAGACAGCCCATAGGCAATTGCACTAATGTCCACCCCGAGTGTTTCTATATGCCAAGTGCTCTACATGTATTTTCTCATTAAATCTTCACAACCTGTGAGATAGATATGATTACACTCTCCTTAGAAAAGCTGAGTAACATACCCAAAGTTGTAAATTTAGAGTGCAGTTTTAAGCTTAGTTCTATTTGATTCCAAAGCCCATGCCTCTAGCCTCTGAGTCCCTGGGGCTTGCAGAGTTCAGGGAGAGGGAGAATTGAGCGTGGTACAAAAGGCAAGGCTTGATGCGGAACAGGGTTCTGAGCTAGGCCTTAAACAAGCACAATCTGAGATAGGACAGCGAAGGAGAAGGGTCAATGCATGGAGCTGTGGTGGAGCAAGGGTGTAGAGAGAAGACAGAGAAGAAAGGGAAAAAAGAACAGAGCAAGGCCAGATGCTTGCATACAGCCATCTTGGGGCCATAACAACTTGCCCCACCCTTCTCCTTTCCAATAAAATATTATATTCCTACACAGAAAGACTCTCCCACAAGAGAGGGAACGGGAAGAAGTGTTGAGTGGGAGAGGAATCTTGCCTTCCCTTTGCTCTCTTTCTGCCTGTCTACTCTCTCTGAGTGCAATATCCCAGGTACTCCAGCCATCCAGCCCAAAGTCAATCCCACAAACCTTTTGAGTCCTACATCCCATGAAGGGTAGCATCCTTCACCTGAGGTCATCAGATAGAGCCTGGCTGGTTCCAAATGGAACTAAAACTCCATTCCTTCTACTAACTATGGGCTCTGAACCAGAGGGGTTGGAGGTGTGTGTGTCAGGCGACAGTTACTCTCCCCACCACTGGACAGGCAGTCTTTCAAGGAAGGTAGCTCCAGTTCGGTGGCACAAGAAGAGTTTCATGCTTAAGCCTTACTACCACTAGGCACACATCATTTTACATAGACATATGTTCACTCTACAGCCTTTTATTCATTCATTTGTTCATTCACTCATTCAACAGGTAATTACTGAATGGCCACTTCAAGCCAGGGACTGTGCTAGGTGTTGGGAGAGACAAGGTCAAACAATATGTGGCCCCTAACTTCAGCTGCTGTTACTCTGTTATTGCTGGCACTGATGACATGGTCAGGCAGTAGTAACTATAATGAATGCTGGGATAAAGAGAAACTCAGACGGCTCAGTGGGACTCTAACTGCTCACACTGCAAGCTGCTTGCCTTGTTCATTTCAGTACCTCCAATGCCCATCACTATGCCTGACACACAGCTCATTAAATTTTTAGTGAATTAAATGAAGATCTTACTGAGCCTGATGCCCAGCTGTCTCTCTGTGGCTTCTCTCCATTGGTTTAAGCCTGGCATCTTAAGCCTGGATAAGATAAGGATATGTGGCATTCTTCAAATAGATCACGTATGTTAGAGTTCAGAGAAACTGGACAAATTTGTCTTATCACCTCCATTCCCTCTTAGACATCATGTCCCCATAGTTGAGGTCCTTCATGAACCACTTGGAACTTCATGCTTTCCTAAGTCCTCCTCATCCTGGATGCTCTCCTAGGAATATGCAAGTTGGTCAACGTCCCAATTAAAACTCAGGAATCCAGACCTTGACACAGAACCATGACAGCTCCAGCTGGCTTGATGGCAAAGGGCCACCTCCTCCTTTGAAATAATGTGCTCTGGAAACAGCAATCTTGGCTTCTAATTGGGGTCTTCCAACACCACCAGGGTCTCCTGTGGGCCCTGGGGCACCAGGGAGGCAGAGCCACTCTGGGGAAAGGTGAGAAACAGGGTGGAGAGGTCCTTTGAGAAACTGAGAAGTGACTCTACATTTGGGGGATAGTGATCCTTGAGGTACAGGCATCTGAGCTGACAGGAAAAGGAAGAGGTAACTACGAGGCATGAGGCAACAGCCCCCTCAAACAAGGCAGGCTAAGAAAGGTCCAGAAAGGGTCTAGTCAGAGTCCCAGCTCTTCAGCCAAAAAGCACCTCAGAATCAATTCAGAGTGGTCTTGCAACATGCACAAAGCCCTTCAGTTGAGTAGTAGCAGAATGGGGTTAGAATCAGGTCTCCTGATTTCCACCCTTGAGTTTTTTTTTCTCCCCACCCTGCTGCCTCCTAGATATGGGTCTCATGGGAGATCTTGGCCTGTCACATCCTAGAAATCTTCCGTCACAGAGGACTCCTGCTTCTCAGTCAGGACAAGGCTTTTCTGATTCTGATGGGTGAACTTTTTAACCCTCCAATGCCAACTGTCTCCTTGTCTCTATCCATCCCCTTCCTCGGAAAGATCTCATGGGGTCTTCAGTGGCCACGTGATGGGCAGCCTGGGTCCCTGCCCAGCAGCAAACCTAGGGACAGTGGGCACACGTCTTGGCATCTGGGCATGCTGATCCTTTTCTCTGAAGAGGTCAGTGTGGGGGGAGAAGGGAGTGGAATCCAGTGGCTTCTGCCGCCTTAAGAATTCCTGCTCTCCCCCTCAGTCTGCCCCTCACTCTGCTGGCCTGGGCCACAACAATGCCCACAGGCAGGGCAGTGAGAAAAGGAGGGAGACCTGGGGTTGCCGGTTTTCTTGGCCAGGCACCAGGAACATGAGCACTGCCCACCCCTTCCTCCCCCGCCCCTCCACCTCCACTTGCTCCTCTCCCCCTCTCACCCGTCTGTCCCTCTGGGCTTCTCAGGCGCCACTACTACTGTCCCCAACCCGCCCCGCCAGCCCGGGCAAAGGGCAGCGTGACTCACGGCGCTCAGCCCACGGCTTGCCCGCGGCGTATAAAGGCTGCCCGGCAGGAGGCGGCGAGCCCTGCCCTGCCCGAGGCGCGCAGAGCATGGCCAGGGGCGCGGAGCGAGGCCGCGGGGGCGCCGGCTGGGGGCTGCGGGGAGCGCTGGCGGCGGTGGCGCTGCTGGCGGCGCTCAATGCTGCGGGCACGGTGTTTGCGCTGTGCCAGTGGCGCGGGCTGAGCGCGGCGGTGCGGGCGCTGGAGGCTCAGCGCGGCCAGGAGCAGCGTGAGGACAGCGCCCTGCGCTCCTTCCTGGCTGAGTTGAGTTGCGCTCCGCGCCGGGCGCCCGCGCCACCCCCGGATCCCGCCGGCGCCGCGCGCAACAAGCGCAGCCACGGCGGGGAGCCCGCGCCACACATCCGCGCCGAGAGCCACGACATGCTGATGATGATGACCTACTCCATGGTGCCGGTAGGCGGGGGCTCGGTTTCCCGTGGCGCCTCCGCCAGGGTGGGCGCCGGGCAGCGTGGGGAGAGAGGCCCAGACGCCCTGGGCTCCCCTGGCTAGACGGCGAGGTGCTGAGAGAGGGGCCCTGGGTGTGAGTCCGGCTGGGGAGGTCACCTGGGCAAGCACCTCAGTCCTCTGAGGTCCGTTTCCTCCTCCGTTAAATGGGGGAGGGGCTGAAAGGGCTGTCTTCCACTCTGACATCTGTGGGTCTGCAAGTAAAATGAGGGGCCCAGGCGGTGTTTTTAAGAGCCTACTTTCCTTCCTAACTTCGGACAAAAGTTTTCACAGTGTGGTGTGAAGGGCGCCACTGAGGCTCCGGGCTTGGCCTGCACCACTGGTGGAGCCCCCTAAGAGCACGGGGGGAAAACATTTCTGAGAACGCAGACTTCTTCAATAAAAGGATTCTTTCCCCAGCTTCAACTAGCGGCCTGGCTTTTCACCTAGCCTCGGACCATCCTCATGAGATTGGTTGAAGGGAAAACAATCAGCCCTAATTTTACCAATCACCTGGAACCTTGGTGCTGAGAAAGGTGCTTTTGGGTCTAAAGCGGTTCCAAGTGGGAGAGATCAAAATAGAGAAATTTTCTTAAAATCCACTCTGAAAGCTGAGGTGGTCATGTGGGCTCCAGCGGGTCTATGGAACTCCAGAAATTACCACTGTGCACTCAGGGGGCGTGCATCTAGGGAGAGCCCATGGCTTTTCATTAGATTTGGTCTCCCCCAAAAAGGTTTGAGAAACTCTGCTCTTAAAAACGTCAAAGCCTCAAAACTCTTTGTTTCCAGTTTGAAGTTTCTTTGCTTTTGCTGATTTTTAACTCAATAATTATCTAACTATTACATTTAGATCACATTGCAGTTCCCCATTCCGTTTCATTATCCATTACAACCGCACTGGTCTTATTTCATTTTATAAGTACAAAGATTTTGGTTCTGGCACCCCAAGTCAAGTGCGAGCCATACTTCGGAATCCTAGGTATTTGAAGATAAACTCACTTAAAGCTTCTGTATCAGAAAAGCTTTTAAATATCTTATATGAGCTGAAATGCTTTTACAACTGCATCATGGAAGTACTCCATACCGCAAATACATCTTTTGGGAAAGATCAAATTTTCCATTCCTGGCTTATTTATTTATTTATTTTCTTTTCAGCTGTGTTATCATTTAAAAATCTGGGCCCAAGCAAAAAAATTAAAAAGACCTCTGTAAAATGAAGAAATCTCCTTTTAGGGAATTTACTCTTTCTCTTGGCTCTCTACCATTCATTTTGAGGGTTTTTTGAAACCCTTCAAGACGGATGCATGCATCAACATTTTATATTTTTAATCCTGCTTTTCAGGTAGAAGCTTGCGTATTGGAGCTTGTTCAGTCACTGACCCAAGAGAACAGAGAGCCCCATTTCTGTGTCAGTCTGAAAGCTAGATTCAACTATCACCACCTGCTCTCTTACAGTTCAGAGAGTAGAAACATCACATTTGGCAGGCTGAGAAGCATTCACAGATCATTACCGACTCATCCCCCACTTGCAGTGGGTATGCTTTGACCTTAGAGCGTCATTGAGGGAATTTCCATGCAGGTCAGGAGAAAACAGCGGTCATATTGCTGGCTTTCCTGTTGGGAGTAGTTCTCAAGCAGTAGGCTAAGGGGGTCACCTGGAAGCGCACTGAAATGCAGATTCCACAGTCCCACCCTCACACTTACAAAACGGCCATCTCCAGAATTGTCTTCCTGAAGAAGTCAGCTGATCCCCATTCCCCTACCTTCCCAGCCCCTTGGTGAGTTAGATACAGGGGTTCCAGGTGCCACTTTGAGAAAGCTGCTCTAGATCACTGCTTCTCTACTTTAATATGCGTGTGAATACCTTGACAGTCTTGTTCAAATGCAGATTCTGACTCAGAAGTTCTAATTTCCAGCTTGAGATTCTGAATTTCTCCTAAGCACCCACTGATACCAATATTGCTAATTTGAGGACCACACTTTGAACAGCATTGTTCAAAAGCAGTGGCTGCACATTGAAATCACATGGGGGGCTTTAAAAATGATACCTAGATCCCACCCCCAGAGCTTCTGAACTGTTAGAGGTGCAGTCTGGCATGCATGGACCTTGGCATGACTTCCTCCTGATAGTGAGGGGCATTAAGCATCTCACTCCCACCAGGTCTCTCTTGAGGCCTCTGCTTCAAGCACAGGAACCAATTTTATTGCTGAAAGCCTTTTACTTTATTCCAGCATCATTCATCTTTGCAAATTTTTCTCATTTTTACTCCCTGTTTTTCTCAGAATAGAGAATTATTCACACGAGGAAACAATGTTTCACAAAGCACTGTCGGGGCGCCTAGGTGGCGCAGTCAGCTCAGTGTCTGCCTTTGGCTCAGGTCATGATCCCAGGGTCCTGGGGTTGAGCCCCACATCGGGCTCCCTGCTCAGCAGGGAGTCAGCTTCTCCGTCTCCCTCTGCCCCAGCTCATGTACACTCTTTCTCTCAAATAAATAAATAAAATCTTTAAATAGATAAATAATCCTAAAAAAAAAGGAAAAGCACTTTCACGGGCACCTCTAGTAGAAAAGTTGCTAAGAGAACTTACACAGTTAACATGCATCAGTTAGTACACATACAGTTAGAGTTAGTATACACCGTGGAGGTCTGTGTGCACACTTCATATGGTTGAAGTCACACCTTCTCCCACCCTATTATACAGCACCAGTAGGTTTTGAATGAGGATGAGATCAGAGGTCCCCCCACTGTGGTTCCATGTCCTTAGAGATCTAGGAACAAAGAAATAAGCTGGAGGCACACTAATGTCAGCATTTCAAACAGTCTTCCAAATGGCTCATTTATCCAAGCTGAGCCTCCAGCTAACCACACTTCAAAGTTCTGTGCTTTTGGCTGAAAGTATATCAGCTCAGCATGGTAATTTCGGTTAGCACATTCTGCCCAGAAACTGGTTGTTAAAAGGGCAACATAACTCGTCATTACTTAGAACAGTTAGTTTGGTACAACCAAACACATTAAATCCTTAAAAGTAAGTAGGTCCTTTGGAGAAAAGTAATAAGGGCCTCGGGTACCACTGAGCTAGACCAATAATGGGAAGCCACCTGCCAGGAACTCCTGCAGGCGAGGGGGCTCCTGTCTAGTTCCCCACCCCACCTCACACCACCCTGTCTCACTTCTCCTCCCATCAGCTGCTCTCTCATCCCATCTTCCAGATCTTACACGTATTGATGTTCCGACAGCCTCAGCATCCTGTCCAAAATCTAGGGTCAAGATCCCAGTAGGGAAAAGGTTTTACTTCTCACAATGTGCATCTTAACCAGCTCTAAATGGGTTGAAGATTTACATTTTTAAAAAAATGAAATCCTTAAATGACTGGAGGAAATATGGGTAAATTCCTTTTTAATGTTGGAATGGGGGAAATCTTTCTAACAACTCAAAAGCCAGAAGGAAAGAGTAAATAAATTTAACTACATTTTAAAAACCACATACAACAATAAAACATCTGGACGGCAGACAACAACAAACGCAAACACGCACCTCATAAACATAGGCAAAGACAAAGGACAAACTGGAAAAAAAGTATTTGCACCTCATATCATAGATACAGGGCTACTCTTCTGAATATATATAGCACTCCTATAAGTTTACAAGAAAAAAACCAAGAATTTGATAGGAAAATCAACAGAAATAGGAATCCAATAGGAAAATGGAACACAGTTCTCAGAAAAAGAAATACAAACGTCTCCAGGTAAACATGTGAGAAAAGATGCCTTGGTTTAAAAATGCAAATTACACCTGCCCTGAAATATAATTTTTACCTGTCTGACAAAACTACAAAAGTTTGACCACACATTCTTCTGGGGAAGCTGAAGGGAAATAGACACGCTTTTGCATTGGTGTCTGGACCACAAAATGGTACAACTCACGTGGAAGGCAATTTGGCAATGCCTGAAAATATCACAAATACATTTGCCCTGTGACCCAGATACCTCACTTGTGGGAATTTATCCTACATGACAGACTTTATCACCTATGAAATGACATATGCACATATTCATTGTAGAATGTTTGTAAAAGCAAAAGACTATTCACGACCTGTGCCCGTCAATACGGAATTAGTTTAATAAACCAACCTGTGCGCTCACTGGGATAGGTAGCTGTAAAATGAGAATGAGGAAATTCTCTATGTCCTGTTATGGGAATAATCCTTAGGATATATTTTAAGTGAAGAAAGTAAGACAGAAAAAATATATATATTGTATTACCTTGTATAAGGAAGAAGCGGAAAAATAAGTGAAGATATTAACAGAAGTGCTTTACTTCAGGAGGGCGGGGATAAGATGGGAATGAGCCTCTCACTGTATAGCTTTGTGTATTATGTTGACTTTTGAACCATGTGATTGTGTTATTCTAACTGTAAGTGAGAAGGCCATAACCACAAGGTTACATGGCTGCTGCCCGTGGACTCCGGGGGGGGGGGCAGTAGGGCGTGGCAGAGACGGTGCCAGCCTGAAGTTCATGCACTGTCTAAAGGGGGGGCTCTCACTGATTGTTCCTGTAGAAGGGCAAGAGCTCAATGTGCCTGATCTTTTTATTTTATTTTTCAAGAGAAGTAAAAAAAAAATCTGACTTTTTATGTGAAATCTCTTGGCTTTAAAATATTGACCAAAAAATTCCAAAAAAATGTTTTTAACTGGCTGAGTGTGTTGGCCAAATAACACTCACATTGTTAGGGGCCATCTTAGGACTACCAAGCTTAGTTCCCAGCAGTCTCATCTTATAATCATGAGTGGTTTTGAACAGAAATGGCTTTATTTAGCTCCCCCACACCCCCCTCCCCCACAAATTTCCCACCCTGGTTCAGCAAGGATACTAGTAGCTGTGCCATTGTTATTGTAGGTTGAGTGGAGATGGGTTTCTATGTGTGTTTGGTTTGGTTGGGTTTTGTTTTGTTTTTTGGCTCTTTCTAAAAATCAGTTCCACCTTCAGTGGATGGAGATTCCCGGCACTGTGGCTTTTCAAATCATGTGCTCCAGTTCTAAGGATAGTTCTCAAGGAGGAGATGCAGCTGTGTTGAGCTAATGCATTATTGTAACAGAGCTTTTCGTGATGACTGTAATGAGGGACACTTATATGGATCTATACATTATCTTGTTTATAGGGGGAAAATCACGTTACCTATAGTCACAGCTCCTGTTTGCGTCGATGGCATACTTCCCTGAAAGCCCTAAATTGGCTGTGTCGGGGTTAACCTTCCTTTCCTACATCTTGGAGGGAGTCACTTCCAGATGGGTCCAGACCAGGGATCATCAGACTGTGCCCTATAGCCAAGTCAAGTCTGCTGCTCCATTGTGTACAGCCCACAAAGTTAGAATGATTTTTACATTTACAAAGGGTTAGGGGGAAAAATCAAAAGAAGAATAATATTTCATGACACACAAACATTATGTGAGATTCAGATTTTAGTCACCATAAATAAGGTTTTGTTGGAATACAACTATGCCCATTTGTTCACATATTGTCTGTGACTACTTTCACATGACAACAGCAGAACTGAGTAGTTGCAACAGAAACCATATGGCCCACAAAGCCTAAAATATTTTCTTTTTGGCTCTTTACAGAAAAAGCTTGCCAACTCCTCAGTAGACTGTGGTCCATTGGAGCGGAGGAGATCCTAGAGGTTGTTTCTTTGGAGAACCTAAGCAACTAAATCAGGGTTATTCTAGGATTGGGGTAACCCCGGGGGGGATTTTGTTTTGTTTTGGGTTTTTTTTTTATTAGCTTAAGGGTAGAATTTAGTGATTCGTAGTTGCGTATAACACTATAACACCCAATGCTCAATAGTCATGTGCCCTCCTTAATGCCCATAACCCATTTAGCTCACCCTCCCCCATCTCCTCTCCAGCAACCCTCAGTTTGTTTCCTAGAGTTAAGAGTCTCTGTGGTTTGCCTCCCTCTCTGTTTTTATCTTATTTTATTTTCCTGTCCCTTCCTCTAATGTTCATCTATTCATTTCTTAAATTCCATATAAGAATGAAATTATACGGCATTTGCCTTTCTCTGATTGACTTATTTCGCTTAGCATAATACCTTCTAGTTCCATCCAGGTCATTGCAAATGGCATGACTTCATTTTTTTCTGATGGCTGAGTGATATTCCATTGTGTATATATACCACATCTTCTCTATCTATTCATCTGCCGATGGACATCTGGGCTTTTTCCATAATTTGGCTATTGTGGACATTGCTGCTGTAAACATTGGGGTGCATGTGTCCCTTTGAATCACTATGTTTGTATCCTTTGGATAAATACCTAGTAGTGCAATTGCCGGGTTGTAAGATGGCTCTATTTTTAACTTTTTGAGGAGCCTCCATTCCGTTTTCCAGAGTGGCTGCACCAGCTTGCATTCCCACCAACAGTGCAATAGGATTCCCCTTTCTCTGCATCCTTGCCAACATCTGTTGTTTCCTGAATTGTTAATTTTAGCCATTCTTATAGGGTTTAAGACCTCCCCCGAGGAGACAGAATCTAGGATGGAGCTGACCCAAAGTGTGGTTCCACCCTGGAGGGGGGCTGCAGGGCCAAGTTGGCCCTCAGGCCTTTTGCTCCTTCTAGGCGAGCTCCACAAGTCAAGAGCAGTCATGTTAGGACAGCTTTTGACCACTGTTAATCCCATATCTAAGCCTTTTTCAAACCCCATTGTTCTCTTCAGTTGGAAGGACCATTAGGTCCTACAGAATGGTCCCTAATGAGATATCAGAGGCCTGATACAGAAGAACAAGAAAAGACAGGGCAGCCAAAGGCACAAACCCACATGCAGTGCCTGGGAGGTATGTTTCCCTGGCCTTCTTTATAGCAGCAGGTGCACATGGGCACTTGGGATGTCACACCTGACACTGTGTTGGTTTGCATGTCAGAAGCCACTTCTGAGTGTCTATTAAGGGTGGAGGAGAACTTGAAGCCACAGGCCTGCTAAGATTATGTCCGACGTTGGTACTGTGAACACACCCATAAACTTAACTCGTGATGGCACATTGAGGAGGTCAGGTGAGAGCCAGCTCCATAGTTACATCCTTCAGACACTTTATCAAAACACATTTTGCATCCATGCAAATAAAATATTCAGTGTAGATATAAGTTGTCATGATTCTCTAAGGACATATGTAAAAAACAAGTGGGCCAGGACTGAGCATGTGGACCCATGAGAACAGGGCAGTTGTGTTGATCACATGAATGGCATTAAGCCATTTGGACCTGCTCCTAGATCCTGGCGCTATTAAAAAGCCCGTAGTCTCTTTCTCACCAGAGCATTAGAGGTGAGGGAAGCAGGAACAAGCCTGCTAAACTTCTACAGCCTGCGCAGGATGGACCTTCTGGGGCCTAGTCGATTGTCCACTCTCTCTGTTTCCTGCCTTTCCTTCAGCCGATACTGCCTGTAGTCCAGGGATAAAAAGAATTTTTTCCCTTTGGAACTCAAAGCCACATGCCCCCTGGAATAGTGCCACTCCACTCTGGGAAGACAGCAGAACCCCCCGACCAGCCTGTCGTTTAGTGGCCCTGCCCACTAGACCACAGGCTGAGAGATCTTTGGGCAGAGGCCCTCTTCTGGGTGAGTTCCAGAATGACTTCTCATATCATGAGTCTTCCAATGCCAAGAGGTTGTTCATCATCTCCAGTGCCCTTGTCCCAGGGCCCTCTCTATGGCTGGCCCAGGCTCACCTCCACACGGTACTCCTGCCACCTTCAGCCATTGTGTGGCAGCCCTAATTTGAGCAACCTGGGATTCCTTCTTCACTCGTAGGTTCCCAGCCAAATTCTCTCTCCCTGATGCTTCCCTGAGTATGTTGTGGTGGCGAGCAGTGTGAACCAGGGAATCAGATGGATTCACATCCTGAGCCCACAGCCTTGTATCTGGGCGACCTTGGACAAATCTTCGGACTTCTCCAAACTTCAGTTTCCTCATCTGTAAGGTTGAGATACTAGCATGCACCTCATAGTGCCCTTAGGAGGTTTAAGGGAAATGATGTAGGTCAAATATAGCACCTGGTGTAGTCAGGTTCCCAGGAGCTACTTGTTGTTGCTGTTATGAAGATTTTTCACTATTACTTTATCGTTAGCCCTTCTTGCCCCATTATCTCAGCATCTTGTTTCTGGGTTTATGCTTTATCACCAATTCTTTCAGAATGCCAAGTTGTCTGTTCACATGTGCTTTATCAGCTGTAGCTCTGGGATAATATTTGGCCTCTTGACACCAGCTTGACATCACACCAGCCTAAATCACCTTGTCATGAAAGCAAAACAGAGTTAGCCTGGACGTGCTGACAGGGCTTCTTGAGCTGGTCAGGATTTCCCGGGCCCCTGCCCCTTCTACATGGCCACTGATGACAAGGTTCAACACTCACTAAGAGGGAGTCATCTTGACCCCCTTTCTGACAGGCTCAGCTGTTGTTAACTCCTACTGGTTACTGTTGGTGGCAGTCCTAAAAAATGTTTTGGATGCTTTCATTTGGAAAATCGACAAAATATGAGCAGAAGGTAGAGCAAAAACAACTTCTAAGAAAGAAGAACAATTTACTTCTTAGGGGTCTCATGTTTTCCAGGATAGGATTACCTATGTGGGAACTATCAGAACAGGCTTCAGATCTGACAAAACACACTTATCTGAGGAAAAAAGAAAAAGATACTTTTTTTTTCTCTACATTCCTCAAACTCACCCTCCCCTCCCTGCTCCCGTAAAAGAAATCCTTGGCCAAATCTAGTTTACATTCAAGCTTAATTTACATGCATTTTATCTACAGACTAAAGGTCATGTTGTGTGAAATAAACTGAAGCTTTTTGGTTGTGATTCTGCTACAAAGAGAGCATTTTTCAGCCCATCAGTTGCTTTTATGTAGCTCTTTGGGTTTTAACAGCTCTATATTTTAAGTAGATATAATTTGCTTCCAGTTTAACTAAAGTTCAAGGCACAATTTTCTTTACTGAAAGGTAGAGTTAAAACAACAAGGCCAACTAAAGATCATTCAAAATGCAATTTGTGGAGTTTGTTCTGAACGCAAAAGGTAGAGCAACCTTTCATCTGCCATTTAAAAAGTTTCGTGTGCTCACGAAAGTGCTGGAAACTTTGGAGACCCTGCCTGGGCTGTATGTAAAGACTGTGAAGTTCGTGGGGGAAAATTGTGGATAAGTATACCCAAGCTAAAATGATGAACTGGCAACTGCAAAATAATTCCCCAGTTTTTCAGTAACTTAATGGATGACTATTGGAGTCTGGATTCATTTTCACTCAGAGGTGAAAAATGCCCTCTCCCTCTAGGCAACACTTGAAGACCTTGGAATCAATCCTTCTGAACAGGGAGACCTTTAGAGGAAAATCCTTTATAGTGAGATGTGTGATGAACATCGGAGCAGTTAAGAAGAGAGAAAATCAATTCTCACTAAAGTTATGAAGGAAGGTTTCATGGAAGAGACAGAACTTGAAGTGAGCAATGTAGGGTTGGTAAGATTTGGGAAGGCAAGGAGGGTGAATCATTCCAAGGGCAGATGATAACTTACGCCAAGCTCAAGGGACTGAAATGACAATGGTCTCAGGCTGGAAGAGCAAGGAAGAAGATCTTCCTGCTCTGGGGAGTTTGGGCTAGGAGGAGGGGAATTCCTTAAATTTACACTCTTGAGAAGTTGAGAATGAATCTGATAGCAACTGGGAGCCTTGTAGATCTTTCATCAGGAAGGAGTCATGAAGAAAGTGGTTTTATAGGACTGGTCTGGTGGTGTAGTGCAGGACAGGCAGCGGAGAGATCAGAGGCAAGAAGAAAGGTAGGAAGTAATTGCCTTAGTCCAGGCAAGAAAGGATTCACGTCTGGCTAAGGTGGTGGCATCAGAAATGGTGAAGAAAATCTTTATCCTACAAATGCCAAGACAGAGAATGAACTGAACTGGTAACTAATTGGATATAAGAAAGAATAAGGAACCATCTAGTCCAGATCCATCCAACATTGAGAAAGGTGAAGTCATCATGGGCAAAATTGAGGAAACACTGAAGCAGGTTAATTTAGAAGTGAGGATGCCAAGGGGCATCTGGGTGACTCTTTTGGTTAAGTGTCTGACTCTTGTTTTTGGCTCAGGTCATGGTCTCAGGTTTGTGAGATCGAGCCCTGCATTGGGCTTCATGCTGGGTGTGGAGCCTGCTTGAGATTCTCTCTCACCCTCTCCCTCTGCCCCACCCCACCCTCTAAAAAATAATTTAAAAAAATTTTTTTAAGTGAGGATGTTGAATTTGTTTTGAGACTGAATATGAGACGAAAAGAGAGGGAAAAAAGGGGGGAAGATAACTGAAGAAAGAAAGCATTCAGGGAAAGGAGAACATTCTGCTTCCAAGAACTCTGTCTTTGCTTTGAGAGAGAGGTCTTTACAAGTCTAAAAAGTGAAAGGCAGACCCTAAGCCTTTACAATGAATACTAGAATCATACTATGTGTTTACTCCTGGCTCCCTTTTAGGTGTGTGACCTTTGACAGGTCAAGCTCTCTGTGCTTCGTTGTCTCATCCTTAAGAAGGCAATGATAGCTGTGTCTACCCTAGTGTTACCACAAGGATTCAATTCAGTAATCCATGTAAAGCCCTTGGCATGGTGCCTACAACTCAGTATGTGTTAGCTTATTATTACTGATAATTTAATATTTCTCCAATGCTTGCTTTCTGTGCTTCAGGGAATTTTGAAACCTTAATAAAAACAATGCAGATTGAATTAACAGAATTTGCCAGAGAAAGGGCAGATCCTAGGATGACTCTAAAATTTGGAATCTCAGGTGATCGGGGAAACACACAGACCTCTAGAAAGAATGGTGTTTCTTAGTTATTTTTCTGGTTATCAGGTCCAAAAGGAGAATATATATATTTTAGGTATTTAGAGAATTTAATTATACTAAGCATAATTTACAAACGTCTTTATTCATGTCCAATGTGAACTCATGCATTCATTCTTTCATTGACCAAAATTTTTTAAACCCCATAGGAACAGCGTGTTTGTCAGACCAATGGTCCCATCCAGCCAGTGTTCTGTGGCTAACAGCGTCACTAATTATTTTGTGGGTGAGCATCTCACCCCTAAGGACCTCCTCCAAACGTTTTCTGGAGTAACCACATACAGCTATTCTCTGATACAAGGAGGAAGGAGGAGGGGTCTGAGTAAGGAGTAGGTTGATAAAACATCTTCACAAATGCTTTTGCTATGTACAAAGAATGCCACAGGGCAGAGTGTGGGGATAATGGCTTAATTCTTTGTCCATTCCCCCAGCACTGACAAGTTACTTGTTATGGTTTATATATATTTTTCTGACTATAAGGTAAGGATAAGAATGCTTAGATAAAAATCAGAAATTATCTGAAGATGCTTGTTGAAGGGAACAATGTGAGCACAAAATATTGTTACTAATGGTTGGTGAAAGATTATTCCAGCAACACTCGTGCTTCAGAAAACTCCATTAGAGGCCAGGAGAGGACAAGTGATTCTCAGCTCACTTCAAAACACTCATCTTTTCCTTCCCTCACCCCTTCTGTACTCATTTGTCTGTATCACACAAACTAAAACTCTGTGTACAGTTTTGGTCCCCAATTTGTCACCTTTAGTCACCTTGTCTCTTTAAATACATCTCACAGTTCTTCTCTATGCTTCTAGTGAGGTAGTTGGTGAATACCTCTTCACTGATGAATTCATCCACAACTCAACAATTGCAAATCTAAAGTAAGGTACCCGTCAGTCTCTGACTCTGGTTTCTTGCCCTGCTAAGAGTTTTGAAGGTAGGTCCCAGAGCATTTTTTGAATTCCTTCCTCAGAATTCATGCTACTCACCAAAGAGAAGATGGTGTCAGATATTGGTAAGACTTAGGGGCCTACTCTACCTGTCAGAGATTCATTCATTCAATATGTGGTTATGGAGCACCTACTATGTCCCAGGCACTATTGTGGGTGCATGAGAAACAGTCTGAAGAAAGCATACAAATCCCTGTCCTCTTGGACTTTATGTTCTGGAAGGGAAGGACAGGCAAAAACCAAAGTACGGAATTACCTACAGTATTAGAAGGTGATAAGTGCTATGGAAAATGATAAAGCAGGGGTAAGAATTAGAGAGGGAGGAAGATGAAGATGGAATTATAAGTCATGTGGGTGGGGAAGACCCCACCAAGAATGTGACATTTATGTGAAAACTCGAAGGAGGAAGATGCGAGCCATGTGGATATCTGGGGAAGGGCCATTCAGCCAGAACAGCAAATGCAAAGTCCCTGAGGTGGAGACTGGAGCAGAGTTAGTGGGACAGAGAAGTAGGTCAGAAAGGGGGTCAGAGAGAAAAGTGGGGGGACTGGAGAACAGTTCGCACATTGCTTTGCGGGCTGTTGTAAGGACACTGACCTTTAGGGGGAGTCTTTGCAGGATTTTAGGCAGAGGAGTGGCATGGTGTGACCTGTCTTTTCAAGGAAATCACTGTGCTTGGACTAGACTCTCTACGGAAGCAGGGTGGGCAGTGGAAGCAGGGAGGCTTTCTATATAGTATTGTGATAATCCAGGTGAAAGAAGAGAGTGCCTTACACCAGGGTGCTGACAGCAGATATGATAAGAAGTGGATATGTCTGATGGTCCAACTGATACAATTTGCTGACAGCCTGATTACAGGTGTGAGGGGAAAAAGTGACGTTAAATGACTTCAAGGTTAGTGGCCAAGCAATGGAAGATAGAATTGCCATTAACTGAGATGGCCGAACTATAGATGCTTGAGGGGAGGATCAGGAATTCAGTGTCAGGTACGTTAACACTGAGATTTCCTTTGGATGTTCACGTGAAGAGGTCGAAGAGGGAGCTGCATACGAGTCTGGGAAGGGGTCCCAGTTGGAAGTGTCCCCAGGATATAGTAGAAATTCTGAACAGGAGGATATCCATTACCTGGACCCTGGACCCAAGAATCCCTCCACTCCATATTAAACTCAGACTGTTTAAAAAAAAATCTTTTATAAGCAACCAATTTAAACCAATTAACTGTGTTGTGAGCCTTTTGTGCACAGGGCCTGGCTTATCAAATGTTTGCTGATGAATAAATAGGTACTTCTAAATCAGTCAGAAATATCTTAGAAGTTTAACGGAATCCTTTAAGCAAATAAGTAATATGTAGGTTAATATAACAAATGCTAAGTGCCTATTCTGGGCAGTGAGGGTGCACACTGTGGGTGATGAGGAAGAACAAGACAGGAGCCCCCAACATATTTATTGACTAATGGAAAGGAAAAGGCAAATCCTCAAACCCTTATGACACAGAGCAAAGAATAATAGGATCCTCAGAGAAGTAAGACTAAAATCCAGTGGGCGGTCAGGAAAGGTTTCAAGAAGGAGGCGGCATTTGGGCCAAGCCTGGAAGGATGGGCAGGACTTCACAAGGCAAGCGCTGGGCGGGAGCAAGAAGGCATGTGAACAGCAGGTGGTTTGTTTAGCTCCAGCATGATACGGGTCAACATAAAAATGTCTGAAGTCTTTGCCTTCATTGTTGACAATTATTTTGATTTTCCTTTCAATACTTTAAAGATGTTATCCCACTATCTTCTGACTTGCTTTGTTTCCAACAAGAAGACTGTTGTTATCCTTGTCTTTATTCCTATGTATGGATTGTGTCTTTTTTCCTCTGGGTACCCCTAAGATTTTCCTTTTAGTACATGTTTAAGCAGTTTTATTATGATATGCCTTGGTATCATTTTCTTCATGGTTCCTGTGCTTGGGTTTTGTTGAACTTGCTGGAGATACAGATTTATAGTTTTCTTGAAATCTTGGAAAGTTTTCTGCTATTATTTTTTCAAATATTTTTCACCCCTGCCCCACCCTCCCAGCCAGGGACTCTAATTACACACATAGAGTTGTCCCACAGCTCATTGATGATCTGTTCACTTTGTTTCATTTTGGCTAGCTGATATTTCTGTGTCTTCACTAATCTTTCTTCTGCAATGTCTAATCTGATTTTAGTCCCATTCAGTGCATTTTTCATCCAGACATCGTAATTTTCATTGCCAGAAGTTTGAATTAGGTGTTTTTTATATTTTTTATGTTTCTATTTAACATGTTCAGTTTTGCCTTTAGCTTCTTGAACATTTGGAATACAGTTAAAATACCTGCCTTATTGTCTTTGTTTAATAATTCCTTCATTTATACCATTTCTCAGTGAGTTTCAATTGATTGCTTCCCGCCCCCCATTATGGGTTCTGTTTTCCTGCTTCTTTTCAGGTCTGGTAATTTGTTATTGGATGCTAGACATTGTGAGTTTTACCTTGTTTTGGGTGCTTATAGCTCAATTAGACACCTTCTTTTTTTTTTTTTTTAAGTCGGCTCCACATCCAGCATGGAGCCCAACACAGGGCTTGATCTCACAACCCTGAGATCAAGAATTGGATGTTTAGCCCACTGAGCCACCCAGGTGCCCCAATTAGGCACCCTTTAATAATACCAAGGGGAAGAAAACATATGGCCTTGGGTAATTTCCACATGGCTGACAGGTCACTGAGGCTTAGAGAGGTTAAGCTGCTTGAGATCACAGGCCAGTGAGTGAAAGAACTGGAATTCAGATCAGATGGAGCTGGATCTGACTCCAAAGCCCGTGTTCTTTGTACCACACCTTTTGGCCTTGGGTATTTCCTCTCTTTTAATTTTTTGTTTCTAGAGATTTTTTTGTTTCAAGGGGGGGTTAAAATTTTTCATTTCATGTAGTCAAATGTATAAAGCTTTTCATTTATGGGTTCTCCTTTTGCTTTTACGCTTAGGATGTTCTTCCCCATCTCAAGATCTTAAGATCAAATCATCACTGCTATTTTCTCACAGTTACATATAATTTTGTTTGGAAGCTATTCCATTACATTTGCATGTGTTTATACTATACAGAAATAAAAAGAGATTGTTCTTTTCCTTTTAAGAAACAATTGGCCAGGATTAGTCAATAGATGGCTGGATTTGAAAATAGACGATTCACTACAAGACAACTTCTTAAAGTATGGGCAAGGATTTGAGCTTAATAATTTAAGCTGCTACTTTTTTTTTTTTTTTATGATGGGGGCTGTGGAGAGAACTGTTTCAGGATAGGTACAATGTCACATCATCTCTGTGTTTGCATCTGTCTCCTATCTGGTAGAAGAATGATGTGAGCACAGGAGATACTGGGAGAACGTGTTCTGAGCCTTCTCTGAGAGTGGCCCAGGTTTCTGGTTCTGGAGCTGGGTCAGCCTATTGGTGTGAGCAGGGCTCCTTGCTGCCAATGACTCTCACCCAGCCTATCAACAGATGGAAAAGCAAAAGGTCTGGCCATTCCTGAGGGGCAGTTACTTGAACTGCACACAGGGCAAGACTGAGGACCCGGGACTTGTTGGTCCGGAGGGGTGCCTGGTAGGAGAAGGGAAAGGCTTAAGAAGGGAGTCATAATGACCAATGGCAATTTCTGTTCAATGGCTTAGGGAACTTTTTGTTTTGTCTGGCTGTTTTTATAAATCTTACTCTGTTTTACATTTTAAAGCTAGCAACTAGACTTTAGTCTAATATTTTTTTAAATAGCATGAATTCATGATTTTTCAAAAAGTAGAACCACTTCATTTATGTTCAAATCATGAAACAATATCTTTATATAACACCAATACAAACATATAAAGTCGTTTTCATGAGGACTACGTTACTCCTCCCAGCTGCTGCTTGGAGTAAGTATTGTCATGAGTCCTATTTTGTCAAGGGTCTGGAACACTTGTACAAGGTCTTGCTCAGTCAACAAGAAACAAGAAATATCTGCCACCACTGTTGGACCTGAGGTCAGAGCCCAAAGACGGCCTCGAAGTACACCGTGGGGAGGAAATCCTCCTTCAGGAACTTGCACTGCACATTTTCAGATGTTCCCAGTGTTAATAAATGTCCCCAGGCCCTGATTCCAGCTGAAAGCAATTTTGTCAGAGACACTGGGTGAGGATGTTTGCTGGAACCACCTCTTCCAACTGGGATTGATGAGTCCTGAGCCCAACCCAAGCTGCTTCAGCTTGTGACTTTGCATGCAAGAGGGCTGGCTGAGGCTTGTGGGTGGACTCTAAACCAGCACTCCGTAATCAGTTGTTCAGCATTTTGTTAGCGTCCGGGCAGTGACTGAGCCAGGGTGAGAAGGAGGGTGGCAGGAGGCTGTACTGTCTCCAGCAATTCAGTTCAGCTCTGCAGACGCTACTCTGCAAAAGAAATGCCTCAGGGAGAAGTAGCCCAACCTCTGCTTAGAGGGCAGACGAGCCTCTACCCCCATCCTAATCCACTTAGTAAAGCAAGAGTAGCTGGTAAATAGCAGCACGGCATTGGATTTTCACTAATGTTTGACACTCCCTTACTTGTCAGCACCCCAGTCTCTGCCTAGCTGCCCCAGCCTTAACCAACTGGGTGCAGAGCTCATTCAGGTGCCTCTACTCAAGAGAGCGTGAAAGGTTTGGGTTATTTCCCTGCATACCAGGGGAATATCAATTGTTTCTGGTTTTGCAGTGATGTTCATGTGGGCAGGAAGGGGACAGCCATGTCTCCGGAACCCTGATAGGATAATCCTGGAGGCTCCAAGCTCCTGTTTTCTAGGCATTAGCGGCATGTCTGCCAAAATAAGGTTATCTTAAAGAAGCAGGCACAAAGAGAGATAGGCAGCCACATGCTAGATGTTCGCTTCCCATAAACAATGTTACTGCTGGCCGGAAAGAAATAATATCATTGGTTGAGGAGTACATTCTCCTTCCAGTTGAGTGAGTAACCAATTATAAAGTATTTATTGAGCACCTACTTTGTGCCCAATGCCATTCTAATGCATTGGGAAAGAGAACTAATGAGTCAGTGGAGCATACAGAAAAAGGATGAAACAGTCCCTACCAATGAGCCCCTCTGGTTGAGAAGCCAGAGCAACACATGAGAAGTGTGCCAACAACCAGCCATGTTGTGATGCTGCTGGGCTCAAAGGGCGAGGGCGGGGGGCAATCAGTGGGAACAGAGGTCTTTGGGGAAGGCTGGGCAGGGTTTAGTTGGACTCCCAGGATTCCAGTCAGGATGAACTGACAGGAGCACTCAGCCCCAAGGCCATTGGTGTGGGATGGCCGGGGCTTTCTTATTTGAGTTGACAAACGCCTGGACCTTTGGCTGCTCTTCCTGTGGGCCTGCAGGACCAAGTTCATACTCAAGAATTTCAGCTCCATATAAGGCAAACTTCACCTTCCTCTTGGGATTTGCAGATTGTCCTCACCATGTCTTGGCTCCAATGTGAGTTCTCGTCTTTCACGGGGATGAGTCCAGGGTGGCTGACCTCAGCTGCAGACCCCATGAGGGATTCCTCCAACACCTGTGGTCTAACCCTCCAGCAGCTGGGCCCTCACATTCAGAGCCCCATCTCTACAGTCAATGGCAGGCTGATTAACAGCTCCCTGGAGCCGTTTCTAAAGGTTCGTTTGTATGTGCATAATAACAGCAATTTGCATAATTATAGGGAGTCATCAAGAGTGTTCAATTGTCTAAGAAAAATGGAATTTAAGTTACAGAATAGGTCAGATCTGAAAGGTAACTTGGAATTTGAACAGTGTTCCCGCTAGTAAACCAGATACTATGCTTGGGGAACTTAGGAGAAGCCATTAGCAGCATACGTTGTTTAAGCGGGGCTCAAACTAGATCAAGCCGGTGTGGTTGTGCAGGTCTGCTCTCTTACTTTTTCATGAATCAGTTCTGAGAGTAAAAGGTGAGAGGAAGGTAGTTCAAGAGAGGAGCCAGCCAATCACCAGGCAGTTTTGTGTTCAGATGAACAGTGGCGACTCACTGCAGTTAGCAGTAATTCTGATGAGAAGCACTTTTGACTAAACCTTCCACTTTTGCCCAGAAAAGATTTCTTTAAGATTGATGCGTTTTCAAGTAGTAGAAATCTAATATCCTATTCATATTCAAACTAAACTAAAGCAAAAATTTGCATTTCGAGTGGAATTCAGACAGTTCCTTTGGCAAAGTCTCAGCAGTATGAAAAGGTACCTGTGGAAGAAAATAGTCCTCAGCTCTGGAAGCCAGCTGAGTGAACCTGGACCAGCTACTCCACTTACTCCCTGGGGTCCTCAGCTTTCTCTTCTGTCCTCCCATGACTCTAGGTCTCTGGGTGTCCCTCCCCACCTCCTCTCCCCCATCTTCCGGCTGGAGCAGAATTTGAAATCATGTCTAGTCCAGACCTCTCATTTACAGATAAATAAGGCCAACCTCACCCCAGTTCACCCAGAGTAGCTCAATTTTTATTTGTTTTATGTTTTTGGTTTTGGCAATTTATGTGGGAAAACGAAAAATCTTATGACTAATGAACACTTTAAAAATCACTGGACTAGATGATTGTTCTAGTTCATTCTATGTTCATTTGTCTAGAAGCAACAGAGGTCTGGGTTATTCCAAGTGATGGGAGTAATTGTGAAGGTATGATGTTTGGGTTCCCAGGGAAAGCTGGGCTATTAGACCCATCTTTTGAGTTCACATAATGTTTTGTATGCTCTCTTCTTTCCCTCTAAATTACTAAAAACCTAACAAAGTAAAAATCACTCATTATCCCAACAGATCTTCTAAAACTGTATACGCTAAGAAGTGAAAATCTTTTTATTCCCCTGGTCTCAGCCACCAGGAGAAAAAGGAATCTCAATTAGTGATTTGGTTCATGACGATCCCAACTTTTCTTTGTGCTTAACCAGACTGGTCTAGATATCCTTTTTGAACCAGAAAGTTGTATTGTGTGTTGTGGCTCTGACTGCACCTTGCTTAAGTGTATGTGAAGGCCGTCTTTCCAGATGAGGACATAACATGTTACATCATTCTTTTTCATCTGTTTAACAACTGCCTAATTGATGAACATTTAGATTGTTCAAGTGCTTTTGCCATCACAATGTTGCCACGAGCATTCTTGTCCAGGATATACTTATGTTAAAAGGAAAGCTGCAGGCCCCAAATAGCATCACTTAGGCCAAGACAGCAAACTAAGACTTAGTACCTAGCAGCACTTTCAGCCTCCTGCCCCACCTCCAAGGAATATAACCTTTAGCTAGTCAACAGGGAATTTCCTTGTCAATACTAGGGAATTTACTGATAGATCCCTGCTGCTCCCCTTAAGAGGGCAACCTTGCCTAAACTATGCATTCCTTGCTAATAAATTCCTTTCTTCTTTTAATGCCCTCTCTCTGCCTTCAAAGCCCTTTCTTCTCTTCAGCTCAGCAGAGCTCCCCTCTACTTGCTAGATGTGATGCTCCCAGTTCGTGAACCATTGTAATAAAGCCAATTAAATCTTCAAATTTACTCAGTTGAATTTTGTTTTTTAACAGATTTGGTGGCAGTGGTGAGATCTGAAGCTGACTTCTGATGGCATTCAGGGACAACGGGAAACACAGTCCTGGTGCTCTGTGAGCCCTTTTGAGTTCACTGTCTTTCTCGCTGTTTCCGAGGGCCATTGGTGAGTCACTCCTGGTTTTCTGTGCTTGAGAAAACCGTCTAATTGGCTTTCTAATCCAGGGTGAACAGGTTAGTCTAGACTGACAAGAGGCTTTAACAGAACACCAGTCCCTAGCCCTTGGTTCAGTCTACGGTTCCATGTTGGAATCCACTTCCAGTCTGCAGTCCCCATTTGCTGGTCCATGCTAGAAATACTGGTGGTGTACATTGCCTTCTCTTGGCCAGTCCATGGTGCCGTCTTTTGGTCACTGCTGGTGTATTTAGGTGCTTATGTTTATTTTGTCTTGTGTAAATAAGGCCTTCACTAATATCCTTCAATTCTGGAGTTAAGTGCTCCACCTTCCAGCACACATGCTTATTTTATATCTTAGAATTTTGGTCTTGGAAGTTATAAAAATATACAAGCTTATTTTATGTCCTAAAGAACTTGGCTTGGTAACCAATGGGTTAGGGGCCCCGAAATAAGGCTAAACAGAAATGTGAGTTGTACCCCATGTGCGGCCAGATATGGCCACACAGAAATGTAAGTTAACTCCATTTGCAGCTAGGGTCCTATCAAACTGCTGCCAGCCCTCAGAGGAATTACAGCCTAGAAACACTATGGCCATGATGGGGAATATTCCGGTTAGATAAGATCACTGAAGAAGTACACTTGAAAGCAAGCATTGCCAATTTAAACAGAACAGGATACCTGTTTTAATTGGCAAGCAGACATCTCCAAAAGGTTTCAGAATTCCAAAACAGCTCATCAAAAGATTCATTGCAAAAGGCTAAAGAAAAATTAAAGATGTAAGAGGTTGCTTTAAAAAAAAACAAACCCATAAGACTGACCTCACTCCTACTGTTCTCTCCTTTCCTCCTTCGAGTGCTCATTCTATTAATCCTGTGTCTGAATTGATTTTTCCACTCTGAAAAGACTATACAACTGTAAACAAAAGACTGCCAAATTAATGGCCTTAGAAACACCCCCATCCTTACCTTCAAAGGAGGGCCCCCAAAGTTGACAAAATTGAGGGGTGTTCTTGCATACTGCTAATTATTCCTTTAAACAGCCCAGGGGGCTCTGTGGTAGATACCAGAGCCTACAGAGGGGATCTGAGGAACACTGGCCGAAGCCAGTGAGAGGTGAAAATTCTTGCCAGAAACAGTTCTTCGGAATCTCTGTCTGTAGTACCCAGTAAAGAGAGGAACATAAAATATCACGTTGTGCCTTCCTTTCCAAATCCAAAACCATTGTTTGTTGATCCTTTATTTCCCAGGGATACTTCTTGCCTTCTAGCTTGTCTTGTTTTGCATAAAAGGGTTTGGCTTTCTGCCTGACAGGGACAATCATATTGTTGGTTCTTTCTTTGGGCTGTGTTTGGGAGTGGCTCTGGATTTTGGGAAGGTAATTCCCTTTGCACCCTCTTTGGGGACCAGTCTTATATCCAAGGGGAGTTATGCAATACCACCAGAAGAATTTAAAGTTAGACGTATGTACCCAAAAGGAAAGAAACAAATTGAGAATAATGTATTTGTACAGATGGATCAATCTATGATGTCATTTCAGTTATAAGCCGATTCTTGGAGGAATTGAGAGCAATGATCCTAATGTTACAGATTTTTCACAAAACAGAAGTTAGCTCTAGAGGCAATTCAAAATTTACCTATTCCTTCATCAATCCCCAAACTTCCCCTGTTTATCTTAAAAGACTTGTAAATTATTGACCTTAGGAAACCCAAGCCCTTCTTAGAAAAACTTATATTCTTTCTCCGTCCCTTGATGTATACATTTTATCATGTCTTTGAAATATAAACACAGCCCACAATCACCTGAGACTGAAGGAAAAAAATAAAAGGGAATAAGGTCTTTTTATTGTTTGTTTGTTTTTTCTTCTGAACCAGATTAGTTTAACTTCTTGCCCCACTTCCCCTCTAAACTCCTCACCCCAATACCAGACACCATCCCCAACTAATCCTGTATTTAACACGGTGGAAAGTAACTCCCAAAATTATTTAACATATTTAAAAAAAAAAGTAAGTAACTCCTACTATTACTGTTTCAATGCCCACTTTTATAATAAATGGTAGTTTAAATGTCTGAATGGCCCCCTAGATTCCGAGCTCCAAACGTAAAGAAGTGTGCTCAGTTTTCTTACCTGTAGATTGGGACAGTATTTTTCTTTTGCCATAAATTAAATAAAATTACATGTGCAGTTCCTAAAATCAGTTTTAACAATGTCAGTTTTTATATCTTCCCATCAGAACAAGATATAAGGCAAAACTGTGTTAGTCATAACTCTGCAGAACACAGAAAAATATTTAAACCTGAGAATTTCGTGTGGTGTAGTAATGTTGGAAATATTAACCTAAGATTATCCCCCAACACATTTCCTTATGATCCCAAGATATTGAGTTGTTCTAGGAAAGGGAGGACACAAAAGTATCCTAAAAGAGTTAAACTTCTAAACAGATACTTTGTTATTGTGGTTAGACTCACCTAACATAAAATTTACGCTTTTAACCCTTTTAAAGTGTTCAATTTTGTGGTGCTGCTTACATTTGCAGTGCTGTACAACTATCATCACTGCCTAGTTCCATAGCTTCTTCATCACCCCAAAAAGAAACCACGTTTCCCTTGAGCAGGCACCGCCCCTTCCCTGCCCACCCCCACCCCCCAGGCCTTGGCAGTCTATTAATCTGCTCTCTCTATGGGTTACACATACTTAATCTCATCCCAGAAAATGGATTTAAAATCCAGTGTTCTTTGAAATTTTCAAGACACAAGCTTTTAAGAGAGAAAATTTTTAGGTGGTCCTCAACTTAGCTTCTAAAGGCAGGAGCCACTTTGATATTCTGCTGATACCCTTTTTTTTTTTTTTTTTTTTTTTAAGAAAGAGAGAGGTGGGGAGAGGCAGACAGGGAAAGAGACTCTCAAGCAGTCTCCATGGCCAGCACAGAGCCCAACATAGGGCTCGATCTCACAACCCTGAGATTGTGACCTGAGCCGAAATCACGAGTCAGACAAGAGTTGGACTGACTGAGCCACCCAGGCATCTTACTGCAGATATACATTTTATTCGAAGAGGGACAGCTACAAAAAGAATGCAACCCCACTTTCCTTCTAGCCATAGGTCAGGGGTCAACCTGAAGGACTGGAGAAGAGAAGATTGGGGGAACTTAACATGTCAGTGAGAGCCAAGGGGCACCCAGACAGGGAACACGGCTCTCATCCGGACCAGGCTTGTAAGGTTGATATCAGGTCCTTAACTAAAGGTTTGACTTCACCCTGTGAATAGCAAAACTCCAGTGACGTTTTTTAAGCAACAGTATGGCATGTCTAGAAATCTGCTCGGGGAAAGCACAACCCATACAGAAGAATTCACAGCTAACACATTTGCCTAAAATCCATAGTGGTCAACTTTGGTCATATTTCACACCACTGGGGATACTTGCTTCAGCTCAATGCCGTGGAATTCCATGCTCTAGCTTTCATCAGCTGTGGGGTCTTGGGCAAGTTACTCAGCATTCTGGGGAAGATAATCGTTCTCTGTAACTTGGGAACAATAAAACCTACCTCTTACATTGCCTGAGAATAAAACAACAGGGTACCAAGGACCAACTTGGCACAGTGTTACTGGTTAGAGTGACTAACATTTAGAACTGCAGTTCTCAACCAAGAGTGACTTTTACCCCCACTCCCCTAGCCCCTTGGGACATTGGGCAATGTCTGGAGATATTTTTGGTTGTCACAACCCAGGCTTAGGGAACAAAACCTTTAAAATACAGTTAAAAGATCTCTTGTGCCCAAACTCTAGCACAGCCTCTTTAATTCCAGGGACAAACATAAGTCTTAAAAATCTTCTCCACAAATATTAGTAAGATTTTTGCCATCCTGATGTCCTTGTAACGTGGCATGCATCTGCTTCTAAATCAGAGAAATTAAGGTGGGTAAGCAATGGCTGTAAATGAAATGAACAGCTAGGGCTGTAGGGAACCCCAGATCCCTTGGTGCTTCTCAGCTCCCTGAAAAACCCCATTTTTCCCCCACATTCCTTCACCCACCAGAGTGCATTTGAGATGACTCAAATTATGAATAGGCATTGGTAGGGAAACTTCTGTAACATTGCAAAAACAGTCTACCAGGGGCGTCTGGGTGGTGCAGTCGTTAAGCGTCTGCCTTCGGCTCAGGGCGTGATCCCGGCGTTATGGGATCGAGCCCCACGTCAGGCTTCTCCACTAGGAGCCTGCTTCTTCCTCTCCCACTCCCGCTGCTTGTGTTCCCTCTCTCGCTGGCTGTCTCTCTCTCTGTCTAATAAATAAATAAATCTTTAAAAAAAAAACAAAACAGTCTATCAGCTAAGTCTGACTTGTCAGGTCCATAATCCTGAAAAAACTGTTTTTATTCCCAGAGACCTCAGACATCCCTCTGGACCCTTTCAACACCTGCAGCTGGACTTCATTCAACTGCCATTTAATATGGGTTATTTATATGTTCTTGTTACTATATGTGTGTTTTCCAGATGAGCTAAAGCTTCCCTCTGCTGCAAGACTGATGCCCTCACAATAGCAAAGAAACCGGTAAAAAGTCTGTGTCCCACTTGGGGTATACCTTTCATGATCTCCCATGATTTAGGTACCCACTTCACTGGACATATCATATAAGCCTTAACAAAAACCTTACAAACTTGTTAAAATTTGATCAGTATACAACCTTCTGCTTATCCTTTGTCATCTCATGCAACTATGGCCAGCTACTGTAGGTCTCTAATATCTTATACTCAAGCCTATCAGCAGTAGGTTAAAGATGTCTTCCCAGGTCCCAGATCAGAGAATCTAACTTGGTCACAAGTTAGAGCGTGGTGATTGGGTGTTCTGAAAAAGATGTCCCTCAAGCCCCATTTGAAAGGGGATCTTACCAGTGCTCCTGGCCACTGACTCTGTTTCAAAACTAGAAGGGTGGAGTCTTGGGTACATATCACACAGCTAAAGAAGTGTCCACCTTACAAAATCTGGAGATCTCTAAGTCAGACGGACAAGGAAGAAAAGCAGCTGCAATCAAGATGGACTGCTTCCACCCAAGAGGACAGATAGAGACTTCATATATTAACTAAACATGAAATGCTTTCTCCTTATTTTTCTGCCATTTACCCTGGCATTGGCCTGGAAAGATAATGCCCTCATCTTTATCTCCCAGGCTATTGTTAAGGCAGGTAACCTCTGGAATTTAGAACAGCCTTTTATTTCAGGCTAGGAGATTCTCTAACTGCCCTATTTCCCTGGCTAGAGATAAATAGAGGCCAGCTTCTTAATTCTTGCAATGATTGCAGAATCTGGTGCTAAGATCCTGGGATTCTTAGATTCTCTGGCCAAAGTTGTTCTTGATAGTGGTATAACCCTTGACTCTTTTAGCAGAGCAGGGAGGTGTCTGTGCTGTGGCCAACACCACCTGCTGTACTCGGATTAACACTTCTGGAAAAGTTGAAACTCAGTTATGTAAGATCACTGAGCAAGCCACTTTGAGTCAGGAGGGAAGGGAAATGCAGAAGACAAGTCAACCAAAGTAAAGCCATTTTGGTTTTAGGCTGACCTTTAACTTAAAAGTCAGCAAGTCATAAAAAAAAGTCACGAGAGCTGACTCATGGAAGACCACCAGGCAGTAAAAACCACAAAGCCTTGACATTCTTTAAATTGTTCCCTGTACGTAGTAGTTTCACAACCCTAGGACAATGGAAAAACGAGCTGCCCAATGTAAATGATAAACCCAAAGTTAAAGAGTAAGCCCCTCCCTATATGCATAGCCAATTTTAAAAATGTACAAAGCCTTTGGTTAGAGGCAAAGGGGGTTCCTCTTCCCTCTCTGGGGGGAGAGGCTGCTCCTTCGTCTGTGAAGTAACCCCTTTCTTACTTCTATAGTTGATAAATCTTTGGCCCTTCTTCTAAATGACTTGCTCTTGAATTCTTCCTCAGGCAAAGCCAAGAACCATCCTGATGAGGAACCCAAGGCCCTCCCTCCCATTTTGGTTGTCTTTACTCCCATCACCCATATGTTGTCACTGCCAAGAACAAGTCCCTATACAAGGTGTAGCTGTCCATTACTGTATTGATCTTCCTACTGGGGAAATGACCCCGACAGGCCATGGTGTTTCTTCTGGGGAGATGATTCCGCCTTGGTGACACGTTGACCAAGGCTGCACTAAACCTGAGCTTGCAGGGGTACCATTCTTTATATTGCACTGAGGGTGACAGCCATTTGTTCCGGTAAAAGGCATCCTCCAAATAGCGTTGGTGGGTTGGGAAGGCCTTCCCACCCCTTCTATGGAGCTTTTTCTGCATCTCATCCATTCTCTTCCCAACACCATCAGATTCTCACATCATAAACCTGGGTTAGCAATTTATTGTCACCTTCTGTCAAGGTAAGCTCTCCCTTCGAGACCATTGATGTACTTTCCTACTTGAACTGTATCTCCCCAGCGGAGAAGTTTTGGGTCTGGAAGCAGGCACTGTTTTATACACAGGGTATAGAGACAAAACAGAGAGGAAATTCTCTCAAAATGCTTCCATTCTTTGGGAGGCAGGGACAGATCATAAATAAATGCAGACGTAAGTAAGATAATATTGGATAATGATGAGTGTTACAGAGACAAAAAGCCAGGTGAGGTGATGGCGTGTGACCGCTAGGGCTATTTTCAGTTGGGGAGTCTGGGAAAGTGTTCCTGATGAGGTGACATTTGAGCTGAGGTGTCATCAAAGAGGTGGGCACCACCTACAGGCATAGCAAAGACCAGAGATGGTCCGTGTAACTGGAGCAGAGTGATGGGGGAAAGTGGTGGGAGCAGGAGGGGGTAGGGCCACATCATGGACGATCAAGCCTAACACCCCCAGAACAATGAGCTGTAAGGTCTCTTCCAGCTTCACCATTCTCAAGTCCTAAATTAAGATTTAGGAAGCTCTCTATGCCAAATGTGATTCCATAATTTGACAACCTAGATTGTGTGACAATGAGTTTTGAATTCTCCTATTTTGATCCAAGTTCTTAATCACCATCAGAAAAAACAGTTTCTGACTTTCTTATGGCCACAACTTTTCATACCATATATTTCCCTCTGGTATAACCTTATATAGGCCAAGTCTGTTAGAGGAATATTTCTGCGTGAGGATTAACACAATTTACTGATAAATATCTAAATGGACATTTAGCATATAAATGGAGCCCAAGGGTCAGGAAATGAAAATTCTTTCTTCATTGTCTTTTGTAGACACTGTGCCTACCCCACACCAGTGATGAGGAGGAAAGAGAAAGGCTAATTTTCCCTATTGATGCTTCTGTTGTTTCAAACTATTCCTTCTGCTGTGATCCCCCAGGCAACAAATGAAGCATTGTGAAGTCTTTAATGGTTCTCTCAATGGGCAATTATACATTTTTTAAGATAATAAATCTTGTCCATAGTGCAGCTGATTACATTCATTTATGAAAATGACTAAAAATAGCGAGTCGAAATTTCTTCTGCCTGGTTGTGTTGAGCGAATCATCAGAGTCATAATAGAATGCAGAGCAGACCTGGCATCAGGAGAGCTGGAGTTGAGTCCAGCTCTGCTCCGAGGAAGTGATGTGACCTTGAGTAAATGACGTCACCTCTCTAAGCCTCTGTGTTCTTACTTGTATGAAAGGGAGAGGAACACTGCACAATATACTGTGTCAGAGTTGATGGGCCTGTTGTGTTATGGGAAGAAGCACCCGTTTTTTACGTAGGGGGCGTGGAATATACACGTTTGTTTTATGATTCATCTTTAAGCTGTGCTCATTTGATATGTCTGTGATATGTATGTTTCACAATAAATTTCTAAAGCCGTCAACAGATACCTGTTGATATTCTTGACAAAGTAGACACAGGTATGAGTTTTCCTCTGGATCTCCTAGCAAACAGACTAAGCCTAGGTAGAAGACAAAGCAATCTTTCCCGTCAAATCAAAACATGTTCTTTTTAAAAAGAGTTTAATTGAAAGAGTAATGAGTGAAAATTTCTGATGAAACAAAAGGATGTATCATGTTTAGTACAGTTTCCTCCCACCCTAATCCTCTATTCCCCCCTCACTTGAGGCTTTTCAGGCTTCTTTCAATACATATTCTGTTTTGTTTTGTTTTTTTAGAGATTTTATTTATTTGAGAGAGCTTAAGAGAGAGAGAGAGAGAGATCACAAGCAGGGGGGATGGGTGGAGGGAGAAGCAGTCTCCTTGAGGCACTCGATCCCAGGACCCTGGGATCATGACCTGAGCCGAAGGCAGACACTTAACTGAGCCACCCAGGTACCCTCCATACATATTCTGGAAAGCCAAAAACAGATAATCTTGAAAGCAGCAAGAGAGAAGCATATAGAAACATTTGTGTGCACACCACTTTTTTTTTTTACATAAATGAGAGGACATTATACATGCCACTCAGTACTTTGCATTTTTTTTTCATTTATCTTGGAGATATTTCAATGTCATTCTTGCAGATTTAAATGCTATTTTTTTTCATTGTATTTCATTCTGTGGATATGCTACACTTCATTGCACAAGACCCTCTGATAAATATTGAGGGTGATTTGCTCTTGCCCACATTTCTGCAATGACCATCTTTGTACTTCTGTCTCCTCACGTGCATATGAATACATCTGAAGAATAAATCCCAAAGTGCAATTGATGGATCAGAAGGTAGACCCATTTAAATTTTGGTAATTATTGCCAAAATGCCCTCCAAAGGGTTAGTATGGCTTCACACTTGATCAACAGGACGAAAGAGTGCTGCTTTCTGGCGCTCTCAGGATATGTGCTCTGTTAGTCTTTTTATTAACAAATCTAAGAAGTGGGAAATAGCATTTCATTGTTTGAATGTATTTCTTTAACTATAAGTGCAAGCGAGGCACTCTTTTTTTTTTTTTTCTCTGAACTTCCTGTTTGGGCCCATTGCCCATTTTTCTTTTGGTTTCTTGTTCCTTACTGCTTTGCAATAGTTTTTTATATACTAGCCCTTCACAACTGTTTTTCAAGGTCTATGGTTCTCCTTTGTTGTTGCCTGTAGTATTTTACCTCTTGCAGAAATTTTAAATTATCAGACAGTCGAATTTAAACATTCTTTCCATATAGTATGGGGGTTGTTTCTTTCTTGGAAAATTCTCATGCCATTATAAACTTTTCCCCCAAGTTTTCTTCCAGTGTTTTTCTGAGTTTGGTTTTCACTTTTAACTGTTTTATCAATATCACTTAATGAACATATTTAGTGTAAAGAGTGAAGTAAGGATTCAACTTTCTGTTTTTCCTCCAGATGTCTCTGTCTCAAATCCATTTCTTAATAAATTCTCTCCATAGTTTTGAAATGTCACGTTATTGGGGTCTACAAATTACTGAATCTATACGTTGAAAACAATTGGATGGTAAATTGATGAATTGACTGAGTCATTCTTGGCATGTTTAAGGAACTAACACAATAACACAAATAGCATACGCTTACCATGTGCTGGGCCCTGCTCTGAGTGTGTTGCAATATTCACTCATTTAATCCACATAACCATGGTATAAGGTAGGTGCTATTAGCTCCATTTACAGGTAAGAACACGGAAGCACAGAGAGGTTAAGTAAGTACCCTCCAATCACACTGCTTGTGAGTGGCAAAGCCCTGATTTGAACATAGGCAGGTTGACATCAGAATCCACTCTTCTGTCTACACTCTCTATTGCCTCCATGAAACGGAAAATACTTTTGGGTGTGCTTCCAAGATTGTTCTAAGAACTTCACATAAAATGATTTTACTCTTCACAAAAATCCTAAAAAGAAAGCACTATTCCTATCTCCATTTTGTGGATGAGCAAACTGAGGCAAAGTATAGTGTAGCTGGAAAACAGAAAGGGAAAGGGGAGTGCTGTGAGATGAGTCCAGAGAAGGAGGAATTTTGTTCTATCTTTAGAGCAGCAAGGAATCACAAGAGTATGTGAATCAGGGCTCATCCGCTCAGATTTGGTCTTTATGACATTCACTGGGAGCAGCATGGAGAGTGGATGGGGGAAGGACTGCGAAACGGGTGTGGGGAGTCCAGACACTGGGCTAATACCATGCTGCCGTGACCGCCTACCACAGGCGGCCATCCAGTGATGAGCGGGCAGTATCCACAAGGCACGAGAATGACTACCATCTGTGGCAGCATCCACGTGCCAGGGACAGAACTCAGGACAGGTGCTTATAGGATTTACACTTTTCAGAGGAAACCAAAGGATCCGGAGGTCGAGTACCTTGCCTGTGCTCGCCCAACTAGTGGGTACTTACTCCCAACCACCAAGCCTACCCTCTTTATTCCACCCCCACACAGACTTGAGCCCTTCAGATGCTGGAGGGCTGGCTCGTGACAGCCTTGAAAATTGGATATAGCAATTCCTTCGCCATCAAGGAGATTTGGTTGACAATACTGATAGATGAGCTTCTGTTATCATATATCTTTAGGTCTTTTAAGAGTTTCTCTTTCAGTTGAGGTTAACTTTTCCTCAGACTTTTGCATGTTCTCCTGAGGTGACTTTGTGAATCTTTGTAACTGCTCTCGTCTGATGAAGGGCAGGTCGGGGCCAGCTGTCTTCTGTGCTGCTGTTAACCGCCCTCTCTCCCTGCAGATCCGAGTGATGGTGGACCTCTGCAACAGCACCAAGGGCATCTGCCTGACAGGTAGGCCGGCCTGGCTCTGAGAAAGTGGCGCTCACACCGCACACACGTGTGCTAGCGAAAGGGCCAGGCAGAGTGAGCCCCTAAAAACACATACTGGCTTCCTTTTACCAGATGTTTTGAATGAGCTGAAAATCAATTGTAATATAATTATGAAAAATAATATTTTTGGTATTGCCATAGAAATATAGCCATAGAAAATAATATCCAAGGTCTTGGATAATTAGAAACGTGTGGTACCTTGAACTAGGGCCATAGATGTTTTCCTTATTCACAGTAATTTTTAAAAGAGAAAAGAAAGAAAGGGGTATTCTCTTATCAGAAGGAAGTATTTCCTTATCTTATGGCATGAATGGAAAGTTCTAGAAGCAAACTGCTACTTAGTCAAGAAAACCATCTTTATGAAGAGTGCTCTGTGTGTGGTGTCTACTGTGTGCTAGGTGGGATGGAAGGTTATGTCATGGCTCCCCTCCATTCAGGAAATCAAGGACAAATAAACGGAGGGAGGGAATCAACAAGGAGGCACATCAAGCCAAGGGACACCAAATGGCTAATGGGTTGCGAAGGGGAGGAGGAGAGTGTTGTTGCTATGACCACGTGCACCTAGGTGTCCTGTCTCCTGCCTGAGGTGGTGGTGGGGTGTGCCTGATTCCTGCCTGGGAGGGTGCCTGCCTCCTGCTGAGGGGGAGTGCCTGTGTCCTACCTGAGGGGGGTGCCTGATCCCTGCCTGAGGGGGGAGTGCTTGCCTCCTGACTGAGGTGGGGGGGGGAGGAGCCTGCCTCCTGCCTTCAGAAGCTCGGGGCAAGGAAGAACACAGACCCTAGAACAGTCACTCAGTTTGTTTTATCCCAGACCAAGGAAGGCTCTGGCCAGGCCCAAGGATGGGCCTACGGAGCCTGATTTCAGATACAGCATTTTGTGCCTCTCCCGCATTCTGAGGCAATGGGGAGATGATTTTTGCATTAAAAATCTAATATGGAGTAAATGCACAGCTCTCATAAACTTTAAAACATAAGCACGAGACTTTGACGCTTCTGTTGAACCTTCTCAGTGTCTGGCCTCAGGCCCTGGGGAGGTCCCGTTGACAGGGCACCCCTGGCGGAGGTTAAGAAACCCTGCAGTGTGCATCCACCCATGAGAAACCATCTGCTCGCCAGCATCCTCCCCACGACCGCTCGTTACCTGCCATGCGCTAGGAGCTTAGTGGGAGTTTGCTGAATGACTAAACCTATGGTCTATGGAAGTGATTAAATCGGGGGCGGTGGGCTGGTAAGAAAGACACTTCCCTGAGAAACCCTGAGTCCAAGTCTGCGTCTTGTTTGCTTATTTTAGTTTTAGAGAGAAAAGCTATAATCCTGTGGCTCCTTGGAAAATGCTAATTGAATTACTCAACTCACATTTCGGCCCTCACAGAAAACTAAATATCTTCGGAACAGCTTGGTCCTTCACTCTGAAACTCTTGTGTCTTAAGCACCTTTCTCCCGTCTTCGGAAGTCCTTTTCAGACTTCCCCTGTGTGACTGTAATGAGCGCTAGAGAAATGCTCAGATGGATGGAATTACAGGCACAAAAGCCCCGTTGAGAGGCACAGGAAAAGCCTCTTCCCTTTTGATATTTGCTATAGAAGTGATAGAAGGAGAGCCAGGCTGCTCAGTGAATGCAGACGGAGCTGTTAAGACCACTTAGGGGAAGGGGGGGGCTGGGGGTCGCATCTGTGCTGGAAATGGGTTGAGGAGGTTGTTCTTTGGCACCTCGAAATCTTTTAAAAAATCATCACCTTCTCCCTTCATGCCAGCTTGAAACTGGGCCCCCTTTTAATCCAGAAAGCTCTTCAATTAAAACTTGGGTATGAAAAATACATGTTGCCCAGTGAGGTTGTACTTTGGGATAGACCACGCCGTCTGCACTGGGGGCAGGAAGGTGACAGGACCCAGGAGTGAATTGGGAACTACAGAGAGAAGGGCAGAGAGCCTTGGTCCAGAGCCCCAAGAAGATGCTGGCAGGAGCGACTGCCAGAGCAGACCCCGGGCTTGGGTCCCTTGTCCTGAGAATAAGATCTAGCTTTAGACTGGACTCACCTCTGAAAAAGCAGGCCCTGTGACTTGAGGCTAGTCTAGCTCTGACTGTGAAACCCCATCCCTGCTCCTCTTTCTGGAGACAGCTGTGGTTGCTATGGAGACAAGGACAGATGTGTGCAGCCTAGAACCTGTCAGGCAGATAGTGGAGGCACTTCAGCAGCTAGAGTAGTTACAAGTTTTGCTAGTGCAGTTTGTGCTTTTGAGTACAAACAGCATGCTTTTCGGGATGCAGCATATCCCTAAGCCCGGATTTCCTTGGGACCCCAGAGACATATCTTCTGGAATAGCGGGCATCTTGAAGAAGGCAGGTACTTGGGTAACTCTTCATTTCCAGTGGACTCTGCATATGGGCTTGTTCAGCAAATGTCTAAACTATCCCATTTCTGAACTGCTTATCAGGCCAGAGGCACTTCGCATCCACAGTTCCTGTTCTCCTTACAGCCAAGGGACTCCAACCCCACTCGTTACCCCTCCTTAGCCTGTACCCAGGCAGACATTGAGAATGGATCACAGCCATCACTGAGCATGGCCTCATGTAATTCTTTTCTGGCATTCCAGAAAGCTGTACTAATGGATAAGAATTGGCACTTGAAATAAAACCTATTTGCCATCCCTACTCTAATTCTTTAAGGTTGCCACGCCATAGTCCAAAGTTGAAATGCACCAAATAAATGGGATTGGACCAAAGCTGCAGTTTAGTGGGGACGTGTGTGGGAAGACGCCTTTCCACGTTAGGTGCCAGCCGTTGGCAGCAGGGGCAGCCACAAAGGGCGTACCAGCACACAGAGGGTGGGTCTCGAGGCCTCAGAGCTGTGGCCAGGGCAACATGTGGTAAACCAACAGACAGGCTGTTCTCAGAAACAGCTGGTACAGCTGTTCATGCTCCCACCCAACTGACCTCACTGAGCGGCTAGCCTGTTGTTTTAGAGTTGGTAGATTCCAGCTCCACGTGTGAGAGCTAGGGCCCTTTCAGGCCATCCCTGAAGGACGGCCAAGTCTTCCTGATTCCCAAGGGAAAGGGGAGCCACACTGACTTTGGCTAGAGCTCCCGTCTGGGCCCGAAGCTGTGGCTGGCTGGCCTGAGTCCCAAGCCCCAGGGAGTCCCTGCTGGGAACAGGAGAGGAAGAGAATCAGGGCTGTCGACCTCACAGGGGCCAGGCCTGGCGTTATCAGGTTTAGAAGCTGTGTCTTTTACCAGCTCTTTCTAAAGTGGCAGAACCAGGCCTCCCTTTCTGACATGTTTCTATTTGGATTTTTTATTTGGGGACTTCTTTGTGTTCCTCTGTCAGTGAGACTTCTGGAAATGTGTAGCCACATCCCTTGTGGTCATTGCTGTGCTAAGCAGGTGCCTTGGGTCTGGCGATGGCGACTGTGACACCATCCCGGGTGCAAGGGGAAAGTAGTAAAATCTTGCCCTGTGATTTGGAATGGCCGTGGTGAGAGGAGCCATGTGGGCAGGCTCTCTGGAACCTGTAGCTTGAGCCGGTGGCCAATACCACCCCACCCCCCCGAGACAGGAAGTGAGTCTTACACCTCTTTATTATTCCTTCCTCATAACTGTTGTGCCTGTGTTTCCTGTCTGCATTGAAATTCTTCTCTTTGTTAGTAGCAGAAACCTGCTACAGCTTATTTGAGGGGGAAAAAAAAGGTCAAGGGGTTACCAGTGATTGTAAGGATACAGGGCTGTATTTGTCAAGATAGGTTAGGCCCTGCTCTGGTCATAATTAAACCATAAAATCTCAGTGGCATAACACAGCAAAAAAAGCTTTTTTGTCCTCAAAGTCCAGGACACTCCAAGTTGGTTCTGGGGACTCCGGGGTCCCAGTGCTGCCATCTTGTGGTTCCATCATGTCAACACCAGTCACCGCCTCTCCTCTCCTCTTTGATCGTCTCTCTCCTCGGGCTCTCTGGATAGTTTTACCTTGCATGGCCATCCACAGACCTCCAATTTACATAACTAGGGGCACTGTGGGTCAGTCTTAGATTTCAAGGAGAAAAAAACTCCAGCGGCGCAGGTCCTATAGCATCCACCCACTTCTACCTGATTCTGGTTACGAATGTGGGTTGGGACACTTTGAGCCAGCTGGGGCATTTGTGGGGCCCCATGCAAATGAAAATGCAGAGTCCCTTGGTCAAAAAGCAGGAAAAGCGCTTCCTCCTTTCTTCAGTGGTTTTACTCTCCACCTGCTATAGTGGGGCTTTTTATTTGCTATTTACTGTCATACTCTTCAAGGCGTGGGATTCTCATAGAACAGGTACAAGCCCTCACAAGCACAGGAGACCCCACTCTGTGATGAAGGCATTCAGGGCACATGTCCAGCCCAGACCCCCACCGGTGTGGAAGGTGACAGCAGTCCTTGACTGGGTGGGGAGTGGGGCAAATGCATCAGAAGCCCAGGAGGCAGTGTGAAACAGGGAGGCGGTGGGAGGCAGGACCACATAGGAATCAAGGCTCAAAGTCCCTGAGACAGGCTCCATTATCCCATTGGGCCAGCCCTGCATACAGTGCTAACATGAATTTGGCTGTCCATGTGTATCCTCGGGGATTCTGTTAGTGAAGAAGAGAAGAGTCAAGAGCTGAGAAAACATCTTGAAAATAGTTTTCTCAAGGCCCAGTTGGCACATACTATTTGACATTTGACATTATTATAATGACACATACTTAGGGCTTCTTCCAGGTGTACGGGGCCCTTGGGCAGCTCTGTAGGCATCCCGAGTGGGCGTCAGGATGCAGGCTCACCATCACTATAGCACTTTGCTTCTTAGTTCTTTGGGAGTGTTTGTCTCCTTCCTCTTCTGAAATTCTCTTCTCTACTAGTGTCAGGTCTCAGGACCGCCTGGATTCCCCCCTATACCTTTGGTTCATTTTCTCTTTCCTGGTGCCTCTTCTATCACCTGCCTCCTCCAGATGTAGTGTGTGTCCCCCTCTTTCTCCATCCCACAATTTCACTTGACATTTACTCTTGCCTCCAGACTAATAGCTGTCAGCCTTTCTAGGAAGGGAACCCTGTTGATAGTGACTGATTCTTTTTCCAGAAAAGTTTCACATTTGGTCAGGGGTACCCAGGACCATCCGCCTCTCAGTCACCTGTGGTGCTTGGTGAAAATGCATGTTCCTGGGCCTCACTCTAAATGCAAACTGAATTAGAATCTCTAGCTGGGGCCTGGGTATCCGCATTTTAACAAGCATTCTAGGTGATTCTATGGACTCAAATGACTAAGGACTGTAGTCAGTAGGTGTCAGTGAACCTCAGGTCAATGTCAGAAAACCCTAATCTACACATGTCACCATAGTGACACTCTTGGCCATGACCAAAGTGTCCTAAATATATGGCTCTAGCCAGGACCTCTCTCCAATACTCCTGCTGCATAGAAATGGTTATTGGACTGTCCTGAGAACTCTTGAAATCTACATAGACAGCCGATTCCTGCTTGGTGACCTTTTCTCTACCAATCTGCACATCTGAATATGGTTCCATCTGTAGTCAGGAATGATGATTGATTTCTTCGGCCCTCTGTCAACTGTTCCCATCACCTCCTTACGTGTCTGTACACACACACACGCCATCTGGTGGCAAAATCATGCAGCCACAGGCTACACTGACCCTGGAAAATGTGGTACCATTTTCATCAAATCATTTTTGCTCAAATTGGGACTGCATGTATAGAAAGTATACGTTCATACACTTCTTCCAAGAGTCCTCATGTCTCCTTCCATCCATATCCTCGGTTCCCCATCATCCGAGAGTCCTCCTCTCTTGCCGCTACCCAGTCAGATATGGAGCCCTGCTCATTCTTCTGCTGAAATACCTCTTGAATTTCTAGTTTTCCCTACAACTCTATAGTTACCAACCAATTTGTCCACAACCTTGCCCCTCATTTTAACTACAAAGATCCTCTGGGTGTTTTCTCCCCATCCCACCTCTCTTTCTCTCTCTCATCTTGTTCCCTGATTGTATTCAACTTCCATCTACAGAGAGGATCTCAAAAACACTGATTTCACGGTGTCAGCCCCCACTTAAGACCTACTGTAGCTCCCCACTGCCTGGCAGACACCACCTACACCTCTCCTCTTGGCATTCAAATGCTGCTGCCCCACACCCACCCTGCCGAGTGCTGACTCAGCCTCATCTCTACACATGCCCGCTTGGCCAATCTTCCTCCTTTCTCTCACCCTGAATCATGGAAGTTCCCACCCCTGTGCCTTTTCTCCTGCTGGTCCCCTGACCTGAGCTACCCAGCCCTCACCCCTGTGGCCGTGTCAGGGCCACAGCTGAAGGCTCACCCTCTCTGGACATCTTCTCAGACAGCCGAGTACCAGACCGCCCCAGTACCCCTTGGAGGGGCTGCTTCTCTGTAGCTTTCTCCTTCATGTTTCATTGTGGTTTCAGGGTGTCTTCCTTGTCTAGCTAGATTGTAAACACCAGAGACACAGGGACCAAGATTGCTGCTGCGTGGTACACACAGTAAGTGCTTACTAAATGGTGGTCTTCTGAAAAGTCACAGACTTGGATTTCTACTCCAATATGGGTAATCATCATATATGTTCTGGAGAAACAGAAGGACCTCAGCTGCACATGTTATAAACCCATTGGCTTGTCTGAGTGCTTAAACAAAATAACTGACAATGAGACTCTCCTATTTGTGGAAGCAAAATTGTTTTGCGAGATTCTGTGTAAATGGTTCATCTGAACCCCTTAGATCCTTGGGTAATTACACACTAAGCAAGGTGTTTGTTACCCGATCTGGGCCGTCAATTGTTCTCAGGCCATTTTGTGCAACAGAATAGAGACCTGAGAATCAGCTCCTGCTCTCAATCGCCGTGGGTGGCCTGGAGGAGACACGTCGGCTGGATGAGAGCTCTTGGGACTGCTTTCTCACGACAGCCAGACCTCAGCCCTGCAATGACAGCACCACCAATTCCTGATGCTTATCTGGGCCCGGGCTGCACTAGCGCCCTCCTGCGTTCTTACCAAGCCTCATTTAGTAAAGCTGATTGCTTGAGAGATGACTGATTTATGAATCTATGGTGAAGCCCACTCAGAAATTATTCTTAATCCATTGAAACCTAAGCAGAAGTGGTTTTGATTGGCAAAGTGTTGAATTGCTTTTAAGGATCTTTTGAGTGAATGTGCTGGGTTCTAAATAAAAGGCGTGGAGTGATTGCTTAGGGCCAGTAGATGGTTAGTACTTACTAAGACGGGGTAGGTGCTCTTTGATTTGGGGGTTGTGATGCTAGCTTCACTTCTTTCCAGCCATGCTTTATCATCTAAATTTCTTTTTCTGTTGTAGGACCACCTGGCCCACCAGGTAAGAGCCCATGGATTTCCTTACTTCCTGGGGAGGTTGTGGGGGGCTAGTTCCCCAGGATCACTCAGAAGGGACTGAGGTGGGAAAGGGGGAAGAATCTGGAGTGTATCCACCTCCTTGTCTCTACCCAAATCATGAGCTCTCCTGTCCCTTCCCACTTGAGAACCTGCCATTACCATTTCCCATCTGTCACTGCTTTGGGAGGGGGGGTGCAGCAAAGGTGGAAAAAGAAGGGAAGAGGCAGGAGAAGATCTGGAAAAGGCATTGATGCCTATCCATTAAACTGGCTAAAGCAAATCATGTTAAGTTCAGTGACAATTTTTTTAAATGTGCTTGTTTCCCATGTTTCGACGCAGGACCTCCTGGAATTGGTGGGTTACCAGGACACAATGGATCAGATGGACAGCCTGGTCCCCAGGGCCCAAAAGGAGAAAAAGGAGCAACTGGAAAAAGAGGAAAAATGGGTATTTTGGCAACTTTCTAGTTAATTCTCTTGTTGCTTATCTCAGTTATTGCTTTTCGGATGGGCCCAAGCAGGATGTAGTGGGGAGAAAGTGTTTCCTCTTTGCCTGCAGGACTGCTTTAACTCTCGCCAGGAAGCCGCTGTGCGCTGAGGTGCCAAGGGCATGCTTTTGGGTGAAACCCTGACAAAGGCTTACATCTCCCTGGATAGCGGCCTCCCTGGGAACTGATTCCCACTCTTCTGCTTACTCTGGAGGCAGACGGAGGGATGGGATGGGCCGGTGCAGGCAGCCCTGGGGAGGGATGCTCCAGGGGCCGTGTAACGGCCGTGTGTGCTGACGCCCCAAGTTGTTTTGAGGCTCAAGTCCTGCCCTGTCCTCTCACTGCCTCCTCCTGCCCAGCAAATCCTTGTGTTTGACTGAAAATCAGCTGATTGATACTGGCTCCTAGGTGTTCTCAGCTAGAGAGTAGCTAAACCATTTGGGTAGCAGGGCAGCATCTGCCCCCCCCTTAGGCTGGCACTCTGATTAGGTGGTCCTGGCGGCCGGCGTCTCCTGTCCCGGCATCACAGGATGATGACACCATTGTGGCTGGTGTCTCCGAAGAGGTTCCGCTGCTCTGCAGTGAGGGGCAGCATTGCCACGAGCAAAGCCCTGGAAACATCAGTGTCAGACGTGTCCAGGGAGCAGTGAGAGGCAGGGGCTCGTGCAGGGCCTGGCGGGAGGCTGTAGGACGGGGTAGGCAAGTTCTGAGGGGGCTCTGAGCACCAATTCTGGGATGTCCACGGAGCAGGCCTAGAAGATGTAGCTGGCAAGAGCCAGCACATGGCACAGTGGAGGCGCCAGTGTGGGGGGGGGGGCAGAGAGACTCCCTAGGAGGCTTCCAGAAGGCCTGGCTCTGAGCCACTGCAGACCCTACCAACTCGACCAAACCGTCTTGTTTATTTCCAGCCTCTTAGCTCTGCGGCGCCAACTCACCTAGACAGGCTCTGGGCTAGAATAACTACTAGAACATTCTTCCAAATGGCCCAGTACCCTCTTCCAGCACCTCTGCTCTTAGAAGCACTGTAAGTGAGAACCAGTGGAAAGGGAGAAAGTTGTTAAGTGGCTCTGCCGCTTGGCCAAGCCGACATGCTCCTGTTCCCAGGGGGCAGCCTCTGTGAAGAGGGGTCCACACGGTCCCAGTCAGCTCAGTCCTCACAAGGCTAGCCGTCCCAGCTTTAATTATGGAGCAGTAACGGATCCTTCCACATTAGATAATAATCATAATTATAAATGAGCATGGGCATTGAATAATGATGGCCCTCAGTGTGCAGACATTTGGTTTATCCCAGAAAGGCCCCAGAGATGTAATCCAGTCCTTTTCTGAGGATTCAGCAATGAGTATTCTGAGAGCCGTCTATGAGGGGGAGGAAACCACCATGCTAGCGTGGGTCTGGAGGAGGTGGGAAAGGTGATTTTCGAAAAGCTTACAGATCCCTGGCTTTGAAGACGTGTGCTTGATATGTAGCCCACGACCCAGGGAAGCCAGGACAGAAAAAGTTCATTCATCTCTGTAAGACCTATTATGTGGCAGGTACTGTTCTAGGTGCTAGAGATCCAGAAATGAAAAGGCTGACAAAATCCCTACCTTCATGAAACTCCCATTCCAGGCTGGGCAGATTGACAATAAACAAACTCAGTAAGTAGGAAAGAATCATCTGTTATGCGGAGCTAAGTGCTACAGAGAAAACGCAGAGAGGGAATGACCCGTGTGTGTATGCGGCAGGGGTGGCGATGAGGGTGACTGCGGATTCAGGAGGCCTTTGAGCAACCACCTGGAGGAAGGGAGACAGGGAGCCGTGGGCTACCGGGGGCGGGGGCTCCAGCAGAGTGTGAGTCCGGAGTGCCCACAGGGTCTGAGGAACAGCAAGGCTGCCAGGGCGGCTGGACAGGGGGGATGCAAAGCGAATGTGGTAGAGTCGAAGCCAGAGAGACAGCGGCCAAGTCAGCTTGGCCCTGGCATCATAAGAACTGTGGTTGGTACTCGGAGGGACCTGGGAGCATTGGCAGCCACACGGAGAGCTGCCCTGCCTCACCAGGAAAGGATCCCCCTGCACCCATGCCGAGGGAGGGCAGGGGGGCCGCAGTGGAGCAGTGAGGGGGGTCAGGGTCCATTCGTCAGGGGAGGGGGACCAAATCCTTGGTCTCCTGGAGATGCCACAGGACCTCCAGCAAGGACACAGACCGTCCTCTGCTGCTGTCTCCCAGCACAGAAAGCCTCAGGAGTCAGCAGCATGAGAACAAGAAGCCTCCACTAAGGTTAAGCAGAGAACTTGAGTCACTAAGGGCCCAGGCAGTTGTCCTTGCCACAGGCCAGGGGAAGGGGGGACTAACACCATCATAGATGTACAAACACAAAGATTGTCTGACGAGCCTGGCTCTATGGAGAGGTTTTGAAAGCACAGCTCCACCATGGGCCAGCTTGGGCTCTGACCCGGTCATCCGGCCAAAACCCTGGAGCTGTGCTTTTCTTCCTTTGCTTCCTTCCTTCCTTCACCCTACGATGGGTGCACACCCTGCCTGGCACTCAGTGTTCTTGCAGGGAGGAGAGATGAGAGCTGGTCAGGGGGCCCGGGCTCTGTTTGAGAGCACTGAGAAGCCACTGAGGGGTCTCAGGTAGGAGAGAGTGACAAGGTCAGGTCTGCTTTTCCAAAATAACACTGTGACTGCTGCGTGGAGATCACCCGAGGAGAGCAAGGACAGAAGGAGGGAGGCAGTTCAGAAGCTACTAAGCGTGCAGGTCGAAGGGATGGCAGGCCTGGGGATGGGGAATGTGGTGGAGCTGAGTGATATTCTGGGGGGAAATCAGCAGTACCTGGGGTGGGTGGATTTGAGGCAGAAGGGGGGGGACCCCAAGACCGACTCTGAGATCTCTGTCCCTGATGATTGCTCTGTCCCGAGGAGAGGAGCCCCATATCAACTCAGGTTCGGGGAAACAAGTGTGGCTCAGCATGGCGTGTGCAGAGTTCGAGGTGCCTTGAAACGTCCAGGAGGGATGTCGGGGGGGCCTTGGAGATGCAGGCAGGTCTACGGTCAGAGGAGACCCTGGGGCTAGAGTGTACGTGAGGGGGCCCCCTGAGCCAGTGGGCATGTGGGCATGGGCACTGTCACTTTTGGAGGGAGCTAACAGGAGAGGAGGGCCTGGGTTGAGCCCTGAGAAGCAACAACGTCTAATGACCAAGTAAGAGGGGGATGAGCCAGCAAAGGACGCCAAGAAAGGCCCTGAGTAGCAAGAATACCAGGAGAGGGTGGGAACATCTGTCAGCAAATATTTATTGAATAGGTTCCCAGCGCCAGTGGGGAAACAAAACAGATGCAACCCCTATTCTGGAACTTTCCATCTTTGGTGGGAATGTGGAATTTAACAGTCGATAATCAAATACATCTGCAATCACGATGTGAGATACTCGTTTGGAGGAGAGAGCAGGGGGTTAAGAGATACAGTACAGAGAGAGAGGGTCGGGGAGGTGAAGTCTGAGGTCAGACTTGAAGGATGTGAGCAGGCAGAGGGCGGCCCAGGCGGAGTGCATGGCACCCACAAGAGCCCGACAGGTGTGGCTGGGGGAAGGGAGGCCCTTCCAGAGCCTTCTGACTAGTAGTCTGGGTCTCCTGGTTAGCTCCCAGGAAGGCACTGCAGGGTCTCACACAGGATGTGACCTGCTGGGCCAGGGTCATGACTGTGGAGAAGGACGCGTGATTCCAGCTAGGAGTTTCAGTATCCATGGTGGTTTGCCAGGCAGGGGTGGGAGAGAGGAGGAGTGGGTGTGCATTCCAGAAAGAGGGGACAACAAGTACTGTTTCTAAAAATGGGAAAAAGAGCCTGTGTTCCACAGAGACAGGCCTCAGGCTGGACTATGCCCTCTAGCAGTGCTCCTCTGAACAATAGCATGCAAATAGCTAATATCTATTGTCAGGCCTGGTACCAAGTACTCTCTATACTTATCTCATTTGCTCTTCAAAACAACCTTAAGGAGATGGATTTTTTTGCTGGCCATATTTTTTCCAGATGAAGAAGCCCTATCTTTCTGTTTCTCAAAGAGGCCAAGCCCACCCTTGCCCCAGGACCTTTGCAGTGCTGTGCCCACTGCCTGAAATACTCTTTCCCTGCTCTTCCTGCAGCTAGTCCTGGTGCAGGTCTCAGCTCTACTGTCACCCCTCTTCAAATTCATCCCCCACCTCTGTGTCTAGCCCCTGCCTCATCAACATGGTCACATTCTCTGTTCTGTCAAAACACATATCCCTTCCCAGAAACCCTCTCCTTGCGTTTGCTTGTTGATGCACTGGTGGTCTGACTCCCTAGGGAGAATGGGAGGTCCATGACAGCCAAGCCATGTCTATCTTGCTTAGAACTAAACTCCAGGGCCCGGAACACCCGGCGAAGGGGGACAATAAAGTCACTGTTGACACAAATGGACATAACTTGTCCACTGTCGCAAAGGTCAGAAGTGGAGGAGTGTCTCTGACTCCTGGACCGCTGCTCTTACACACTGAGCTTCCAGGCTGGAGGGGCTGGCCCCCAGCTGTGACAGCCACGTCCCCAGAGGTGCCACAGAGCGGGAGCGGACGGGAAGGAGGCCTGGCCTTGGGAGCTGGTGCCATTAATTCCTGCAGGACGTAGGGCCGAGGACCCCTCCAGCCTGAGCCTGACGCTGAGTCTTACGGGGAAGGCTGGGAGGCCCCCAGCCCTTCAGAGACGCCTGCAGCTCAGTGAGGAATAGCCTGGCAGGCAGGCGGAGTGGATGTTGTGCCTCTCCAGGCGGAGGAGGGCAGTGGAAGGAGTCCCGGGAGCACCTGCCTCGGTCCCCCACCGGCTCTGAGGCCTTGGATGGGTCACTTCACCATTGAGCCTTGGTCCCATCTGTAGACTGAGGAGGTCGGGTTCCCACAACTCTAACATGATTTCTAGTTTTTAAATAGTTCTGCTCTAGTGTTTGTCCATGAAGGAGCGACCATGTCTTATATATTCTATTATTTGGCCCAGCTCTCTCCAGGCCCAGGTGAGGCTCACTAAATAATTAACGAATAAAGAATGCACGCGTGCGTGCGTGAATGAGACGCATAGAGTGTACTTTCTGTCCGTGAGGGCTTCCCGTCCAGTGAAAGAGAAGCCGTATCTTACACACAGCTATTGAGCAATAGCTGGTTATTCCAATCTGAAAACTTTTTATCCTGCACAGCAGGTAATACCGCCGGAAGAGAAAGCAGAGCTTCCCTGGGCACGTAATGGACAAATAGGGCCCTGTGTAGAAGATGGGTTGTATAGTAGGGCTAAGGGTAAGGGACAAGAAGCGCGATCAGCATCTTAGAAATAATCAGAGGGGAGCCGTGGAGGGCGTTGCAGGGGGAGAAGAGAAAGGCCTAGCCTGGAGGGACTGTTAGCGAGACTGCCCCTGGATGCCGGAGGGGACCCTGGCCAGATGCATGTCTGCAGGAGGCCACAGGGAGCCCCTGTGGGCTCTTGAGGAGATGAAGAACCTGATGAAACCGGATTATAGAGCTCTAGCCTGACCACTGTTTCCAAGAGACTGAAGTACCGGAGCTAACCCTCGGTTTCTGACCTTGGCAGTGCTGAGAACAACAGTGGAATAGCTTGCAGCCAGCGCCTGATAGCATGGTTTGGGTCCTGGCTCTGCCGGTAGTAGCTGTGCGCCCTTGGGCAAGTTACTTAATCACTCTGTGCCAGTTTCCTCTTCTGTAAAATGGGAACAATAGTAGTATCAACCTCATAAGGTCATCTAGGAGATTAAATGAGAAAGTTAAATAGAGCTTAGAACAGAGCCTGACACATAGTGAGTGCCCTACTGGTGTTACTATTGTTTCCAAAACTTGATTTTAACCCAGAGGGAAATCTAAGTTGAAATGCCTGTATTCATTTGAAAACACCAACTTAGATGTGGAGAGAAGAACTAAAGAGACTTAAATGTGGTCGGTTTTGCAACTGGCATCTTCTATGAAGTTTGACATTCTGTTGCCTCAAAACCAAGCATTTGCTTTTTTTCCCATCTGTCTCTCGCTGCCTCACTGAGTTAATACTGCATTGCCTTCTCTAAAAATCGAATCCTCACGCAACAGAAATAAATGCCCTCCTCTTTATTCATCCCCATCTTGGGACCGGGTTTTTTATGACACCCCCTGGCCCCCTTTCGCAGCCCTGCCTCCGTCAGTGACAGATGGTCCCGTCAAAAATAAGCCATCCTCCCCCACCCCCTACCGCGAGGATGCTGAAGCTGACCCCAGCAACATCATGCAATCCCCAACTCTAAAGCTGGTGAGACAGTTTGTTTTGAGTGGGCGCCCCTGGGGAAGGAAAATAGCAGAGAGCCACTCCTAGAACACGAGGCGGGCGAGCAGAATCAGGCCTTTCTTCTCTGCAGAATGCGCTGACTCGAAGCCTGCCGGACTCACAGGGGACGCACTGTGCGGGGGGCCAAGATGCGCACAGTGTAACAGCGCTGTCCGGCACCTCTGAGTCAGGCCAGGGAAAAAAGTGCCCCCCGAGGGACCTCCGCCGGTGAGTGGGATTGGGCGGTGCCGTACCTCCGACGTGCCACGGCCAGGGGGCCAGGGGGCCAGGGCACGGCCAGGGTGGGACGAGAGGAAACTGTCGGAGGCACCGGTCATGAGAGAAAGACAGACTCTATGGAGACAAAACACCCCCACCCTTCCTTAACAGAAGTGGAAAAAATGACCATGCGCGCCCAGCTCCGAGTCAAAATCCATTCTTCAGCAAAGGTCTTTAATATCTTTAGCGGTGGAGTGTCAGCCCTGGAGTGTCAGCAGGACCACAGCCGCCTCCCCGTGTGAACACTTCCCGGTCTCACACAGGACCTTCCGGAGAAAGCAAAGGCACACGAGGGAGGAGTGGAGGGGAAATCGGAGGCTGATGCAGAGGCTCTTTGTGACTAGAATAAACGCCTGAAAGAGAAAACCCCGAAGGAACTAGAAGACACCATTGCCCCGAGCGCTGCGGAACGTGGGTCGTGTGAAACCTGTCGAAGGTATCGGTTATCCCCGGCGCATTGTGTGGGCCCGGCTCTATGGCAACGTTCTCGCCTCGTGTCCTTCGGATAATGTGCCCGATTGCCTATTTAAAATCCCGACAAAAGGACGTCTTCCTAGGCAGAGGCCCCTGATTAAGGGCTCTTCTTGAGGGAGTGCGCCACTTTCCAGCAAGCTGTCCTCACGACCGTGGGCAGGGCTGACCCGGGGCCGCGGGGCTTCAGGGCCGCTGCGAGGGAAGCCTGCCCCAGCCTGCCCCTCCCCACAGGCGCGGTTCGCCGTCCGTGTGACCGAGTCCACTCCGAGCACGTGCCCGCCACGGAGGGGCTGCCCCTGCTCCTGTGCATGGCCTCCCCCACCGTGTCCCCGGCCCCTCCAGCAGCGCGCCACGCCCACCCGGCACGGCCACCGGCAGAGGCGGGAAACCCGGGCCTCTAGGTGCCCCGCGCAGCTGCATTTCAGGGTTTTCATAAAGATGCGGTTTTTGTGGTTGGCTGAAGTCCAGCGAACACGGCTTTGTGCGCTGCGTCGTCTAACAGCACTTGAAGGTTCCTGAGCTCGTTGCCGTCCTCCTGGGGGTGGTCCGTGTAGGGTCCCTTGAACTTGGAAGAGCAAATGTCCCGGAGTGTGTATCACTTCCCCGGCATAAAGGAAAGGTGCTAAGAGCTGCAGATGTAGGTTTTGGGGAATATTGCCTCTGAGGGCAATACAGGGTCTTCCAGTGCGATCTGTCTATGATGGGATGTGTTAACCTCCCCACTGCTGACAGGGCTTGAGAAGAGCCAATCAGGTAGTGGAGAGAGGCTTCTAGGCTGCCACGACGGGAGGTTAATCTGAATGACCTCCAAGGTGCCTTCCAATCCCGAATTCTCGGATTCTCTTGGGACAGGGATTTTGGAATCCTAGGGGGTTGGTAGGAAGTGGGGAGGAGGTGGGTGCAGATCCTAAAATCTGGAGTGTTTATCTGGAGGGAGGACAACTGGAGAGTGGGGACCAGCCAAGTTGATGAGCGTAGGAAAGGGGCTGTGGGCGGTCACTTAGCCAGAGCCTATAAGAAGGAACATGGGATGGGGAGGGTGGGCACCTGAGTGGCTCAGTCCAATAAGCATCTGACTCTTGGTTTCAGCTCAGGTCATGATCTCAGGGTTGTGAGATTGAGCCCTGCTTTGGGCTCCATGTTCAGTGCCGAATCTGCTTGAGATTCTTTCCCTCTTCCTCTCTGTCCCCCTCTGCCCCTCTTCTCTCTCCAAATAAATAAACAAATAGTCTAAGAAAAAAAAAAGAGGGGGTCTTGGGGACTGGCAGGGTAATTAGAAAAGAAAATGTTTGGATCTTAAGCCCTCTTGGTTATAGAGGTTGAGGGGAACTAAAGGTCTGTTTGCACTAAAACATGCCTCTGGCTCTTCCCTGTTGCCTGAAATCTGTCACTTTGAGCAGTATCTCCAGGAAGCTGTTGTGAAAATGAGCATGTGGGTCCTGCAGATAGGGGACTGTGTTAATAGATTCATATCTGGCAATACCTCTGCCTGGTATTAGGCAATCCCTTTCCTTCTCAGGGCCCCAGGGTCCCTGGGTGCTTAGAAGATCTAGTAGTTTTTTATAGGTTCCATGAAATTTTCTACAAAACAATTGGCTATCTGCAAATAAAGATGATTTGAATCCATCCTTTCCAATCTTTTCTTTTTTCTTTTCTTTTCTTTTCTTTTCTTTTCTTTTCTTTTTTCTTTTCTTTATTGCACTAGCTGGGACCTCTGGTATTGTGTGAAATAAAAGAAATGAGTATTGATGCCCTTGCCTTGTTCCTGATCTTAGGGGAAAATCAGTTAGTCTTTCATCACTAAGGATGAGGTTAGCAAAAGGTATTTATAGAGAGGCCCTTTTTCAGATTGAGGACGTTTCTTTCTATTTTTTTCCTTGATGAGAATTTTTATTAAGAATGGGTGTTACATTTTACAAATGCCTTTTGTGCATCTGCTGAGAGGATACGATCCTTTTCTTTCTTAAATCGTTGATGTGCTACATGACATTCACTGAACAATTCAAATCGTGGACTCCATTCTGGCAGCAAAACTGCTTCCAGCTCTGCTTCATACTCCTGAAGCTGGTTTTTAGCCTCAGTTATAATGGACCTACAGCAGCATTGACTCTTGGGCTAATTTAGCCTCACTACTGAGACAAGACTTCCAAGAACTTTATCCAATATCGTCCTGTCATTTTCTGAGATCTCTCTGCTTTGATTGGTGAGAATGAAGCCCTTTCCCTGGGCAAGCATGGGGAGTTGTACAGGAATTTCCTATTTGTTCTTGCCCTGCCTTGTAGAGTTGCGCCCTGCAGACCCAAGGAGAGCCCTCTGAAGTTCTCCAGAGCTCCATCTTTACAACCTCCTTCTGTCTCATGAAGCCTAGCCCCCTCCACCTCCCCAGACTCTGGCTCTTGTCTCCTCACCTCGGGGAAATTGTGAGGCTCTATTCGGGCACCACTCCCTTTGCTGCTGTCTGGAAACTACCTGCCAACAGGGACCAGGGCAGTCGTATCATGCACCTAGTTTGCTTCCTTCCTCCCAGAGATCAGAATGCTGTGTGGTCCATGATCCCTGCTGAGAAGGGCCATTGCCCAGACTCTTGCCCGTGTCTAGCTGAGAGGGGCAGGTCCGCCATTCCTGCAGTTATGGTTCCCCGGGAACAGAGGCAGACCGTCCGCCCACTGCGGATTTTGTTTGCACTATCACCGTCCCTCTTAACGCTGTGCTAGAGCAACTTTGCCCATTTTGCTCTTTTGATGAAGAGCATTTTGCATTGGAATGCACAGAGAGCACGGAATCAGATCTCTGCTGCTCACCTGGTGGCCTCAGTGATGAGCACTGCGAGCCTGAGCTCCAGCTTCCCTACAGTGAGAGTTAGGATGACGGAGTGGCCCACCACCCCATATGTTGTGAGGAAGAGACCCAGAAGGCAGCGGACAACACCCACCCTTCAGGGCGCCACACAGACCCCTCTGCATGCTCCGTCCTCCCGGGGTGGCAGACTTTGGATCAGGCCTTACCTTCCTTCTGCTCTTGCTGTGATTGCCCCTTTTCTGGTTCATTCCTCTCTCCAACCTGTTGGCCCAGCCAAAGGTCCCTAAAATATTCAGAAGAACCACCTGGAAATACTAGTCTTTAATGAGTTTATATCATGCCGCTGTCCTCAAATGGTCACAAAGTGTTAGGTATTTGGTTGTTGAAGCCCCTTCACCCTAAAAGTACAACATACAGTATTACAAAGTGGTATACCAGAATTTCTTACATTACAGGCTAATAAATCATTTTCCTCCCCTTAGGGCTGCCTGGAGCCACAGGAACTCCAGGGGAGAAGGGAGACCCTGGTGAGCTGGGCTTGACTGGAAATGAGGGCCCAGCAGGGCCAAAGGGTGACAAAGGAGACAAAGGGGACGTGTCCAATGATGTGGTCCCCACAGGTAAGCAGCTGGCACTTGGGCGCTCTCTCAGATGAACAGGGCCAGAAACCGGCCTGGTTTTTAGTAGAAAGGCTGCTTGGGTCTTCTCTCCTTATCTGCTTTCTGTGCCCATCCGCTTTGCAGCATGTTTTAGAGTTATGTGCTTTCAAAAAGGAGAAAACCATGCGTGTTATCCCAATGTTGGCGAGACCAAATCTGAGATCTAAGCATAAGTAGTTTAGATAATTCCAGTCTAAACATCATGGTTAGATTGAATGAGGATGAAGGGAACTTCCTTTTTCCAAATATCTCTTAAGTCTAGCACAATCTAGAACAAGACAAGTAAGCAACTTAAGATACTTCCGGGGACAACTGACAGAAATCTCAGGCATTTTCTTCACAGTCTGGGTAGGGTCATCTTCAGATCTTTATCCTAAGCCTTTTGACATGGAATTGGAGCAAACATGGGTTGCTGATCTCCTTTTTCTGGTTTCCAGCCCGGGTTCAGAGCAGACAGTGGGCACCTGGGAGGGGTGGCAGGTGGAGAAGCACAGCAAACCACAGAAAGACATGGTGGAAAGAGCAGGTGACAGCTGACGGTCATGGAGGAGGAAGAGGCAGAAGAATTTCATAACCACAGTACTTCAGAGACCACTTATTTCATAAAAACATAACTATCCTTATGCATTCAATAAATATTTGTGAATGTCAAAGAACACCATTTATGAATTCAAGACTTTGCTAGTAGCTGGGACTATGAAGATGAGAGTGAGTGAGACAGGACATCTGTCCTGACGAAGCTAGGATGATAAGTCAGGAGCAAGGACCTGGAAGCAGTCGCCCGTCTAGCCCATCTAGCCACTCAAAATGTGTTGAGCACCTACTGTTTGCCAGGTACTGTGCTAAGCCCAAAGCTCAAATTATGTTTCGCATGTTTTGTTTCTTAACCAGGGAGGTTGCTATGCAAAGTACAGAACACTTAAGAAGGGATTTGACAGGACACACATAAGTGAATATACTTGGAAATATGAGATCATGTTCTACCCAGTTCAATGGGAATCCGCACATGCCAGATACCGCGCTCTCCTACACTACCTAGCAAGTGCGGGGTGCCGACAAGCTGTGCAGAAAAGCACCCGCCCTGAGTATATCCCAATGCCAGACACTGGGCAGAGCTGAGTGTCCCCTGGCCAGACAGCAAACGAGGCATATGAGGAGGGCTCATGTCTGCCCTGCCGCCAGATCTCTGCCCCTTTCAGAGTGGGCTTGGACCTGCCGCTAGCCTCTGTGACCCTGGCTTGCCCATTCTAGAGAGACTGGAAGGGCTTATTTGGTCTGGCCGAGAAGAGGCAGCTAATAAGACCTGAGATCACCAGTCAGCTTAGGACAGGAGGGTAGAACCAAAGGGCTAAATGGTCCAGCCTCATGGCGTCCTTGATGGCTCCAGGCAGGAGCACCTGCAAAGGACTGTACCCATGCACACTGGCCATCGAAAGTGAGTGCACTCACGCCAGTGACCTCAGTGGCTCCTCACAGGGCAAGACAGGGAGGATGAGACTCAGTCTGGAAATGAAGAAACAGGCTCAGAGGGTTCAGCTGCCTGCCCAAGGTCATAGGCTGGGCAGGCTCCCAGGAGGAGGCTTTCAAAAATCCAGACGACCAGTCTCCCCATCATTTTGAACTAATTGTTCTGGGTGGGATCCCAGCATGAAGATTGTAATACAGCTCCTTAGGTGACTCTAATAAGCAGTCAAGGTTGAGATCCTTCCACATGGCCAGAGAAGTAAGCATGAGCTTTGTCGCGAGACACACCTGAGGTTGAGTTCCAGCTCTGTTCCCAGTTGTGAGCTTGGGCAAAGCACTGAAATTCCCCAAGACTCAGGTCACTGAGGGGCTACTAACACCATCTCACAGAATGGGTGGGGAGAACAACGGGAAGGAGATTTGTAAAATTCTTAGCACAGTTCCCAGCACAGAGTTGGAACTCAGCGCCGGCTATGGGTGCTTCCTCAGCTTTGCGCGGACGAGTGCTAGAATGCAGTTAGGTCTGGGAAGGGGGAGCCCAGCCATCCTCCCTGGAGCTGCTCATTCTCCTCTCCCCTGGGAGAAACCCATCTCTGTTTATGGTTCTTGAACCAATCTCTCTCCCCACCCCCTTCTCTCTCACCAGGTGCCAAAGGTGACCAAGGTCCGCCTGGCCCCGCCGGACCCCCGGGCCCTCCAGGTCCTCCAGGACCGCCCGGAAGCAGAAGACCTAAAGGCCCTCGGCAGCCAAACATGCTCAATGGCCAGTGTGCAGGTCACCAGCCCCTCCCAGGGAACCCACCTCTTTGGCTAATGATCCCAAACTCTCAGGCTTCACCCAGGCTTTGCAACCAGATTTTTTAAACAGAGGGTGGAGGTTTTGCCTAAAGTGAGCGATCCCCCTTGCTCCAGGCTGGTGGGCTGCTTGAGAACTCTGCCCTGGGGGTGAGAAATTGTAGCAGGTTTAGAACTGGGCCTCCCATACCCTCCCCTCCCTGCCTTCTCCCCCCTCCCCCCCCGCCCCGTTTATCCCGACTATTCCTCTTCCTTGCCAAACCCACCATCTCTCTCCCCTGAAACAGTCTCAAAGGCTAAGCCATTTGCTCTGGGAGCGTGAAGGGCTTGGCTGATGCTGGCGAGACACAGTACTACGGTTCTGCGCTCACCACCGCTAAGCTCTGCGTGCTAACCATGTGCGGGGCACGGTGCTAAGTGCTTAGTTTGTTGGAGGCTCCCAGCGGTGCCACAATATGGGAATCGATATTGCCACCAACTTACAGATCCCAACTGAAACACCAAGGAGCCCTGTAGCTTGCCCAAGTTCACTCAGTTAGTAAGTGACAGAGCTGGGATTCACGCCTGCCTGGCTCTAAAACTCTGCTCTTCGAGCATCTTCCTTTCAGAGATGGAAATTCACACTTTGAGACTAAGCCAACCAAGGGCAAGGGACACCTGATCTCTGGAAGGCCAAGAGGACTTGTTTGTGGGCCAATTGGTGACAGAGGTGGCCATGGGACTGAAAGCTAATTACAAATGAAGGGCCATCCTAACGAGAAATACTTCTAAGGTGATGCTTGACCTTCTCCCCAGGGAGGTGACCTGGGACCTACTCACCTGCTGAGGCCATGAGAAGGCACAACTTGATGCTGTGACTTCAGTGGCAAACAGAGAGGAGGATCCTGCCTGGAGTTTCTTCCACACTTGCTGTGGATTTCACTGCCACTTCCCTAAACGCTCTTTCGTTCTGTTTAGTGCCCTCTTCTTTTGGGAAGACAGTGTGAGGGGCACACTCAGCAGTCAGAGTGGGCGAATCTGTGCTCTCAAAGATGTCACCCCCCCGCCCCCCAGTCAGTGGAGCCTGATTATGATTCTGCCTGGCGCTCAGCACCACCCCCTCTGTTAGCACCAGCTCTTTGCTGAGCTGCTCTCTGACAATGAGCTGAGTGGGGCCCTTTGCCCAGGAGAAGGGAGGGGAGTCTGACCTGAGCATTTGCAGAGTCCCGGTTTGCCCAAACCGTAGGCTGTGTCAGCCAGGACACGGGTGCTTGCAGAAGGACCCGCCCCTGCCTCGCCCTCTGACTAAGAGGCTGGTCAGCAGGGGCTGGGCCTCAGGGTTGTGAAAACTGCTTGAAATGAGAGGCCGTAATCTTCCACGCTGCCTTCTAGAAATGAGTCCTCGGTTGCCAGGCATCCTGCATCTGAACTTGGCCTTCTCTCCTCCTCCAATTCCATTTCTTTAAGCCCCCACTGCCCCCACAGCTTTAGAAGCAGGTTGGTACAACATGAATTAATGAGAGCCTTTTCTTCAGACTAAGAACAGGAGGGTCTCTCTGTCCCTTTCCTGCACAAAACCCACGTTCCTTAACAGAAACTCCAGATGAAACTCAGAGGCAGCAGGATTGCATGTGGGGGAGTCATAACACTGTCCCCAGGACTGCTCTCCTCAGGACAGGAGGACTTCAGGGAAACACAGGCTCATCCTGCTTTTAGAAAGAAGCTTATTTTTTATTATTTTTTTTAAATAATTAATTTTATTTTATTATATTATGTTAATTAGAAAGAAGCTTAGAGTACAGGGGGTCCTGCCCTTTATTTTACTGATAAAGAAACCTGTGAGCTTCCCTTGGGACAATGGAGGTGCCCCTAGCTCCTAACTAGCGGGTGATTTGAACCTCTCAGAATTGGTCTAGGCAAGTGGGCTGAAGTCCAGAAAGCTTGATTTGCCCCATCCTGCCCCAGACCAGGTCCTTCTCCCCAGTCCACTCCCTTTGTCTTCACACTGGCTGGCTTCCTCCCTTCTGTCCTGCTTCTGCCAACCCTGGACACCTCCTCACCAAAGGTCTGAATTAAGCCCATCTGTTAAAGGGAACAATTGCAACCCAGGTAGGATGAGGTATAGCCTCAAACTAACTGTGAATCAGCCACCTGTTGAGGACCTGAATGTCCCACCGACCTTCAAGCAGATGCAGGTGGGAAATGGTGGAGGGGAGCTCAAACATCTCCGGGCTCCTTCTTCCTCTGTGGTTCCTCCCTTTGGCAGTCCAGGAAGACAAGGTAAAGGGGGCCACCCTATCATGAGGTCCCATCAGCTTCCCTGAAGGTATAAATCCTTCCAGGAAAATGCAATCCATGATAGTGATACCACCTGGCCAGAGGGGCCAGGAAAGTGCCAGTACAGCTCTCCCCTCCCCCACCCCAGAATGCTGAGGGCTTGAACAGGCCACTTTTTCCCTTTGACTGACATTCTCTTGGGATTGCATTATTTTAGCAACTGTGATTAGGGAAAGCTTGCTGGGAACTCCCCAAACAGAGGGTGGGAGTGGAGTGGGGTGGGGGGAATTGGAAGTATTTGACTTGTTGCTTAAAAGCAAGCAACCAAAAAATGTGGTGGGCCTATTGTAAGGGATGCTTATAGGACTAGAGCCTGGAGTGAAGTGGGGAAAGTGCCAGTTTTGAAGTTACACAAATCTCACTGCAGTGCCTGCGCTTGCTCTGATTGCTGTCGTTGTAGGTGAGACATGCGCTACACCGAATGATGGCACCTTGGTTGGAAAAGCTGATGAGAAGGTCGGGGATCACCATTCTCCACCAGCAGGTACGTGGAGCAAAGCTTCTTGTTTTGAAATTCAGAAACTGGATGCCTTAAAGTCACAGCTGGTAGATGAGTGATTTTCCTTTCTCTTCCTTTGGTAGAATCCATGATCGCTTCCATCGGAAGTCCGACACAAGTCCTGAAAGTTAAAGAGACATTTGGAACGTGGATAAGAGAGTCTGCGAACAAGAGTGATGAGCGGATCTGGGTGACTGAACACTTCTCAGGTACCTTCCCTTGGCAAGGAGGCAGATCTGTGCGGGGGCTGTGCCCTCCATCGGGTGCCTGCCTGCAGGCTCATTCTATGTCTGTGTGTCTGAAACACCTGCCGACTGGTGTCACAGAACTGCTCTTTGTTTCCAAAGCACGAATGCATGGGCAGCACACTTTTTCTCAGTTGAGCCCACTGGGGATGAGCCTTGCAGTTCAGGTCACTGGGGCAGGACCAGGGTGCTCCCAGTGTAGCTTATCCAGTTTTAGGCAAAGGATCCAGAAGGAAACAAATAGCATTATGCCGACAGCCTTATAAGCCCAAAACCATAACATGGAAGAAATGTCAAATTCTTGTGCACCGTCCATCTTTCTTGAAGGAGGGCACTTTTGGTCATCTTTCTTAGAGATCTGTTGGACAGGGAGCCCAGGGACAAGGTGAAGTGCCTGCTTGCAGGCATACTGCCTTGAAGCATGACCCCGGTTGTGCGGTCCCGCAGAGACGTGGTCAGGGATGGCCAGCGGTGGTAGCAGTAGCCTCGCTCCAGAAGGGGTCTGGCCACACTCACTGGTCAGAGCGATTGCTGAGACACTGCTTCATTTCATCAGGGCTCAGTGACGGCCCAGGTTAGCATCTGAGAAGGACTCTGGCTCAGAAGGAAAGAGGAACACTCGGTTAGCAGTGGCAGGAACAGGCAGAGGGGATCGCAGAAGCGCCAAGGGTTCACTGTTCCCAGGACAGGCCTCTGTCAGTCTGATAGAAGAGGCTATAAATAATCCAGAGTGGTCTGGGAGGGAGCCATACAGTTGTCCTGGGAGGGGCAAAGCCAACTCTGTGGCTTCTACCTTTGAAGGACGGTTCAGGAATCCAGAGAAGAGAACTGGCCTTTGAATCTGGGAGTCTGAGACTCCAACGTGGACACGGACCCTTGCAAGACACCTCGCTCTCAACTTTCGTCCTTTAAACTCCTCCCGACTAACTCCTGTGCCTTTCCCTGGCTTCTCCCCTGCAGGCATCAGGGTGAAGGAGTTCAAAGACCAGCCCTCACTGCTGAATGGCAGTTACACACTCGTGCACCTGCCGTATTATTTCCATGGCTGCGGGCACGCCGTTCACAACAACTCGCTCTACTACCACAAAGGAGGCTCCGACACCATAGTGAGGTGAGGCATTCAGGCCACAGATGCCCTCCTCACGCATCCCAGACAGCGCCTGTGTGGTGCTTTAGTTATCTGAGAGCTGCCTAAGGGTAGGGACCGTGGTTCCTTCATCTTTGTGCCCCAGAGCCTGGCACACAGGGGTCGGTCAGGGTTTGCTGACCGAATGAACCACAGGACACAGTGAGTGAGCCCCATGACCCAGCCCCGGCCTGGGGTCTGCCATACTGCTGGTGGGGACACCAAGAGTAAGGTCAGAACCAGAGAGAAGTAGATCTGGAGGGATAAGGGCTGCAGCTTTCTTATCTTTTGAAAAAAGAGGCAGGCAGAACCTAGCACTCCCCTGTCAGGAAGGCATCACTGAAGTCAGTTGTATTCTGAAAAACTTGCGGTGTGAAGAATTTCATGTCACAGCTCAGATCACTGAAGACTAAAGACTGAATACAGGGCAAAGTCAGGCACCTTTGTGTTTAGATTGATCTGTCGTCCTGATGGAGCCCTGGCCAGGCCACCTCTCCTCCCCCTTGCTCTCCCAGCGGGGAGGAGGTGGCCACCTGGGTAGACTGAGCCAAGTCTTCCTGGCTCCCCAAAAGAACTGCTAAATTCTGTCTTTGTGGCTGAAGAAGACACCAAGTTCTGGGTTTTAGAGACAGAAGCAGGTCATCTTGGGCAAATCAAGAAAGCAGCGAACTCGGTCAGCTTCCAGCTTTGTCTACTCACTCCGTGGCCTTGGACAAGACACCACCTCCTGTGGTCCGCAGGTCCTCAGTAAAAATGAGAGGATAGACCAGGGCCCCTGCAGCCCTCTAGCGGGAGTCCTATCTGAAATAATGCCAGTATGATGAAAGCTATGGTCCTAGTCATTCCAAACAAGAGATAAGGATCTGGGGGAAAACTGGGTCCCTCTTCTCCCACCTTACCCCCCTCCCCTCTATGAGGCCCAGCCGCAACAACCTTGTTGGCCTTGGAGTGTGGGTTAGGCTGGGGACACACGTTAGTTGTGGCTGGAAGCGTCCGCCCCTTGACCTCTCATCCCCCTTTCCCGGCTCCCCCATCACTGCAACATCTCCCTGTCCACCTCATTGGAGAGTCTCGTGCTAACAGAAAACAGCAACCAGCCCCCCTCCTGTTTAGAAGCCAGCACTCCCCAGACACATTCCTTCCTGTGCCCTTTCTCCTCATGTGTTTCTCCTCCCTATTGCCCCCGGGCTGTGTTTACCTAGGGGTGAGGGTGGTGAGGGAGTTCTGGGGTGAATGAGCCCCAGAAAGAGGATCGGCCACTCCAAGAAAGAGTGGCTTCAAACGAAGCTTAGCCCGTGTGATGTGCTGCTTAGGACTGTCCTGCAGCCCTGCTCTCTGCCAGCCGCAGGTGGCGGGGCAGGGGGCAGGCTGGAATTAGACCCCGTTTCGCCTGCGAAGGAGGTGTGCTTTTTTGAAAAACGCAGCCGCCAGGCACCAGGACCAGAGCGCTGGCAGCACAGGCATTTGGAGAAGCCCGTGAGCTGAGCTGGGCAGGCAGGCTCTTCTCCAGCCCTCGCTTGCCTCTGGCTTCTTCTCACCGCTTGCTCCAGGGTTTCCTAATTGGCCTCCAGCTTGTGAGGCTCCAGCCACAGTCCCGCTGTCCCCGTTTCTTCTGCTGCTCAACGGCACCCTCTTGTGTTCTTCTTCTCTTCTAGCCTAACGTTCCCGAATTTTCATTCCTGGAGTTAGGTAACCTTTGGATCACTATCGGCTTTTTTGATCTGGTCTGGGCGTGGAGTCTGCATAATCAGACAGCCTCCAGAGCCGAGGGCAGGGGGAGTCCACGCCACAGGTCGAGTTATCCAGTCACTTTCCTGACGAGAAAACTGACTTCACCACACTGACTTTGCTACATCTCTTCTCGGCGGGCGATTTCCCGCTTCATTTAGACTGCTGTGACGTGTTTGTCTTTAAAACCCCAGCAGGGGTAGAGGAAGAACCCCCAAACTTGCAGTTAGAAAACTTAAATTCAAACTCTGGCTACTTACGTTCGCGGGCCAGTCACTTCTCCTTTCTCATCTGTAAAAAGCAAAGACTGGACTAGATCCTTTTTTAAGGCCCCCTGCAGGTCTAAGAATCTTCGGGCGTTTCAGGAGGTTAGCAAACACTTGAGGAGTCATGAGGGTAAGGAATGTTCCTGGGGTCACGTGGCTCGCAGGCGGCCACTCACATGTAGTGACCATCCTTGACATCCTTGATGCACAGAGCATTGTGGGTAGACCACTAGAATGGGCAAGACCTAAACTTAGAAATGCAGAGTCCCAGGCCCCACCCGGTTTAATAGAGGATAGTCACGAATAAAACCACCATTGTCCACAAAAACGCTGACTCCTATCTGCCTTTTTACACATTTCAGATTTGATTTTGGCCAAGAAACATCCCAAACTCTGAAGCTTGAAAATGCCCTGTATTTTGATCGAAAATACCTCTTTGCAAATTCCAAGACTTACTTCAATTTAGCTGTGGATGAAAAGGGGCTTTGGATTATCTATGCTTCAAGTGTGGATGGCTCGAGCATTCTTGTCGCCCAGTTGGATGAGAGGACATTCTCTGTGGGACAACGCATCAATACCACGTACCCCAAAGCCAAGGCCGGCAACGCCTTCATTGCGCGAGGGATCCTTTATGTGACAGACACCAAAGATATGAGGATAACATTTGCTTTTGATTTGTTAGGAGGGAAACAGATCAATGCTAACTTTGATTTAAGAACTTCCCAGTCTGTCCTTGCCATGTTATCATACAATATGAGAGACCAGCATTTATATTCGTGGGAAGACGGCCATTTAATGCTTTACCCTGTGCAGTTTTTGTCACCTACATTAAACCAGTGAGGAGAGGCACCTGTTCCCCTCAGTAACTTCCAGATGTTCTCTGGATCATTTACATCCCAACATACAACTCGTCTTTAGGGTAACCAGGTACTTAGCTGTCATAATCTCATGATATGAGTGTTGATATGGTCAGGGAACCCCCTTGAAGTTCAGATTCCTGAGGAGAAAATAGCAAAGACAAAGTCAAAATGGCTAAGATTTGGTGGTTTCTCCACAGACTAGCTGGGCGAGTTACCCCCTCCCTCTTTGGGCCTTGTTTTCCTGACCGGTAACATGAGAGGGCTGGCGAAGATGATGGGCAAGAATTCCTCCACCTGTGGGAAACTCTGGTTCTTGGCTGTTGCTGCTTTCACAACTGCCATCCATCTGGTTTTGGTTTTGGGGTATTTGGCCACGTGTTGAGCAAATGTACCTCCGAGTTTCTAAGCCCAATTACTTGAGCAGTGAATTCCTGAGCACTGACTTGTTTTCAGTGCCTTGGGAAGCCTCATGGACCCTTTCAGGCTGCGGAGGGACCAGATTGCCCATGATTTATTACCTTTCTCTGCCTCCACACCTGCCACCCCAGCACCAGAATGACCATTATCCTCAGCTCCTGATTGCTGCTCCAGGATTAGCAAAAGCCAGGCCCAGCCACATGCTTGGGTTTGCTAATGAAAGAGAAACAGGCCCTTCCAGGCTCCCATCCATCTCTGATCATGCTGATTTGCAGCTGTGGATAAATGCTGACTCCTCAGGTCACCCTGGAGGCTTCTTCCCCAGCTACGCCTCTGCGCTCAGAGAGCTAAATATTGTGTAAGTAGGCATGAACCCGGCTAGAGCCATGGGAAGCCCTTGGCAGTTTTCGGGAGAGGCACCGTATGTGGCTATTACCTAGAGCGGGGACGGACAGACTATGGCCATGAGGCCAAGCAGGCTCACTGCTGGTTTCTGTAAGTTGTATTGGGACACAGTTACACCCATTTGCTCACGTATCCTAGTTTCTGACTACTTTTGCTGTACAATAACAGAACTGAGTCGTTGCAAAAGAGTCGAGTAGGGGCCCGCAAAGCCCCTAAAACCCTTACCCTCTAGCCCTTTACAGCCAAAGTTTGCCGACCCCTGAGCTAGGATATAAAGTGAGCCTGACTGTCGGAAGGCTTATTCACCAGGGGCAGTTTATTTTGTTTTGCTTTGTTCCACACTAAGAAGGAACGATTTATATGGTTTGAGTGTTTGGTCGAGGGGAAGGGTGAGAACAGCATAAAATGAAGTGGCCCTCCCCAAAACAGTTCATAAACTGTTCTTTCCCTAATATAGCTTTATAGGATGTGATGGGGTCCCCTTGGACGCCAGGAGAAAAATCTAGCTTAACTTGCACCTGAATGCCCTTAAGTATATATTTTCTGCCAAATCTGTTCTTTAGACATTCTGCAGCCTGGGGTCCAGGCAGGGCTGCTAAGAGGAGAGCAGAATCTGGAAAATTACTGGGGTCTTACAGCCAGAAAGGGGACCTAGGGATTTTTCATCAATTTGCCTTCACTGAATTCATGTGTGTGTGGGAGGAGAGCGATGCGCTCGGGCATTTTTTCCCCGTGAGTTCTAATTCATACTCGGTGACCCTGAGTTCTGGCTTTATACCTTATTAATAGAAGCATTTTAAAACTTAGGGGCCATACAGATTTGAATATTTAAATTCCTCTAACCCCTAAAAACACTTAGGCAGCTACTGGGGACTGTTGTAGTTGTATTCTCAAAATAGCCAATATTTGAAACTTTTTCTCCACTTTTCTGTCAGACTGATTGTAGTCATGTCAGCATAGCTTTGAAAAAAAATACTTTTCAGATTCATGTTTAAGATCAATATATCTAATGAATACTAGTCCCCTTTTAAAGTATTTAAATATATGTGTTGCTGTTTCTGGACACAGGGGACCTGGATATGAATATAGTTTCATAGTAATAGTATATCAGTAATAGTAATATATACAATACTAATTGTATATATGGTAGCAACCAAAAAAGGTTATTGACTTAGTAGTACTCCTTTTAGAAGAAATTTTTTAGAAACCTCCATCTTGATATCTGAGCTATCCTGGCTCCCTTAATTGTGGGGATGGAATCATATACTTCTAGAAAAACTCATTCTGGGATTTTATTTTTCCCATGGCAGAGTACTACCAGGACAACGGAGTCTGACTGAGGTATAATGTGTAATGTTATAATATGGTTGAAAGTTTGTCTTCATGGAGGAGAGATTTTTTTAAGATTTGAAAAACTTCAAGAATTAAGATTTTACTCAATCTTGCCTGCAAGCACTACTCTAGTTAAAAAAAAAAGTTTGGGCTCACTGATAAAATAGAATATACAACCTAATGTTTCAAAGCCAAGATATCATTTTAGAAGTTTACACTGTCATTTATAATCAAAGTTGTTTTAGAGCACTTTCCAAATATCTGCACTTCTGATGTCAGAATCAAAGCAGAGAATGCTCTAATTCTTCTTTAATCTAAAGTAGATAGCTTTCCCCTGGAAAGGAAATAACCCCGTCCTCCCAACCTCAACTGTAGGCCGGACCCTATTTCAAAGCATTTTCCTCTCAAACTGATAACGTGCCCTGTTGAAGCCGTGCAGTTAGGGTCTCAGTGTATCGCTAAGCACAGGTGTTAGGACAGAGAAACAGATCTGGGGTGAAAGTTTTAAAAAGAGGTGTTCTGGTCTTTGCTCCCCACCCCCCGCCTCCGCCGCCACCATAGTCCTATTACCTTCAAGGTTGTAAAGTGAAGGGTCAAATGAGACCCTACGATGCTTAAAGAGCCAGGAGTCCTTTCCCAAGTGCAAGAGGACATGTGGGCTGTGACTCTTTGATGTCAAACCATCTGGGGAAGTATGTGATGGGGCTTTTCAGTTTTCAGCCCGCTGCTGTGACCGGTGGAGGATGCTATTAAAAACCATGACTTCCAGGCTGTGACCACAGATCTGAACCGTTCTGAGCAATGGGTGAATCATGGTGAATGGATCTTTTTTGGTTGTCATTTATTTCACGTTATTCAGTAAAATAATCACTGCTGAATACAATCAGGTGTTGAAACAAGTGTATTCTTTTTTTTCTCTCCTGTTAATTCACATGTTACATTTAAAAGGAAAAAGTAACCACCAAAAACAATACTGTGGAAGAATGACATTGGTTGCTCCTCTGTTGAAACTCCTGCAATTTGCTAACTCCTTCTGAAAACTGAAAAGTCATTGCTATGGACTGTGTGTTCTTTATAGGAAAACATGAAAACTGTAAAACTATAAAGTGAAACTAGTCACTAGCTCCAGAAACAGATACATGCAATGAAGATCTGCTAACTTATCGGCACAGGCAAAGCAACTTGAAAAGAGCATCACCTTTTGGCCTAAAAATAAAAAAGGACAGATTTTTAAAAAACTGACTGTGTGGATTGGGGCAGGTATCTTCATCCCTCAGCGCCTCCGTTTCATCTGTAAAATGTCTAACAGTATTCTTACTTCCTTGCATTTTTCTATGTGAAATGAGAAATGCTATGAAAATCGTACAATTCCAGAGAAATGATTGTTGTTACTTTTATACTTCATATCTGCGGAGAATCAGAGTGACCCTGCTGTTCTCACAGCCTGATTCAGGGGCTGCAGAGAGGGGTCAGGACCACGGCCAGCATCATGGTTTCTGTCCGCTGGCCTGTTCGATTAGGTAGTTGACACTTCATACCAGCACTAAGCAAAAAAGGGTTCTTAGTTCTAAAATAAATTTATAATAAAACTGGCCCAAATAATGAAAAATACTGTTTGAAAACCTGTTGGTGTGACCTGTAGAGCTCCTTTCTAAACTCTCCTGAAGGGTCTGTGCTATTGGGTAGCCCCTGTGTGCACTAATGATGACTTTTGTAAATAGAAGATTACAAAGCAAAAAGAAAAGCCCATTAAAAATAGTAATCTTGCCCCTTTTTATTTTTTTTTAATTTAAATTCAAGTTAGTTACCATAGAGTGTAGTATTGGTTTCAGGGGTAGAATTCAGTGATTCGTCACTTGCATACAACACCCAGTGCTCATTACATCACGTGCCCTCCTTAATACCCATCACCCCGTTACCCCATCCCCACCCACCTCCCCTCCAGCACCCCTCAGTTTGCTTCCTAGAGTTAAGAGTCTCTTATGGTTTGCCTCCCTCTCTGTTTTTATTTCATTCTATTTTTTCCTTCTCTTCCCCTATGTTCATCTGTTTTGTTACTTAAATTCCACATATTAGTGAATCATCTGATATTTCTCTTGCTCTGACTTATTTTGCTTAGCATAGTACACTCTAGCTCCACCCATGTCGTTGCAAATGGCAAGATTTCATTCTTTTTGGTGGGTGGAATATTCCATTGTGTGTATATATCACATCTTCTTTATCCATTCGTCAGTTGATGGGTATTTGGGCTCTTTCCATAGTTTGGCTATTGTGGACATCACTGCTATAAACATTGGTGTGCATGTGCCCCGCGGGTCAGCATTTTTGTATCTTTTGGATAAATATCTAGAAGTGCAGTTGCTGGGTTGTAGGGTAGCTCTATTTTTAGCTTCTTGAGGAAACTCCATACTGTTTTCCAGAGACGTTGCGCCAGCTTGCATTCCCACCAACACTGTAGGAAGGTTCCCCTTTCTCTGCATCCTCAGCAACATCTGTTGTTTCCTGGGTTGTTAATTTTAGCCATTCTGACTGGTGTAAGGTGGTATCTCATTATGGTTTTGATTTGTATTTCCCTGATGATGGGTGATGTTGAGGATTTTTTTCATGTGTCTGTTGGCCTATTGTATGTCGTCTTTGGAGAAAAGTCTGTTTGTGTCTTCTGCCCATTTTTTAACTGGATTATTTTTGGGGTGTTGATTTTGATTAATTCTTTATAGAGTCTGGACACCAGCCCTTTATCTGACATGTCATTTGCAAATATCTTCTCCCATTCCATCAACTGCCTTTTAGTTTTGTTGACTATTCCCTTTGCTGTGCAAAAGCTTTTTATCTCGATGAAGTCCCGGTAGTTCACTTTTAAATTTCTTTTTATAATAATTTTTATTATGCCATGTTAGTCACCATACAGTATATACTTAGTTTTTGATCTAATGTTCCATGATTCATTGTTTGCGTATAACACCCAGTGCTCCATGCAATACGTGCCCTCCTTAATACCCATCACGCCTATCGCAATCCCCCATCCCCCTCCCCTCTGAAGTCCTCAGTTTGTTTCCCAGAGTCCACAGTCTCTCACGGTTCATTCCCCCTTCTGTTTACCCCTCCTTCACTCTTCCCTTCCTTCTTCTACTGATCTTCCTGCTATTTCTTATGTTCCATAAGTGAGTGAAACCATATGATAATTGTCTTTCTCTGTTTGACTTATTTGACTTAGCATAATCTCCTCCAGTCCCATCTATGTTGCAGCAAATGTTGGGTAATCATTCTTTCTGATGGCTAATATTCCATTGTATATATGGACCACATCTTCTTAATCCATTCATCTGTTGAAGGGCATCTCAGCTCCTTCCACAATTTCGCTGTTGTGGACAATGCTGCTATGAACATTGAGGTGCATATGGCCCTTTTCTTCACATCTGTATCTTTGGGGTAAATACCCAGTAGTGCAATTGCTGGGTCATAGGGTAGCTCTATTTTTAACTTTTTAAGGGACCTCCACACTGTTTCCAAAGTGGCTGTACCAACTTGCATTCCCACCAACAGTGTAAGAGGGATCCCCTTTCTCCACATCCTCTCCAACATTTGT
>NC_048222.1:54833193-54833366 GCF_002007445.2 Ailuropoda melanoleuca | reverse complement strand
AAGTTCATTTTATCTTTTGTTTCTCTTGCCTTTGGAGATGTGTCATGAAAAAAGGTGCTATGGCTGATGTCAAAGCGGTTGCTGCCTATGTTCTCCTCTAAGATTTTGATGGATTCCTATCTCACATCGAGGCCTTTCATCCATTTGGAGTTTATCTTTGTATATGGTGTGAG
>NC_048222.1:54805689-54832880 GCF_002007445.2 Ailuropoda melanoleuca | reverse complement strand
TTCCATACAAATTTAAGGACTATTTGTTCCAGTTCTTTGAAAAATGTCCTCGGTATTTTGATCGGGATAGCATTGAAAGTGTAGATTGCTCTGGGTAGTATGGACATTTTAACTATGTTAATTCTTCCAATCCATGAGCATGGAATATTTTTCCATCTTTTTATGTCTTCCTCAATATCTTTCAAAAGTGATCTATAGTTTCTAGGATATAGGTCCTTTACGTCTCTGGTTAAGTTAATTCCAAGGTAACATATTATTTTTGGTGCTATTGTAAATGGAATGGATGCCCTAATTTCTCTTTCTTCAGTCTCATTGTTCGTGTATATAAATGCAACTGATTTCTGAGCATTGATTTTGTATCTCGCCACATTACTGAATTGCTCTATAACTTCTAATAGTTTGGGAGTGGATTCCTTTGGGTTTTCCATATAGAGTATCATGTCATCTGCAAAGAGAGACAGTTTGACTTCTTCTTTGCCGATTTGGATACCTTTGATCCCTTTTTGTCTTCTGATTGCTGTTGCAAGGACTTCTAGTACTATGTTGAATAATAGTGGCGAGAGTGGGCATCCTTGTCGTGTTCCTGATCTTAAGGGAAAGGCTTCCAGCTTTTCCCCATTGAGAATAATGCTTGCAGTAGGCTTTTCATAGATGGCTTTTATGAGATTGAGAAATGTACCCTCTATTCCTACACTCTGAAGGGTTTTAATCAGGAAAGGATGCTGTATTTTGTCAAATGCTTTTTCTGCATCAATTGAGAGGATCATATGGTTCTTGAGTCTTTTCTTGTTGATATGATGTATCACATTGATTGATTTGCGAGTGTTGAACCATGCTTGCATCCCAGGTATGAATCCCACTTGGTCATGATGGATAATCCTTTTAATGTACTGTTGGATTCTATTAGCAAGGATCTTGTTGAGGATTTTGGCATCCATATTCATTAGAGAAATCGGTCTGTAATTCTCCTTTTTGAGGGGGTCTTTGCCTGGTTTGGGGATCAAGGTAATATTAGCCTCATAGAATGAGTTTGGTAGCTTTCCTTCTGTTTCTATTTTTTGAAATAGCTTTAGGAGAATAGGTATTATTTCTTCTTTGAATGTTTGGTAGAATTCCCCAGGAAAACCGTCTGGGCCTGGAGTTTTATTATTTGGAAGGTTGTTTATCACTGACTCAATTTCTTCATAGTTAATTGGCCTATTTAAGAAATCTATTTCTTCCTGTTTCAGTCTTGGTAGTTTATAGGTTTCCAGGAAGGCCTCCATCTCTTCCAGATTGTTTAGTTTTTTGGCATATAGCTGTTGATAAAAGTTTCTAATAATCCTTGCAATTTCAATGGTGCTGGTCGTGACCTCTCCCTTTTCAGTCATAATTTTAATAATCTCAGTCCTTTCTCTTTGTTTTTGGACAAGTTTTGCCAGTGGTCTATCAATTTTATGGATTCTCTCAAAGAACCAGCTTCTAGTCCTGTTGATCTGCTCTACTGTGCTTCTGGTTTCTAATTCATTGATTTCTGCTCTAATCTTGGTCAACTCCTTCCTTGTCAGTGGGTTAGGCCTGTCCCTCTGTTGCTGTTCCAGTTTCTTGAGGTGAGAATATAGAAACTGCATTTTAGATTTTTCTATTCTTTTGAGTGAGGCTTGGATGGCTATGTATTTCCCCCTTAGGACTGCCTTTGCAGTATCCCATAGGTTTTGGACCGTTGTGTATTCATTCTCGTTGGTCTCCATAAATTGTTTAATTTGTTTTTTGATTTCCTGGTTTATCGAGTCATTCTTGAGCAGGATGGTTCTTAGCCTCCAAGTGTTTGAGTTTCTTCCAGGTTTTTCCTTGTGGTTGAGTTCCAATTTCAGAGCGTTGTGGTCTGAGAATATGCAGGGGATAATTTCAATCTTTTGGTATTGGCTGAGACCTGTTTTGTGTCCCAGAGCATGATCTATTCTTGAGAATGTTCCATGGGCATTTGAATAGAATGAGTATTCTTTGGTTCTGGGGTGTAGTGTTCTATATATATCTATGAGGTCCAACTCGTCGAGTATGGCATTCAAAGCCTTTGATTCTTTGCTTAGTTTTTGCCAGGGTGTTCTGTCTATTTCTGATAGTGGGGTGTTGAGGTCCCCTACTATTACTGTGTTCTTATCTATATGTCTCTTTATTTTGGTTAAGAGTTGGCTTGTGTATCTTGCTGCTCCCCTGTTGGGGGCATATATATTAATAATTGTCATATCCACTTGTTGAATACTTCCTTTAAGAATAATATAGTGCCCTTCTGTATCTCTCTCTATGGCCTCTAGTTTAAAATCCAGTCTATCTGATATGAGAATTGCTACTCCAGCTTTCTTTTGAGGTCCATTTGCGTGGAAGATGGTACTCCATCCCCTTACTCTAAGTCTGAATGCATCTTTGGGTTCAAAATGAGTCTCTTGTAGACAGCAAATGGATGGGTCATGTCTTTTTATCCAATCTGCAACCCTGTGGCGTTTTATGGGAGAGTTTAAGCCATTTAGATTGATAGAGATTATTGACAGATATGATTTTAATGATGCCATTTCTCTTTAAAGTCTTTGTATCGGTTGTGACTTGCTGCTCTGTATCACTCTTGGGGCCTTTTTACCTTTATAGAGCCCCCCTTAATATCTCCTGTAGGGCTGGTTTCGTGGTTACGAAATTGGTTAATGATTGGCGATTTTGGAACGTCTTTATTTCTCCATCAATTCTGAATGACAGCTTTGCTGGATAAAGGATCCTTGGCTGCATGTTTTTCTCTGAAAGAGCTTTAAAAATGCCCCCCCAACCCTTTCTCTCATTCCAGGTCTGTGTAGACAGGTCTGACGTAATTCTGATACCTTTGCCTTGGTACGTGAGAAATTTCTTTGCCCTGGCCGCTTTCAATACTGTATCCTTGGATCTAGTATTTGCGAATTGCACTATGACGTGATGTGGCATAGGTTTGTCGTGGTTGAGCTTGGATGGGGTCCTCTCTGCCTCTTGGACATGAATGCTTGTTTTCTTTGCTAGATTAGGGAAGTTTTCAGCTACAATTTGTTCAAATATCTCTTCTAGCCCTCTGTTTTCCTCCACCCCTTTGGGGATGCTGATGATTCTGACATTGGAACGTTTCATTGAGTCAGTAATCTCCTGTAACCTACATTCTTGAGATTGGATTTTTTTGAGCCAAGTTTCTATTTTAGCTTTCTCTTCTACTAACCCATCCTCCAATTTGCTGATTCGTTCTTCTGCCTCATTTACCCTGGCCATCAGAGCATCTAGTTTTGACTACATTTGATTCATAGCATTTTTAATTTATGCCAGACTCGCTCTCATTTCCACCCTTAGAGATTATATATTCTCGTTAATATTTTTATTAATATTTTTTTCAAGTCTACACATCATCTTGACCATTGTTACTCTGAACTCAATTTCTGACAATTCGGTTATATCCATATCCATTAGTTCCGTGGCAGAGGCCACAGACTCATTGTCTTGTCTTTGCTGTGGGGGATTTCTCCTCCTCGTCATTCTGATGAGAGGCTGTGGGGTTGTCCAGAGCCCAAATTATTGGCCAGGACCCAGGCAGTGTGCACTTATTTTATAGGGACCCTAGGGATGTGGGCTTCTTGATTTTTCCACCTGCCTTCTGGGGGAGGGGCCTGCCGCGCTGATACTCAGGCAACCCTGTTTGGGTAGAGTCTCTGTCCCCTGGGAGGGAGGATGGCAATGGGCAGACTATGAGCCAGTATTTCCAGGCTTTTGTTCTCTGGTGGCTTTCCCTGGCGGTCTGCTGTGCCTCTTCTGAGAGAGCAGCAGCGGCCGAATCTCAGCCTCTGTCACAGAACAGAGGGATCGCAGACCGTTCTCCACTGATGTTCTGGCCACTTTAACTCTGTTTCTGTAGGTGCTGCTCAACCCTGCAGCATCCCGGGATGTGCGCACTACTGTGTGTCTCTGTCCTTTGTGTTTCTAACGCCGCCAGCCACCAGCCGCCCCTGCGCGCTCCTGAACTCCCTGTTTCAGTGTGGTTCATGTGCGCTCCAGAGCCCTGGTTTTCAGACTGGGCGTGCGCATTCTCAGGCTCACGGTCTCAGTCTGCTCTCTTGCAGGTGCCCATCCCCAAGTCCAGCCGCTCCCCGTGCAGGTGGCTACCGCTTCCCGGTGCCTGAACGTGGCGGCTCCCTCCCCCTTCCCTTTATCTTCTGATATCTGTGTGTGGCTTCACGGCTCCCCGCTTCGTACCTCGATACTCAGCGCTGGAGATGTTCATTTGTAGAGATCCAGATGTATCTTCCTGCATCTCAGGCTGATTCCGTGGATGTTCAGGCTGGTCTGGTACCTCTCCAACTCGACTCAGGGGACCGGCTGAAAAAGGGGTCCCCTACTCCTCTACCATCTTAACTCCTCCTCCAAAAACTTTTTATCTTGATGAAGTTCGTTTATTCTTTTGTTTCTCTTGCCTTTGGACATGTGTCATGAAAGAAGGTGCGGTGGCCGATGTCAAAGAGGTTACAGCCTGTGTTCTCCTCTAGGATTTTGATGGATTCCTGTCTCACATCGAGGTCTTTCATCCATTTGGAGTTTATCTTTGTGTATGGTGTGAGAGAGTGGTCAAGTTTCATTCTTTTGCATGTAGCTGTCCAATTTTCCCAGCACCATTTATTGAAGAGACTGTCTTTTTTCCACCAGATGTTTTTTCCTGCTTTATCAAAGATTAGTTGCCCAAAGAGCCGAGGGTCCATTTCTGGGTTCTCTATTCTGTTCCATTGGTCTATGTGTCTGTTTTTGTGACAGTACCATGCTGTCTTTGTGATCACAGCTTTGTAGTACAGCTTGAAATCTGGCAACGTGATGCCCCCAGCTTTGATTTTCCTTTTCAACCAATGTATATGCTCTACTTTGAAGCAACATAGGAGCCAGGACTCAGATTTGAGTTTGGGGTAGGTAGTGTGTCAAGGTTTTTGTTTTGTTTTTGTCTGCTTGAGGTGCTAAGCTTTTGTTTACTCATAGCTTATGTTAAAGAATCTCCCATGGAGTTCAAAGATCTGCCTAGTAATATATACCTAGCTTATGTTTTTGTGAGGAAAGTCAGGGAATCTGTGGAGAGGACTTACACATCTGTGGAGAATGTTCACAATATAATGTAGGGTTAAGTGGGTGTGAACTCTGGAGTCAAACTAATGTAGAATCCTTATTCTTCTGAGTTATATTACCCAATTCTCTAAGTGTCAACCACTTTCATTTGAAAAATAGGGATTTTAAAAATGCATTATCTCTAACAACTGACACAATGCCTCATAGGTTTGTTTTGGGAGTGAGATAATCTCTGTAAATTGCTTAGCCCAGGGCTAGGGTACAGTAAGTAATCCACAAATAATCATCATTTTCCTGGAGAAAATGCCATCATAATTGCATCTCAATATCCTCTAAAACTTCCAGTGGAGCCTAAATATATAAGTACTCTGGGTACATAACATTGACTCATGCAAATTTAACTTTATATAAATTATACAATGGCACAGTAAAATTTTAGTTACAGAAACAGTTTATAATGATTATAAAAACACAAAGTAGAACTTTGTTTCAGGCTCAATGTATAGAGCTTGGAAGTCATCTTTCCTGTCCTTATCTCAAGAAAAAAAGCACAGAATATAAAAATCAGCATATTTTCTTAGATCCATTAGAGGATGTGAAAGCCCAGGGAAAAGTGCCACTCCAAAACTGAAGAGACCTGCTGATACAGGGAATGACCGCCTACTTCGAGCAGAAGCTGCTAGAGCCAGTCACTAGTAGGAACACTTAAGAGGTAATTAAATTCCTGGAGGCTGAGTGTGGACCAGCTTGAGAGGTCAAAACTCCTGGAGCCCAGTCTTAAGGGACCCCACACGTTGGGAGATTTACCACCAGAAGCTCACCAACTTCTTAAGGTAAGTAGAGGAATAAGAATAAGAATTGTGTCATTCAGAAACCATGGAAGGAAGAAAAGAGTGGAGTGAACTATTTAAAGTGTTGGGGGGTGGGGGGGGTAGAATTCTGTATCCCGTGAAGTTATCCTTCCAAAGTGAAGAAAGGACTTTCTCAGGTCAGTAAAAACAGACTCTTTTGCCAGTAGGCCTGCCTTACAAGAAATGTTAAAAGAAGTTCTGCAGAGAGATGGAAAATTATATGGGGCAGAAACATCTACACCAGGAATGGAAGAGCATTAGAGAAGAAATAAATGAAGGTAAAATGGAACTTTTTCATATTCGTAATTGATCTAGATTGATCAGATAACTTTTCAAAGTAGTAACAGTGGCAACGTATTGGGATTATAGACAAGGTCATAAACGACAGCAGTGTTACCGTGATGGGAGGGGGCAACTGGAGATACTGTGTTATAATGTACCCACACTCCTTATGGTGTATGTAAGGTTACCTGAAAGTAGCTTAGTTTTTAAAAGTACACTGCAAACTCTAGGACACCACCTAAACTCCTTTTTAAAAAGTATAATTGATACAATAAGAGAAAATAAAATGGAAATGTAAAATGCTCAATTAAAATCAGATGGCAAAAAGTATAAAAGTGCAGAAAAGAAAGTTATGAAGATAGTAGATATTAATACAATTATATCAATACTCACTGTAAAGGTAAACAGTGTAAATAAGCCAACAAGACAGGCAGCTAGGATTAAACAAACACCACCATCCACTTTATTATTTTTTTAAAGATTTTTTTATTATTTATTTATTCAACAGAGATAGAGACAGCCAGCGAGAGAGGGAACACAAGCAGGGGGAGTGGGAGAGGAAGCAGCAGGCTCACAGCGGAGGAGCCTGATGTGGGGCTCGACCCCACAACGCCAGGATCACGCCCTGAGCCAAAGGCAGACGCTCAGCCGCTGTGCCACCCAGGAGCCCCACCACCATCCACTTTAAATATAAAATCACAGATCAATTAAAAGTAAAGAAAGAGAAAGATAAACCATGCTAACACAAATCAAAAGAAAGCTAAAGCAGCTCTATTAATTTCAGACAAAGCTGACTTTATGACAGTAAAATGATAAGAATAAAGAGAAACATGACTTGCTAAAGAAGTCCATGATCCTTGACATGAATGTGCCTAACAGCACAGCATCTAAATATAGGAGGCAAAACTAACAGAAGTGGAAGGAGAAATTGCTAAATCCACTGCTATTGTTGGAGGCTTCACCCCTTTATCAGTAATTGACAGAAAATCAATAATACAGTTGAATTTAACAGTATCACAAATACTGAATCTGACACTTAAAAATTAAATAATCTAACAAGAGAATACACAGTCTTCTCAAGTAAATATGGAACATTTACTAAGATGAATTTTGGGTTGTAAATCACACCTTAACAAATGTCAGTGTATAGAGATCAAAGTATGCTCTCAGACTAAAATGAAGTTGAATTACAAGTCAGTGACAAAGATAACTGGAAAATTCTAAAATATTTGAGATTAAACACACTTCTAAATACCACAAGTCAAAGAAGTCTCAAAAGAAAGTAAATATTTTGAACTCAATGAAAACACAACTTATCAAAATTTGTGGGGCTTGGCAAAAGCACTGCTTTTAGAGGGAAATTTACAGCACTGAATGCATTTATTAAAAAGAAAAATCTAAGATCAATTATCTAAGTTTCTACTTTAGGAAACTACAAAAATAAGAGCAAATCAAAAGTAGAAGAAAAATAAAAATTAGCATAGAAGTCAATGAAATTAAAAACAAGAAATCAATAGAGAAATTCAACAAAACCAAAAGCTGGCTCTTTGAAAAGTTCAATTAAAATGATAAATCTGTAAGGGCACCTGGCTGGTTCAGTCAGTGGAGTGTGCAACTCTTGATCTCGGGGTTATGAGATCGAGCCCAGGTTGGGTGTAGAGATTACTTAAAAAATCTTAAAAACAAAAAACAAACCCGTAGCTAGTCTAACGAAGAAAATAAAAGCGAAAACACAAAGTACTAATATCAGAAACGAGAGAGGGGTCATCACTACCAATCCCATGTACACTAAAAAGAAAATAAATACTAATAACCTATGCCCACAAAATTTAGTAATTTAGATGAAATGGATCAATTCTTTGAAAGATATGATGTACCAGAACTCACAAAATGAGAAAGAAGTATCTATTTAATAAGCTTATATCTATTAAAGAAATAGGATCAATGATTCATAACCTTCGAAAAGGAAAACCCCAGGCTCAGATGGTTTCATTAGTGATTCCTACCAAATATTTGAAGAAATGAGACCTGTTTAAAATCTTGGAGAAAACTGAAGCAGAGCTACTTCCTAACTCATCTATGAAGCCAGTCTTAACCTAATACCAAAACCAGCTAAGGACATTACAAGACAGGAAAACTCAGACCGATTTCTCTATTTTGCATAGAGGCAAAAAATCTTCAATAAAATATTAGCAAACTGAATCCAGAAATGCATACAAAGATTTATAAACCATGACTGAGATTTATTCTATTTTGTAAGACTGGTTCAATGTTTAAAAATCAATTACTGTAATCTATCGTATCAGTAGGCTAAAGAAGAAAAATCACAGATAAATCCATAGATGCAGAAAATGCTTCAAGATTTACTATACAGCTACAGTAATCAGGACAGTATGGTACTGGCAGAAGAATAGATCAGAGTCCAGAAATGGGTCTACACAAATACAGTCAACTGATCTTTGACAAAGGAGCAAAAACAATTCAGTGGAGAAAGATAAGTCTTTCCAAAAAACAGTGTGAGAACAATTGGACATTCACAAGCAGAAAAATGAATCTAGACACAGGTCTTTAAAAACAGTTAATTCAAAATGGATCACAGACCTACATATAAAACGTAAAACTTTAGAAGATGAGAAAGCAGATACTCTAGTTGACATTTTTCGGGGGGGTTTTCATGGGTTTTTACACATAACAGCAAAAGCACAATTCATGAAAGCAAAACCTGAGTTGGAATGTATTAAAATTTAAAGCTTATGCTCTTCAAAAGACACCATTCAGGGAATGAAAAGCTAAGCCCCAGGCTGGAAGAATGTATTGGCTAAACACCTATCCGATAAAATAATTTGCATTCTAGATATACAACTCTTAAAACTCAACAGAGAACCACCCAATTAAAAAATGGGCAAAAGAGCTAAAGAGACACCTCACCAAGGAAAATACAGAGATGCGAGGACATTTAACATCCTGTATCATTGGGGAACTGCAAACTGAAACAATGAGGTGTCCTTGTACATCTTGTATAATGGCTAAGGTCCCAAACACTGACAACGCCAAACGCTGATGAGGACGTCAAACGGGACCTCTCAGAATTCACAAACTCTGAACAGAGTTCATTCACAGCTGGTAGGAATACAAATTGGTGCAGTCACTTTGGAAAAGTCTGGCAGTTTTTCACAGAGCTAAACAGTCTTTTAGCATAAGATCAAGCAATCTCACACTTGGGTATTCACCCAACAGAGTGGAAACTTAGGTCTACACACAACCCCGCAGACGAATGTTTACAGCACCTTATTTGTTAACTGAGAAAAACTGGAAGCGATCAAGATCTTGAAAGATGAATGGAGAAACCAGGGTCTTCATAGATGGACTAATCAGTGATTTTAAAAAATGGGTTATCAAGCAACAACTGTAATGCCTACCGCTCAGTGAAAGAAGACAAGCTGAAATGGCTGCATTGTGTAGGATTCCAACTACAGGACATTCCGGGAAAGGCGACAGAGAGCCCAGTGGCTGCCAGGGACTGGGGGAAAGGGGAGGAATGAGCGGTGAACACAGGGGACTTGCAGGGCAATGAGGCTACTCTGTATGATCCTGTAAGGGTACATGATATTATACGTTTGCTAAAACCCACTGAACCGTACAGCGCAAAGGCCGAACCGTAATAGAATCCAGAGGCTTGAGTGAATGCCCCGTACTGGTTCCTCAGCAGTAACAAATACCACACGAACGCAAAATGTTAGTAAGGGAAACCGGGAGGGAGGGGAGTAACTGGAGACTCTAGTATTGGCTCACTGGTTTGGAAACCTAAAACTTGTAAACATGTCTTTGAAACTTTTTAAAAACGAATTATTATGATGTAGGGCAGATTACTGTAAAGCAATAGCTCCAAGAAGGTGGCAGCTACTGCAAACGTCTGAATTTGTTTCAACATTCTGTTCTCTTGCAGATGGACCGGATCGGCTGGAACTGCTTCGGTGTAACGGTTAAAAGATGGAGAAGAGGCAGCACGCACAGGTTACTGTGTACTGAGCTGCGGTGAGTGTATGCCTAGATTCGCAATTCTTGTCACATTTGTGTTTCTATGTATTCAGACACCCTCCTTCCTCAGCTTGACTCCACATAAGCACTATTCCCGGCTCCGCACCAAAATCAGCATTTAATTCAACAAGCAAGAAAAGGTAGTCAGGTTAGATCTTACCTGACTAAACCCCAGCGCGGAGGCCCTTCTGTCCGGCTCACCGCTGCGTCCCGTTTCCTAGAACGGCTTCTGCTACAGAAGTACTCAGTAAATATCAGTGAATAAATGAAGAGCCGAGTAGCTTAAAAATTCTTTTAACAAACAGTCAAGCATTTACTCAAATTTAAAATGATGAGTAGTTAAAAAATACTGTTAAAGAAGACCAGACCAAACTAAGGTAAAACTCTAACAAATAACATTTATTTTTCTTTTACATATGTATTTCACAGCCCGAACGTCACATCGCCTTCAGAGAAAGGTGCTTTTATGCCATTATATTTTACTATTTACCACACAGGCATTAAACATTCTCATTAACATGATGAGACAATTTGCTGGTAAACATTAAACACACAGACATTGGTTTCAATACCTCAAGAACATTTTTTGGTCATAACCAAGGAGGTACATCAAAATATGACAACATTGGCTAATAATTTATAAGCAAATAATATTTTAACTCTGCATAGTTTATACAATAGGCTGTGGTAATAAATAATATCACCAATCTCATCAACTATTAACTGGCCACAAAAAGCCTAACATTCATTTAAATGATGATATGAAATGCTCTATCGGTGTAGTTTCAACATAGCTTTAAATGTGGTGGGTGCTTAGCCCTGAAAGAAAAAAGTACTGAACTGGTATGTCTGGTCAACTACAAATATGTCATGTTCACGTATTACATTCCTAACATGAAGGCAGATAATTAAATAGAAAAACTAGCAGTCCAAAAAATGTGTGCAAATTGTAAGGAAAACATTGCATTTAAATTTGCACTCATTTGCAAGTTACAGTCCTAGCTCAGTAAAAACACTAACAGGAAAAATAATCATCAGCAGGAAGGAATGGAAATGACCTCTCCCAGCAGAGAACTAGTCACTGCACGCTTCGCCACGGCTCGGAAAGGGTTTCCGCTGCTCGGGAGCGGCTCGCGCCATGACTCCCCTTCCCTGAACACAGGAGCCTGCGCTCATGCTTCCACCAGTGGAAAGACGAGGAAGAAAAACCTGACTCAGCAACATTCTCGTCCTCAGTTTGGTATAAAGGTCCTTCCCATTAGTATAACTTACTAACACAGTAACTAACTTCTAACCTCCAATGTTTTCTGAATCAGGTTTGCTAAATGCTGTAAAGAATAGCTACCCTCATACAACACTAGGGTTTGGTTCTGAAGTGTGTCAGCATGGTAACAAGGTGCATGCACAGTCACTCCACCAGCCTGTATGGGCAACGCTCAGCTGGGGGCGGCCTCACATTCGACACAGAGATTCTCTGCATTGTTTCCGGTGTGGGAACAGCTGCTTGGGAAGCAGAAACGCCTATCCGCTACTACAGTGTATTTTAACTGAAATGTTTATAAAAATAAAGCCCCAATCTTGAACTCTACAGAATGTCGAGAATTCTGTTGGGGATGTTAAAAGCATTGGGCAAAACCCTGGTTTTGAGCGTGCCGTCGGCCCCGCAGGAGAAGATGCGGTTGCCCGGGATGATGTCGATCTGCATGACGCCGGCCCCGAGGTTTCTGAATATGGACTGCTTAGCGTGTTCATTTTTGAATGAATGAATCAGGCCATGGCCTGTCAGTCTCCAAACCTGGGGGAAAAGAGAGTAAAAACACAAAGGGTAAGTCGTTAAAGAAGAGAAAGAGACCAAAGATCAAAGAGTGCGGTGGGGTTTCTGTTCCCCAGTGTTGACAGCATAGACGGATAATAGCACATTCCAGCATCTGCACTGACTCACCTTTATGTTACCTTCTGCTGAGCCTGTAGTAAAATATTCCTCACAGGGAGCCAGAGCCAGGGCCTTAATAGCGGAGTCATGGGCCTGGAATGTGTGAATCAGCTGCCTTTGCCTGATGTCAAAAATGCAGACGTAGCCTTTCCTACCCCCGGAGATGAGGAGCTGCTGTTTGGGTGCATACTGAAGGACCGTGGCACCATGATCGTGGCATGTGAAACCTGAAGAAGGAGAACACCAGAAGTCTCTCCCAGACAAGTTCTATCCTGACAATTCTGGTAATGTTTAAATGCACATTTAAATAACACAAATTACAAATTTTTCATTTCAATTTCTGTAATCATGATCCAAGTATTAAAGATCCCAAGCAATGACAGAAAAAATGTTCTTATCCATAATCTCAATATGAAAACACATGCGGGAAGTTTAAATGTTAAGCCCAAACTAAGTTACACTGCCTGTAGAAGCAACAAGCGCAGAGGAAGGAGACCAAGCTTCTCGATGATCCGCTCAGCCACCACGACAAGCATCCACCCCTTCTTAGTTCCCACCTATACAGCCTCATCTCAAGTTCCCATCAGGTAAGTAACAAACTCAACTATGGTTGTGTGACAATGCCAGCTACCAGGTAAGGAGTTAGCTTTCCCAGGATTCTCTGCATTTTAATATAATTAAAGCCTTAAACCAGTATGTGGTAAATCTTTAAAAGCTGTTAATTATTCAGAGAAACAATGTGCAATCAAATAAAATTGAGAAATAACTATACTTTCAAAATGTGTGTCAGTAGGATAAAAAAACTGAAAAATCTTTCTGTAAAAGAATCCACCCAGCTAGGTTTAACCCAAATGTACGGGAGCATGGCGCCTTCTCTCAACAGTATCATGTGAAAAAGGGCACCAGGTGGGAAAATGGTCTTAAAAGGAATAATATTTTAAGTGGCATTGTTCATATTTCTTATTCTTCTTATAAGGTTTTTTATTTTATAGTTAGGTGTAATTCTTTAAAATACTTCCTTCCTACTGAGCTCAAATACTTTGCAACTAATTCCTAAAAAGCTTTATTAATAGCCCTAATCTCCATTCCATATTTCCCAAATAGAATACAAAATAGACTATGCTATGCTGGCTGGATGGTTACCTCAGCAACATAACCAGATATTCATTTATAACCCATGAATAAACACTCACTGGCTATAATAAAACCAGGAAAGCGTTCCTTCATAATGTATTAAAAATCACAGATCTTAACTCACCATGAATGAGGCTGTTTCCAGGTGATATCAATGTGTCCCAGAGGCATACATTTCTGATAAAGAAAACACAATGGTTCATGATGTGCTTTTTGTTACTGGCTTCAAGTCCAATATTTTTATTCATTGCATCTTATCTTTTTTGCTCACTCATATTTATAAAGCAATGATTCTCAACTAGAACGAGGGCAGAAGCTGGGGATACATCTAAGAGTTTATCCTTTTCGAACCGCAGAGTTCTGTCTCACATGGTTCCACATGTCTCTGCCATCTCATCCCCCAACCAATCTTCTCCGTTACCACTCCAGGGAAACGGAGACATAATTTCCTGAGGAGAAGGGATGTTCCTGAACCCAGGAGTAACCACTGCCAGGAAATGAGAGGCATTATTCTTGGCATGTGCTGCCAATGAAACCAGTGTCAGGCCAAAGAAAATACTGAGCAACAGGGCTACAGCGTCCCAAGAACCCGACAGATTAATGGGGTGGGGGGAAGGAAGCTTTAACATAATTACATATGCTTACCTAGAGCCTACATTAGGAATACTTGTTTTTCTCTTCTTGATAAAGAAAACTACTGAGATAAGAATTACATAACAAAATTTTTGTATTCACGAGGTGGAAAAACTCTACTAAGTAAAAAAGTCCATACTTTGCAGCAAGAATACCTTTCTGCTTAAAATGTGCTTATTTCTTATTATGCTTCTGTCAACCTACCTATTGTCATTGGACTGTCCGGATGTGGCAACCAGACTTGAAGAGGTGATAAATGCGAAGTCACTTGTGGCCTTACTGTGGCACTGCCAGCTCTACAAGAAACAAAATGCAAATGATGTTACCTAGGAGTCCAAGGTGATCCGGAATCGCACACACCCAGTTCTGCTAGCAGACAGGCATGAACTAAGAACAGTTGTTAAACATCTAGAATAAAGAATAAGTGATAAGAGGATTAGCTATTATTTGCATATTATTTATCCAATGATACTTTAAAATTGGAAGAGTTAGGGAATTAAAGGGTTTTTTTAAAGATTATCTAACAAAGGAATAGGATGAACTTACCCAAGCCATTTAATTACATTAAGAGCCCAATCAAACTCCGTGTTAATGATCTCAAATACATTTAATAAACTTTACATAATATAAATCATAATAAACACTAATAACCCAAGGAGGGAAACCCCTACATGCCCAGCTAGTAGTCTTAGACTAGTGTGAAGAGCTCAAGTCAAATGAACTTTGTAACCTAACCGCAAACATCCACCTTCCTTACCATCTCTTTCCTTCCACGTGAAGACCTTCAGCAATAATAAAGACAAGGTCAAAGGGTCCTGCAAGTTATCTACAAGCTGAAGGCTGCCCCAAACCACTCCTAAGGATATTCCAGCACCACTGGAAACTATTTACTGAGCCAGACATGACTTTTCTTGTTGGATCAGGTGAATGAATAGAAATTTGGAGGCAAAGACCCAGGAGGGTGTCCAGGTATTTTAAAATAGGCATTCTTCTGTTTGGGATTATGGTATTGATCTGAGTGAAGGAAAACGGACAGATTCAAGATCACTTCCATTTCTGTAAAGAATTTATGATAGTCTACAGGGCACTAATTTAAGAGAAATATCTTGTCTCATAGACATAATTAAAAACGTATATGTAGTCTAGAAAAGAAAACTAGAATCAACATATATGAGCCTGACGTTCAGCACAGTACAGCACTAACTTCCAGCCCTCCTACCCTACCTGAGCCCCCACCGAGTGAAGGTATGTTTGTCTGCATTCCCCAATGTTTTAGTATGATTTGGATTAATGAAGTGATCTATTGCGATTGGTTTAGTAAGAAAAATTCTAGAGCAAATTAGAAATGCACAGAACCTGTTAGAATTCTGTAGTGATTCATTTTAGGTACTATATTAAAAACCTATCAAGAAGTTAGTTTTCAAAAAAGTAGGAACACATACAGGGAAAGCCCCTGAACATTTTAAAATATAATGGTCATCCTTCAAGTTCTGAAAAGCGAAGTTTTTTGGTTTTTAGTCCTTTCGGTTTAAACCAGGGCAATAACGGGTGCTGTGCTGCTGGGCATAGGGGTCCCCTCCTCAATAGACCCAATGAGTGACTCTCCAGTGAGATTTCGTGTGTGAAACAGACACTGCAGAAACAAAGCAGCCTCCACCTGTGCTCTGGGAATGCTGAATGATACTCACCATGTACGGTTTAGGATTTGATGCCGTTTGGTTTACTTGCCAGATACTCAGAAAACCCTCTCCATCTGCAACACCACACTGTAAGAACGGCATGAATATTAAACCAGCTTCTTAGTAAGCATATCGAAAGCAAAATCACTGATGGAGAGTCACCTCACTTAACGTTCTGCCTACGCCTATTTCTATCACTGTAGTTCCTAAGAAAGTCGGGCACTATAAATATCCTGCAACCTTTTAAATGCTTTTCCATACCTGTTTCATTTTCCTCCAAACATCTCTAAGATAATTTAGTAAGAAACTAAAAGGTTTCTATCAGGTGCTTGATCGAGCTTATAGGCACCACCAATACACTCAACAGAGCGCTCTTTACTTTTACAGTATTTAATATCTTCAGATGGATGATTGATCCATATAAAATTCTGAAAACCTGTCCTCTACTAGGAGCCAAGGAGGGATATAGAAGCAGACACCAGTAAACTGCCTGCCCAGCTTACATCCAGGTCACTGAATTGGTTATTTTAGATGTAGTTTTACTAACCATCTAACTCATAAATATCTTTTTCAGATGAATTTAGCAGTAAGCCCCAAGAGCCAACCTTGTTGCCTTGTGAATTAAAATATAATCTGGTAACTCTTGCGTTGCCGGCTTGGCGGAAACAGACAAGCTGCTGAGGTCGTGTCCATTCAAACATTCGTACGCTGCCATCCTGAGCACCTGTAAGATCTGAAACACAAAAGGGAAAGCAGAAATGAAGTTACAGAGTTCCAATATTTCCCATTCTATAAATGAATTTCAAAATGACAGGCCATTTACAAAGCTCTGGGTCACAAATAAAATACTTACAGTATTGGTGGACTGGGTGGGAGGTCATTCTCTTAACATTATGTAGATTCCTTTTCATAAGCTTTAAAGGAAGATAAAAGCCCAATTCATTTTGCACATCACAGAAGAGACAAGCAAGAATATGCTTCAGCCCAACTCTAAGTTTTATAACCTTTATTCCTCTTACAACTGGATTAGTACTAGCATACGCCCTGTTGTGGGTTTTCTGAGCCACTTCACATATGACACTTGTCCGAACAGACTGTGGAAGCAGTCACTGGCACGGCCCTGGCCCGTGGGGCCAGGCACTAAGTGGCTTCATTGAGTGAGTAAGAGACTGTCCTCCAAGTGCCCTCCCTGAGGACAATGAGGAGTAGCTGCAGATTCTTCAGAGCAGAGCAAGAGAACGGGACCCCTTCAACCACAGTGACTAACAACCACCACCAACGTTACAGACACGTTGGTCGAACACCTGTAGTAGCCACAACTCCTCTTTGTCTCTGCTTTACCACTTGGTGCGTCTTGGTTTGCTCACCTATAAAATGATAATGGGAGATAATAAAAGCACCTACCACCTCGGGTTGTTGTGAGGGAAAGTGTGTATCCGACACAAAGAAAGTCATGCAATCTTAGCAACTATTATTACGGGGTACTAACTAGTCACTGCCCCTGATCTTTAGGATCGTTCCTGAGTCAAAGTGATTTCAACTTATTTTGGGTGAGTCCATGTGCAGAAGCCATACGTAATAGTAAATAACCCACCACGCTGGCTCCAGTGCTGGTCTGCCCACTGCCCAGCCAGGGCAGAGAGGAAGGTGGGTGCACCTGACTTGCTGAATACGGTGCCGCACTGGGCTGGTAAAGCGTCGTAGTGGAACCACGATAATCGATGTCGTCCGAACTGTGGAAAACATCCGTGTGTTACTGGGGACATTCCATTGTCTCAACTCAAACTCCAATTACAGAGCTGCTTATGTACCCACAGGACAGGCTGTACTTACAAAGAATGAATAAATATCCATAAGAAAAATGTAGGTGTAATTCCTAACCATAGGCAACTTTAGTAATGGTTAACTTTTTCTCTTTAGACAAAATTTATAAATTTAATGTCGTCTGGGGGCAATTTTACTGCTGGCACAAGTTGGAACAAATGTCTGTTTTGAAGGATTTAACACAAATATTCTTTTTCTCATGTATAGAAGATTATAAGGTCTCTTCAAATACAGATATCCCATGTATCAAATTCATACACATTTTAGAGAAATCTCAGTTTAAAGATTTCTTCAAGTAAAGTATTAGTAATCATCACCAAAAAATGTTAATTTTTATGAAGGACTGTATCATATTACATGGTTACATCAACTCTGTAGTAATATTATATGCTGACATCAACTCTGAGGTAATATTATATGCTAACAAAACAGAAAACCCAACAGAACAAGGAGAGAGGTCATGATGCACCATTTCCCAAGCAAATAAGAGTCTGGAGAAAAGAGGGAGGGCAAGCATGGAGGAGGAACCGCAAAGAGGAAGGTGTTGCACAACACTGCTGGTGCGGTTCCCATAGCATTACTGAAAGTAGAGTTGTCCACATTTTTATCTGTAAAAAAGGTATGCTTATCAGGTGTTAATCAAGAAGAAACACTGAAAATCACCCAGTAAATGTGACTTATCAGTCTAATTAATATATTATTGTATTCTACTTTTTGCTTTAATTATCCAAATCAGCTGAATTTACTGAATACTATGTAATTCCTGACATTTCTTTGGGGTTAAATGTCAATGCTATAGTTATGGCATTAGGCTTTGGTATTGGAGATTATTCTGACTCCAACACTATGAATAGTTAGTTCCATGTCTCATGGAGGAAGTACAGTTAACTTGTTCATTGATGTAAGAAGAACCTTTTATTGGCAGCTAAGCCAATTATGTTTGTCTCCTACCCAAGTAAAGAGAGAAACATATATACTTTTCAAGATAATTCAAATCATGTACATAACCATTTAGTGGGTTCTTTTTAAAAGTTTTTTTTTTTTAANAGCTAAGCCAATTATGTTTGTCTCCTACCCAAGTAAAGAGAGAAACATATATACTTTTCAAGATAATTCAAATCATGTACATAACCATTTAGTGGGTTCTTTTTAAAAGTTTTTTTTTTTTAAATTTTTATTTATTCGACAGAGATAGAGACAGCCAGCGAGAGAGGGAACACAAGCAGGGGGAGTGGGAGAGGAAGAAGCAGGCTCATAGCAGAGGAGCCTGATGTGGGGCTCGATCCCAGAACGCCGGGATCACGCCCTGAGCCGAAGGCAGACGCTTAACCGCTGTGCCACCCAGGCGCCCCTAGTGGGTTCTTTTTAAAGAAGACCTCATTTTAGATACTACACGAGACAGACTAACCTTTTGGATTCTCGGTCGTATTCTTCTCCAATCCATATGTATGACTGACAGGCCAATAGAGAAGTAACATCGAGCTCTTGTACATCGTGTGTTGAAGCCAAGACAATTTCGTTACAGTTCGCCTGTAAAGCAGAGTCAGGAATTAAAGCAATTTCACTTAAAAAAAAAAAAGTGCAATCTTTATAATGACTATAGCTTTTACCTTATTAATGGCAAATGCCATGATCATATCTGATTCCTTATGAATGATTTTCGCCTTTCCACCTGGATAGCCCAGATCAGCTTCAACCTACAAAATGTTTATCAGCAGGTTCAGCTGTCGTGTAGCAACATGTGAGACACAAACACATTCCACAAAATTTAAAAGAAGGATAAGAAAATATAACAGCAGCAGCAAGAAAAAAGGTACCAGTAATTTTAGTATGTTGAGACTTAGCTTTGGAATTAGCTTAAATTCTCTGATGCCCTGTAATCACCCCAGTTAATAGACTTCCATTGGGATAAGAGGATGCTGGTTAACCGTCATGAAAGATGGCTGGCAGAGTTTTCATTCGTATTTGTAACAGCAATAGGCCCCTTGCATCTCTTCGAAAAGCGTGCAGACACTGCAGTAAGAATGTGTATGCATCAAGAGGCACAGAGAGGAGGAAAAAGACAGGCAGACAAAGGAGTCATATAAGAAAGTAAACATCGTAAAATAGGGCGAGGTGCTAAGACAGGAATAAGGAAAGTTGTAAAGAACAGAAGGGGCAAAGGAGACGGATGAAAGGAAGGTGCACTGGCTTAGGGTCAAAGGTAACGGGAAGGAAAGAATACACAGAATCAAGGTGGAAAGATAAAACAATCATGTCTAAAAACAGACTGGAAAGGGGGAGACGTGAAAACGCAACAGAAAGAAGGAAAGAGAAGCATCAACGCTGAGGAAGACCAAGTCGGAAATGGTGGAGAATTTCCTACCCTACGCCACGGACGTGTATGGGAGCAGCGAGTGTTCTGATCGGCCCACGTGGTTAGTATTAGCGGTGAAGGTTAGCTCCCTGAACTCGGAGAATGAGCCAAGGACAAGAGCACGGGACGCTACCTTGCTGCGGGAATCCTCTGCTACGCAGTTTTGTTTGACCTGTTCCACATGTTCTTCTACAGACTACCACCACACCGTCACAAACACAAACACATGCATGAAACGAAATTATAAAGAGAATGAAACATGTCAAATTGAAATGGTCAATCCATAACTTAAAGATGGTAAGAGTGAATGTGTAAACTTTTCCTTTTAAAAGCACAAAATCAAAAAGGAAAAACGGAGTGAAATATCATGTCCTCAGATGAACGCAACACAAAGCAAAGCAAGCAAAATTCAAGGTAACGTAACTATTCCATGCATAAAAGGCCATTTCAGAATAAAAATTATTTGCATACCAGTAATGTAACTAAAAATCCTAATTTAAGCTGCAATCTCTCTAAAAATAAAAGCTACCTGAATGAGAGGGTGCATTCTATACTACATAGATTCCTATCCTACAGGCGTCATTTCAAATACAAATTGAAACTATTTCTGAACACAGATTCAAAGTACTGATAATTATTTCACTCTTACTCATAACAAATATATCCATGAAGGAGGAGTCAGGGATTAGAATTCCCATCAACTGTTTTATTATAATCAAATTTTTCTCCTTATAGGCAAAGAAATGTTTGATCAAATGGGGCACAGGAAAGAAATCACATCATCAGCTTGCTCCTGGTTGATGACAGGGTCATTAGGGATGGCTACAATCAGAAATGACGGTTCTGCTCCGCTGTGGAAACCTGTGAAGGTTTGATCCGAGCAACACACTCCTCCTAATACCTCTTGGAATGACTGCTTCACTTTAGCCAAAAGGGCCAAATTCTCTGCACATGCCTTCGGCGACTGCCCAAGGCTGCTGCCGTGGACAACGACTGAAAGGTACATGTGTGCAAGGCCCACTCTGCAAAAGCCAAACTGCTGAAGAACCTTTAATCAAGTCGCTGAGTTTGCAACATTTATTGATTTCGCAAAAAAACTGTCTTATGGAATATTTTTCTTTAATGTATTCAATGAGTAAAAATATCTTATAAATATATCTAAAAGTTCAGCATTTGTCAAGAGAATTTTCTAAATAATTTTTTTAAATGAGGCAAAATTTTAGAATTTTTAGGATTAGTTTGTCAATCAATTCACTGAATTTATCAAATTTACGAGTACCAAAATCCTATTTAACAATTTAAAAAGATAACACTCTTATTGAATGGGTAGTTTTGATAATTGTTCCATATTTCTGAGCTTAGTGACCAGTTTTTATTTTGTCTTAACAGCTTTAACATTTTTGCAAATTTTTTCCTTAATGAAAACAAATTTTCAGATATGTCTACTCAGTACAATAGCCATTAACCATATATGACCATTCAAAGAAAATTAAGTCACACTAGCCACTTTTCAAGTGCCCAGTAGCCATATGTGACTGCTAACTACTGTGTAGAAAAGATAAAATTTTCCACTATCACAGAAAGTTCTATTGGCTAGCACTAGACAAGATAATAATTCCATTCTGTAATTTGAAATTCAAAAGGTACAAAAAAGGGTACAGGATAAAAATTCTTCTTCCCATCCTAACTCCCACCATGTACTTCCCATCCATGGAGCCAACCAATGCTTACACAGCATTTTAAGAAATGTTCAATTTATCTCTATCCCACCTCCCTCTTCCTGGAGACCCTCTGCTGGTAGAAAATTTGAAGAGAACACACAGCATGGGCTGCTGATCCCAAGAACATGGAGACCAAGGGGCAGGAAGAGGGAGAGGCTTAAAGAGGAGAGAAACCTGAGAGAACAGATCCCGAAGGACAAGACTGGGGGTCCCAGCAACCTAGACCCCTGGCTTCCCACAGCCTCTGAGGCTCTGGAGATACAACCGAACCACCACTACAAACTGTATGAATATTTATATTTTCAATAAATCATTACATTTAAGAATTTGAAGAACTAAACGCTCAAAAAAATTGATCCTTCAGTGAACTGGCTTCCTGGGAATGAGAGCGTCCTACCTGAGCAAGTGTCTAATGTTAAGTCTATTTCTTAGATTTCTAGATCTTATTCTACAGAATTTGGACTCAGCATCACCACAGGGAATACTGTACACGGCGGACTGAATGAAAGAGGAGAAGAATCTGGCTCTGTGATTTCCCTAACACACCCTACACACCAATAATTTCAATACCATCTGGATCTTTGGTTATCAAAAAAAGCTTCTAAGACTCCAGAGAACCCCCACAGCTCATTTCCCCTACTTCTTCACTTAGGTACATAATTTTAAATCCATACAGAAAATCAGTGACTATTCACAAGGGCTGACCACAGTTACCATCCAGACCTGAGTGACTAATGAAAGAATGAGTCGGGCAGGTTCTGCTACTCCAGGTAGGGGGGAAAATGGAGACGCAGTTCTATGTTTTACCCTGGGAAACTGAGCCATGTAAACTGTCCCTCTCAGTTTTCACTTTTCTAAGTGAAATTTAATTCATTCCCCTTTTCTCATAGATCTTGTGTTTGCCAAATCTTTAATCTCATCTGATACTCTACTCTGAACACTCTCCAAACTGCCCCTTACCTCACTGAGTAGCCAAATGGACTCATGCTCGTAGAACAGACCTGTGCACCCTTCCTTTTATAAGGAAGAGATGACTTCAAGCTCTAAAGTACCAGTCTCTCAAATTCCTGATTCTTCTTGAACCCTGTATGGCATTACATTATTAACTTAAAAATACCTCTGCCTCACTTTATAAAAGCAAACTTCCTTCTCCTCATATTGGTATTTCTGTAGTTTATTCTCTTTCACAAAATTATCCTCCATTTCTTGCTTCTAAAGTTTATCACGTTCATTTCTAAGTGCTACATAAATAAGATGCTTTTAAAGGACTATGTTAGATTTCCAATACATGATATTCAAAGAATCATAATATAGAGTACATTCATTTATATATTAAACTACCCAAATCATCCATCACAATATTTATTATTTGTAAAAGCCCAACAGCAAGTATTGCAAAAGAAGGACCAACTTTCACTTGGTTATACATGATTAACCAAGGGACCTATGTTGGCTTCATTGTTATAAAATGAAAATTGTAAGATTTTATCTTATAGAAGAAATTCACTGTAGTCTGGTAAACTAGTACCTATAAGGTATGAAAGATAGTTAAGTTCCAATCAAAAAGTAAATCAAGCACTGACTTCGTTAGAAATGTTAAAACTAAAAAAAACTACAACAGAAAAATTTTTTCAAAATACCTCACTCTGTTTTCTTTTCTTTGTGAAAATGTATCTAATAAATGTCTCTTGAAGGACTTCTTGTTTAACGAGGAAATGCCAAAGTCGTTTGACTGGAAGTGCAGAAGAATCCCGGGATCTATTAGAAAAAATTAACATATCTTCTTTTACTCTGTAGAAAATAGGCTTCATATTTGCAGAAACTTAAAAAAAAAACAAAACCTCTTCATTATCTATTGTAAATAAACATTATTAAGCTCAACAAAATTTTATAATTTATTTCTCTTTTAATTTTTAGGTCTTTTAAAAATCATTCCTTCATCTAGAAATTAATTCTCTAATTACAGCTTCTCTGAATGAACAGGTTGAGCTGTGAGTCAAAAGAAGTTATTATTATTCTCTTTTTAAATTATATTGTAGGGTTGGTTCTCTTGGTTACATATCACCACCAATGAATATAAGGTCACAGATTTCATTTTTAATAGCCCACCTAAAAAGCCTTCTCTTTCAAGCTTGTAATACTTTTAATTATGGGACAGATGCCTCACAAAAATTACTGCCAAAATGTCAGTAGCACCTTGTTTGTTTATGTAGATTCTTATTCCAAAATATTTCTGTATAAGTTCTTAAAATAATGGCTAACATATAATAAATGTTTTTTTCTAATTATAAAAGTAATAAGTCTATTGAATTATAGGTAATACTGGGGAAAATGTTTTCTATCTAGATTTCTTTTTTTTTTTTAAAGATTTTATTTATTTGACAGAGATAGAGACAGCCAGCGAGAGAGGGAACACAAGCAGGGGGAGTGGGAGAGGAAGAAGCAGGCTCATAGCGGAGAAGCCCGATGCGGGGCTCAATCCCATAACGCCGGATCACGCCCTGAGCCGAAGGCAGACGCTTAACCGCTGTGCCACCCAGGCGCCCCTCTATCTAGATTTCTAATGTTTTCCTTAATATATACTCCTAGAAATTGAACTGCGGGTTCAAAGTTATGAATGTTTTTATAGAAACATAATATGGGTATATTTTGCCAAACTATCTTCCAGGAAACTTAAACCAGGCTACACTCTCATGAGCATCATGACAGCATCCTTACTTGAATGGAGTATTTTCCGGTTCTAGCATTGCTTTATTTCGAAGAATAGCTGGTCCCGCTCCTACTGAAAGGTCAGTTGGGTATGTGTTGATATAGTTAGGGGGTGGTCCTTCAAATTGATCCATTTTCTCTTGCAAGATCTGTTCCCAGTTCTCCAAGTTTTTAATCACAGCAATACCTAATGGTGATCTCACAGGCAACTCTAAAAAGTGATAGAAAATGTCATCTTGTTTTGATTAAAAAAAAATGGTGATCATCATCCACATGTTTTAAAAATCTGAATTTTTAGAGGCAAAACCGCTGAAAACACAAATACACCTGAAAATGTTAACCTCATACCATTTGGATTCTTAATGCTTTTAACAAAACAGAAAGCCAGCTCTCTAAGATGAACTGAGAAAATGTGTAGCTTCTCTAGGCCGATTTCTTGCTTTTTCTTTCCAGCCTCTGGGTAATCAGGGGTTCCTGCTATGAATTAAAATCATAGACTGGGGCCTAAAAAACACAAGACCTCATAAAATCTTTAATTTTTAGTACCAAATGCTCTTTTATATAGATTTTCATGAAGACAAACTCAATGCTAATTTATTATGTTTAAGAACATTAATTACTTACCAGAGAATTCCAATCCAGCAATGGGAAAGAAATTCTTCACGTTGTGAAGTACCAGCTTAACCATTGTCAAATGCAGAAGGGCCCAGCTGTTCAAGGAAACAAACAAACAAATTCTCCTTCACTGAAAATAACACCAGGAGAGAAGCACAGTAATGATTCCTATCAATTGTTTAACCCAATCTCCAACCCAGGAAAAAAAGCTCTTTTTCTCTAACAACTTGAACCTTTGTAGTCTCTGAAAATACGAAATATGTAACAATATATGACACTTGCAATATCTGAAAATTACCTAATGGAAAAAGATTTACCACACAGTCACATGGAATCTAATAGCATATCGATGAATATATATTAAGTTTTAATAGCACAGCAATAAACTATGTATTTTTCCTCACTAAAAATGTTTGTTTCCACTCTAGATGTAAGCTATTCTTTAAAACTAGATGTTAAAGGAATTCTCTGCTGTCTAGAAATGTACCTCAAAGGTACAGAACTACTAACCTGAAACTATAAGTCAGTTCTTCTATAAATTCATGATAATATTATGTAACATTACTAACATCAGGATTTTTTAATTAAAAAGAGAAATCCTTATTTACCTGTAAGAGTTTGGATCTTGATGCTCTTGTATTTGTGTATCTGAAAAAAAGGTGTCATCTTCTTCTTCATCACTATGAATGCTCTCATCAGAATCATATATAACACCACTATCAGACAGGGGGAGAAATGGCTGCAATAAAAGGCAAATTTATTTTTAGATATACAATTGGGTTGTTTTTGTCGTAACTTAATATTGAATATTTTAAGTGGTATCTAAGTAAAAATTTCCTTTCACAAGTGATGCTAGACCTAGATGAGTCAAGAAAAGTAGGAAAAACTTTCCAATTCAATAAAATAACGGAGAGCTAGATACAACAGAAATACCTCTGCAGCATGAGTTACAACAGTCAACTACGGAAGGACCCGTTGTCCGCTGATAGACGAATGGATAAAGACGATAAGGCACGCACAGAGAGGAACATTACTCAGACACGAAAAAGAATGAGATCTTGCCGTTTGTGACAACATTGATGACCTGCAGGATATTATGCTAAGTGAAATAAATCAGAGAAAACAAACACCATACGATTCACTCATACGTAGAATCTGAAAAACAAACAAACTGGGTGCCGGGCAGCTCAGTCAGTAAAGCGGCTGACTTGGCCTCAGGTCAGGATCTCCAGGTCCTCAGATCCAGCCCACTCAGCAGGGAGTCTGCTTCTCCCTCTGCTCATGTACAATCTCTCTCTCTCTCTCAAATACATGCATACATACATACATACCTTTTAAAAAATAAATAAGGAAAAATAAAAGACAAATGAAAAACAGAAACTGAATCATACAGAGAATAAACTGCCAGAGGAGGGGAGATGGGCAAATTAGGTGAAGCAGATAAAGAGGTACAAACTGCCACCTATAAAATAAGTAATTCATGGGGAGGAACAGTATAGCATAAGGGAATACAGGCAATAATACTGTAATAATGTTGTATGGTGACGGCTGATGACTACACTTATTGTGGTGAGCACAACACAGTGGATACAACTGCTGAATTGTGTTCACACTAAAATTAATAGACCCTCCTATGCCAACTACACTTCAATAAAAAATAAAACACATGTCACAGAAACATTAAAAATCAAGCCTTTTTCTTACGTATCAACATAGCTAGTTAGAAGTCTAAAGAAAATGTATACACTAAGAAACATAAATACCAAAGGAAAAACTTTATGAAAACTGTCAGAGAGCTACAGTGAAAGAAAACACAAATTCTTCTAAAAGCTATATAAGGAGACTGAGACATGTAAAACTATAATTCTTTACAAATTAATTTATAGCTTTTAAGTTAATCACAATAAAATTCTCCCTTGGAGGGGGACGCCTGGGTGGTTAGGCATCTGCCTTCAGCTCAGGTCATGATCCCAGGGTCCTGGGATGGAGTCCTGCATGGGACTCCCTGCTCAGCGGGGGGTCTGCTTCTCCCTCTGTCCCTCCAACTTGTGCTATCTCTCTCTCTCTGATGAATAAATAAAATCTTAAAAAAAAAATCCATCCATCTCCACTTGCTCTAATTTCATGGTGACTAAAGGAATTACTGATAATGAGATGAAGGGAACCTGGACGGTAGATACAAGTATTCCAGTCACTAGAAAACCATGATGCTGATTAAATGTTAATAAATTTGACTTCTGGTTTTTTTTTAATTTTTTAAATTTTTTTAAATTTTATTATTATATTATGTTAGTCACCATACAGTACATCCCCGGATTCCGATGCAAAGTT
>NC_048222.1:54672436-54805589 GCF_002007445.2 Ailuropoda melanoleuca | reverse complement strand
GCTCCTGGTGGAGAAGCCCGATGAGGGACTCCTTTCCGGAACGTTGTGATCACACCCTAATCCAAAGACAGAAGCTTAATGACTGCTCCACTCAGGCACTCCGGGTTGTGGGCTTCTTGATTTTTCAGCCTGCCTTCTGGGGGAGGGGCCTGCTTGCCGGTACTCAGAAAACCCTGTTTGGGTAGAGTCTCCGTGTCCCCTGCAAGGGGGGATGGGGATGGGCTCCCTGTGAGCCGGTATTTCCGGGCTTTTGTTTTCTGGCGGCTTTCCCTGGCGGTTTGCTATGCCTCTTCTGAGAGTCAGAGCAGCAGTGGCTGAAATTCAGCCTGTCTCAGAACAGAGGGATCGCAGATCGTTCTCCACTGGTGTTCTGGCCACTTTAACTCTGTTTCTGTTGGTGCTGCTCAACCCTGCAGCATCCCAGGCTGTGCGCCCCACACCCGGCGTCCCAGCCCTCACTTCCAGGGCCGGCGCGTCTCTGTCCTTTGTGTTTCCAACCCCGTCAGCCGCCAGTCGCCAGCCGCCCCGCACGGGCTTCCGGAGCTCCCTGTCTCCGTCTGGTGTCTCGCGGGTGCTGACCGCGAGTCCACCTGCTCCCCTGTGCAGGTGGCCCTCCAGCCGCCAGCCGCCCCGTGCACGCTCCCGGAGCTCCCGGTCTCAGCCTGAATCCAGTGAGCACACCAGAGCTCCGGAGCTCCATGAGATGCTTGGCGTACGCTCCCGGCTCACGGACTCAGTGGGCTGTTTCCAGGGTGCGGGTCCGCGGTCCGCCCGCTCCCTGGTGCAGGTGGCCCGTCAGCTGCCAGCCGCCCTGTGCGCGCTCCCGGAGCTCCCGTTCCTTGACTTCTGTTTTTGATCTAAATCCCAGACGACTTTCATTCGTTTCATCCGTATCAAGTATCTGATCATCCCTGAATGACTATTTGGTTTCTGGACTTGAGAATAAATATCCAAACGGTAGTCCTTCGGGACGTGGGTGGCTCAATCGTTTAAGCATCTGCCTTTGGCTCGGGTCACAATCCCAGGGTCCGGGGATCAAGTCCCACATTGGGCTCTGTGCTCAGTGGGTAGTCTGCTTATCCCTCTCCCTCCGTCCTTCCCCCGCCCCACTCACGCACCCTTGCTCACTCTGCTCTCTCTCAAAAAAAAAAATAAAAAATAGGGGCGCCTGGGTGGCACAGTGGTTAAGCGTCTGCCTTCGGCTCAGGGCGTGATCCCGGCGTTATGGGATCGAGCCCCACATCAGGCTCTTCCGCTATGAGCCTGCTTCTTCCTCTCCCACTCCCCCTGCTTGTGTCCCCTCTCTCGGTGGCTGTCTCTATCTCTGTCAAATAAATAAATAAAATTTAAAAAATTAAAAATAAATAAATAGGGGCGCCTGGGTGGCACAGCGGTTGAGCGTCTGCCTTCGGCTCAGGGCGTGATCCCGGCATTATGGGATCGAGCCCCACATCAGGTTCCTCTGTTATGAGCCTGCTTCTTCCTCTCCCACTCCCCCTGCTTTGTGTTCCCTCTCTCACTGGCTGTCTCTATCTCTGTCAAATAAATAAATAAAATCTTTAAAAAATAAATAAATAAATAAAAATAAACTGTAGTTATTTCAATGACAAGCTGCCTCTGGACTCTTATGTGATATATATATATATAAAGAATTAATATAATAAACACATACAAAACTTGTGCTCCTCACACCCCTTACCTTTGCAACAAAATAATCCCACATACTAAGTTCAGGAGGAATAAATTTTTCCTTGTAAGACGGTCTCTCTGCAGGCACCGGTGGGGGGGTGGCATCTTTTACAGGTCTTCCGGGGACCAGCATTCGCATGTTGAATCTCCTACGGTGTTTATCTATGTCTTCAGAAGGAACAGGAGGTGCTGAATAAAGACAGAAGAGGGAAAAAACCCAGCATTTATTTTCCATTATTAATTCTAAGAGTTGATGTTAACTTTTCTTTTCAACCTACTTTTGCCATGTTTCAGTTTAGACTAAATTACTTCCATCTGTGTTCTAAGCTTTCGCACCCATTTTCCAGCAATCATGGCACAGACACAGATGAGGATAGAGCATCAGAGAATATCCTGCCATGAAGCAGCCTATGCACTACACAGAATCAGGATTATTCTAGGTACAATGCATCAAATACATGGCGTATCCATTAATGCTTTAGTGAGTGTTTCTGGCTATGCTGTTCAAGGAAGATTCACTGAAGATGCAGGATGTAAAGCATGCCTTTAAATAAAGAAGGCAGACGTTCAATGTGAAAAGAAGGGACAACAGAAACCAGTGACTAAGGGTTTGGATGAATGAGGACAACAGAGAGAATAAAATGGAGGAAGCATCGCTAAGAGGGTTATTTAAATGGAGCCAGGAGGACACCGAGGAAGTGGGGTTTATGCATCTCCTGTCTCCAACTCTCGTAACTGCTGCTGGATTCCACTAAAAGCCAAGGCATCTACTGCATTTAGAATGGACATAAACCGACTTTTCACCTAGCACTAGTCGTAGCAACCACTCACATACAGATTAGGTAACATCTCCTTCAAAACAACTTCTGTAAATTCCTGCTTTCCTCCCTAAAAACTGTAGCCTCCTTTGTCTCTCCAGAGCTTGCTTTCAATTTCGGTCAACTCTGTGTCTCCCAGACTGCAACCCCGAAGTCCCCAAATAAACAGCACAGATTTTATTTTGCAGCTGCAATTTTGTCTTTCTTTTTCCCCTGGTTGACAAGGGGTAAACTACTGTTGCCAGACAGTCAGTAGGGAGGGGAATAACGAGAACAGTCCAGAACTGGGCTAGGACGGGGCTGTGGATGGGAAGCTGGGAGCTTAGCCTAGGGGCGATCCTCACTAACACTTCCTGAGCGAGTCCCAGGGTGAGGTGCAGTCTGCTTGGTCGATGGGAGGGAAGATGAGGACGATCACCTCAGGAGGGCCAACTAGCAGGTGGGCGGTCGAGACTGAGAAGAGTTAGATATGAGGAATACATAAAACAAACACCAAAAGGATTCAGGAACTAACAGCATAGGGGAAGGCCAGAAAGTAGAAGTCAACCCACTCCTCTCTTAAAACTCATTACAGAAAATCATAACTCTAAAGGATTTTATATATTTCCTTGAGTGAGAGAGAGAAAATGCACGAGTGTGGGGAGGGGCAGAGGGCGAGGCAGAAGCAGGCTCCTCCATGGGTGGGATGTCTGGCTTCTTTCACTTAGCACATGTTTGAGCTTCATGCTGCTTGTGGCATGTACCAGCACTTGTTCCTTTTCAATGGCTGAGTAACACTCCATTTATGTATATACCACACTTTGTGTATCCACTCATTCTTGATGGTAAGCCACAATTTTCTTTCAAGTGGACTGTTACAATAGCCCCTCTTTCACTCTTGTTGTACAGTCTATTCTCCATACAGCAGCTAGAGTAGACCCCATGAAAATTTAAATCAGATTAGGACATTCCTGCTAGTAATTTCCTATCTTTCTTTAAAACAACTGAAGTTTTTACCAGGATCCATGAAATCCTAAATGACCTCACCCTCAGCTTGTTGTCTTACCCTATCTTTGTCCAAACTTCCCCAGCTCAAGACAGCCACTCTGGCCTCCTCTGTAGTTCCTGGAAAAGGCCAAACTCATTCCTCTCTCATGACCCTGACACTCCCTTAACCATCTACCTGAAAGGCTCTGGCCCCAAATACCTGCATGGTATGATCCCTGACTTTTCCAGAACTCTGTTCAAACAGTCTCACTGGAAACGTGTTTCATGACCACTCAACTGTTCCCACACACTTTCCTCCATCACTCTCCACCTACTCTGCTTTATTTTTATCATAGTTCTTATCATAACCAAAATATTATTATTTACTTGTTAATTTTTTTTACTGTGTGTTTACCTCCACTAGATGTGCGCTCCATGAAGGTACGGGATTTCACCCCAACGCCTAGAACACTGCTTGGCATATTGTAGGTGTTAAGTGAATGCAAACACGAATGTGCATTACGCATGGATGACTTGACGAATGAATTACCATGAAAAAATAACAGAAAATTCAGGAAGAAAAAGAAGTGATTTAAAGGGAAAACCTTCAAATTCGAGGTGGACTACAACAAGGTAGGGACTAGATGAAGAGTCACCCACATATAGTGGGAGTGAAAGCAATGAAAGTGGCTAAGATCTCCTTCCCTACTGTGACTTACAGATTTACATTTAATTCAACCTTGGGCAGGGGCGCCTTGGTGGCTCAGTCGGTTAAGCATCCGACTCTTGATTTCGGCTCAGGTCATGATCTCGGTCATGAGATCCAGCCCTGCATCGGACTCCATGCTCAGCACAGAGTCTGCTCGAGATTCTCTGTCCCTCCCCCAACCTGCACACACCTTGTATCTTCCTCTCTCAAACAAATATCTTTAAAAAATAATAATTCAATCTTGGGCAGTAAGAACAGATCAGAACCAGTGCCATTTAAAATCTTTGTGCCACTGATTCCTCATCTGTAATAGGATGACTTCTAAGGGTAAATTAAGATGCCTCAGGACCAAGATGGAAACCTTTCCTATGGCGTTGGCCTACACCTCACCATATCCCACCATCTTAAAAGGTGGAATGAAAAATACATTGTACATCAAAAACTAATGATGTGTGGTGGCTAACATAATAAAATTAAAAAAAGAAAAAGAAAAATACATTCTAGTCCAGAAGGGAAGAAAAAAAATAAAATGGAATTTCAAAGACCATATGCATGACTGGAAAGTCTATCCTGCACATGGCCATGACCTAATCTGAAGCCAATTGCTGGCATATTCTATAAAGATTATTTAAATCTTCCTTCTCTAATAACGATCCTTTTCCCTTTCCATCCCTTAACATTCTCCTCACTTATCTTGACCTGTCCTCTATTTCTTTCTTATCCTCCTCAAATTTGTCCCGGTTCATCAAAAAATGTTGAACTGAAACTATATTTTTTATTCAAACATTGAGTTTAGTTATTTACTATCCTAACCAGAGTGATTATATTTGAAACATCGTTGATTTTCAAATAAAAATTCTTTAAACATTAAAAAATCTTTTAACACTGGAAATTATTTACATTTACAAATATTATTGGTATCAAATATTTCTTACCTGAAATATTTTCTGATTGCCTCTGAGGTTTCACAACAAGTTTCACACCCCCTCCAAAAACAGCAGCCCACATTCGATTATTTAATGGGTGGGCTGCAAGTCGAAACAGTTCATTGGAGGAATTTGTAGCTAGAGCGTGTATTAGTAAACTTAAGTAAACAGCAACAACAGCTTCACACAACAAAATGTTCAATTTTGGCTGATCTTCATCTTGAGCTGAACTCAAGAGATTAATGAGTGAGCTCACACCTGCAAGGGTACATAATAAGAAGTATATCAGCAGAAAGCTCCAGAAGAAAAAAAATCCAAATTGGTAACTTAACCAAAATTATGTATCTATATTATATAACATGTATCATATCCATAATCTGAGCAACAAAATAAATGACAGAAATGGATTATAGCCTATGGAATAAAATAAGACCCATTAGTTTATAAACTAGTAAGTGCAAGTTTATGTACTAAAAAATGAGTGAATAAATAAATAAGAAGGAGAGACAGGAAAGCTCTTCCTCATAGTACAATTTCAACTAAAAGTAGAAAGAATGATATAAAATCAGAAAAAATCACCACCCAGTAATCCCCACAGGAATATCTGATTCAGGCGAGTGTCATCACTCTATGCTAAAAGTGGGCAGAAGCATAATATTTTACACAGTCTCAAACTATCTCTTCAAAAGAGACTTATTAATTGCAAAGAAAAAATTAGTAGCTTAACAAATGAGAAATCCGGCAAAAACCACCCTAACAAGTAGTCAAAGTTAACAGCACCAGCAATGGAACCGATCATGTGCCTCTTGACACCCTGCACTAAGGGCACAGGATCTCTTTTGTGGCATCCCTGCCAGAAATACGTAACCTGAGTCTAATATCAACAGAAGGTCAGGAAAACCCAAATTGAAGGACATTCTAAAAAATAACTGGCTAGTACTCGTCAAAATTGTCAGTCATGAAAGACAAAAAAAAAAAAAAAGAAGAAGAAGAAGAAGAAGAACTAGTCCATATCAGAGGAGACTCGTGAGACATTACAACTAAATGTTACACGGAAGACATGAGTGGGACAATTGGTGAAATTTCTGTAAGGTCTATAGGTTAGAAGAACAATATTGTATCAATGTTAAGATGCTGAATTTGAAAACTGTGCTATGGTTGTGTAAGAAAATGTCTGTTTTTAGGAAAGACATATTGATATATTTAGATGTAAAAGGGTATCATGTGTGCAACTTCCTCTCACATACTTCAGAAAAAATACATATGTACACACACACAGTGAGAGAGAGAGAGTGAGAGAGAGACAGATGAAATGGTAAAGCAGGTATGGCAAAATGCTAACGTTTGGAGAATCTGGGTGAAGGCTATACAAAAATTCTTTGCACCATTTTTGCAACTTTTTGTAAGCCTCATTTATTTCAATAAAAAATTAAAATGAAGACAATGTTTCCAGAAAGTTAGGTATAAGTGAATTTTAAATATATACTTTGAGTTTGTCACTTTTTTCTACTGCCACTCTTCACAACAAATAAAGTCAGAGTTATAAAGCAAGTAGAGTAAAAACTAAATGACACGGCAGACCAGGAAAAGGTATGAAGAGAGTGGAGAAGGTCTGAAATAACTGATGTGGAGAATGAGAAAGAGAGCTGACAAGAGAAAGAGAAGGACTGACAGACAGCATGACAGAAGTGCCACAGAACGGTCACTCTTATCCCAACATACAAATTTACACTGGAGAATAACTGTAGTCTCTCTGATACATCTGTGAAAATATCTCTGTGATACTGCTCTCTAATTTAGGATTTCTAAGGATAAGGAAGAGGATGTGCTCACCCTTATGAAAGATGTTAAACCTTGCCTTTTTATTCTGGTCAACACAGCTGGGTTTTGAAGCCTTAACTTTCTGAGTCTTCAGACAACATTACAGTACTTAAGAATTCCTAATCCATGGCAGAAAACATCATCAAAAACAAACAAATAAAAAACCATTCACCAAATCCACAAAGAACAACAATCAGGAAACCAGTCAGTAATTTTTTTAAATGGAATTGCCAAATAGAAGATTGGAAAAAAAAAAAAAACCAAAAACAAATACACAAAAACACTTAAATTCTCACCAGGCCATTGAGCAGGAGAAGAATTTGGGGTTGCGTGCTCTTCAATACTTTCTGTCCTCAGTCTTCGACGATCACTTAAAAGAAGTCCTTGATAAGCCATTCCAGTAAATTGGTTTCCTTCTGTTTGACTGCTAATACAAATACGGCTCAGTTATTTAGCGTCCTAACAGAGCTAATAAGCGATTGCACTTTGTATATATTTCTTTTCGATGACTATAATGACATTTAGTCATTTTTTTCCATGTTTCAAGTTTTTACTTAAATTCTAGTTAGTTAAGGGGCGCCTGGCTGGCTCAGTTGGTAGAACATCAACTCTTGATCTCAGGGTCATGAGTTCCAGCTGCACATGATGGGATAGAGATTACTTTAAAAAAAAAAAAGAAGAAGAAGAAGAAAAAATTCTAGCTGGTTAACATATATGGTGTAATATTGCTTTCAGGAATATAACATTTAGTCTTTTTCAGATCTTTTTTAGATGCCATTAACAACTGAAAATCTTTTCTACATGCACCCATTTTTATTAAAAAAAAAAAGAATCTGAGAGTAAGAAGACTACTGCTGGTACTAGAGTATATTAGCAAGTTTCAGGGCACTATTTTCTTGCATTTCTTAACTCTGCAAAGTTGAATTAAAATATGAACTAAAATGTGGAGAATCATAGCTTAGAAATATCTAATCCTAAAGCCAAATGTGCCTCAATATTTATTTCCCTCATCTTTGTGGAGCTGGGGAAAATACAAAAGCAGAAAGTAAAGCTAACTCCCTTCAGAGTCAAGCATAGCCTAAGGATGAGAAAATACACATTTTAAAAACACTTATTTGGATTCTCATTTGGTGCCATTTTAACCAGTAAGTGATGTCAAACAAGTGGTTTTTGATCATTAAGATGACCATAGTCAATCACATAAACTCTTTTTTCCTTATTTACATTTCCAAGTCTCTATAGTTACTTAGACGTGGCCTCTCAGACTAAAAGCAGAGTACCAGCCTTATTTTAAGGGAGTAATTCCTTTTGTAATATCAAGTCTTCTCACAAAAGGCTGCTGAATTTATAAGGAAAAAACATAGATATATGTTTAATAGAAATTTAATGTGATTCTATTTATATTACAAACTTTTCATTAATGTGATTCATTTAAATCTGGGTCATCTTTCCAAGTGCTTCAATTTCTTACCACTTACATTGCCTTCATTATTAAAACACAAGTATACACTGATAAAGGTAATTTGACCTATAGGAAAATTTAAACCATTACTTCTCATAGGTATCACTTCCAAAGATTTTTATAGTATATGTAAATGAGCAAGTAAAACTGATTTTTAATAATTCTATGTAAGAAATGTAGTTTTTGAGTTTTTTTAAATGTGTTTCCTCTTTCAGCTGAAAACCAAACAAGTAGGAGATAATCCAATGCTAAAAGAAATGGTTCTTATGGAAAAAAAAATTAGAAAACTTTGTATTATAAATTATTTTGAAGACTGGAAAATTACTTTGCAATCAAAAAAGACAGTGATGATAATTTCCATTTAGTATTTATCATTTTTTAAAAATTTTTTTAAAAAGATTTTTATTTATTTATTCAACAGGGATAGAGACAGCCAGCGAGAGAGGGAACACAAGCAGGGGGAGTGGGAGAGGAAGAAGCAGGCTCATAGCAGAGGAGCCTGATGTGGGGCTCGATCCCATAACGCCGGGATCACGCCCTGAGCCGAAGGCAGAGGTCCAACCACTGTGCCACCCAGGCACCCCAGTATTTATCATTTTCTATATGCCTCTGTTGTTACTAGGTGACAGCTAAATTAATTTTATTTCTCCTTCTCTCTCATCTATTAGAGTATACATGGCAGTCATATTTGAGGATTTTTGCATCCAAAGGAAATAGAACTTTCATATAACTCAGGAACAGTTTAATGTTTTTACTGTATTAATAATTTAGCATTTTTTTTTTTTTACCTGTAGCTATGACTGTCACATAATGCCTGGTAAATTGATGCAGAAAGTGACGCTGCTAGTGAATGAAGTGTGTGCACCTAAAACCAAAATAGCCACAGTTACATTTTATACTAACATTTCTATATACAACAGTAGTATCTTAAATATTAGAAAATACCCAGCAAACTATCAATATCATAAATAAGACTAGATCCTAAGACTACTAACTCTACTTTAAAACTCCTAAAATAACACTCACCCAACTTAATATACATGCCCACAACAAAGCTAATGGATTTAGACACATCTTCATCAAATATTTACTTACTGTGAGCCTGCCATTTACCAGGCTCTAAGCAAAGCGCCAATGTTCATCTGTTACTGGGACTGTTCTACCTGCTAATGGTTAGCTTAAAGGTTAATATTCCAAAAAAGCAGAACCAAAATAAGTATACAATTTTCTAAGCTTTTATTTAAACTGCCTTACAAAATTCCCCTTGGTGAAAATAAATACTTGATCTTATCAATAGGAATGAATTAAATGTTTAGATATATCAATCACTATGTGAAATGGCTGATTTTTCAGAAAGCAAGTAGTTTACTTAGTACTTATGAGTAGTGCATACTCTTAGAATTTTGAATTTAGAAAGTTTAAAAATTATCAATATAAAAACTAAATCCTAAAAAAAAAAAATTCTGAATCAACATTTTCAGACTCGTAAAATCTTAAATTTTATGGGACCTTAGAAATAGCTCCATATTCTTTGAAAGACTTATCTAAATTTCTAGGAACTGGAAATGTTTACTTAGAATTTATATGCATTTAATGCCTTTTCTAAGTGTCCCTATTCACCTAACAAATAATTTAAGTAATCTCTGTTAAAACACTAATGCAGATTAATTCATGCTATGGATTAGAAGTCTCTAATAGGTTGGTGTAACCAGTAAATCATGGGTCCTTTAGAAGAATGCACTACCAGAGGTCAAACGTGCCTTTTTTTTTAATACTATTTTTTATTATATTATGTTAGTCACCATACAGTACATCCCTAGTTTTTGATGTAAAGTTCCATGATTCATTACTTGCGTATAACACCCAGTGCACCATGCAATACATGCCTTCCTTACTACCCATCACCAGCCTATCCCATTCCCCCACCCCCTCCCCTCTGAAGCCCTCAGTTTGTTTCCCAGAGTCCATAGTCTTTTAAACGAAAGATATAACCAAAAATGTTGGGGACCCGAAATGACATCAGCTGGGGAATTGGAAAAGCAGAGCACAGATACACACAGCCTAGCACAGAAGTAGTCTGATCAATTCCAAATCCTGCCAAGCTTCCTAGTATTTTCTTGGAATCTACCTGTTCTTAGGTTTTCAGCACAGGGTATGGGTTTCATTGGGCGGTAAGTAAGTCTGTCAAAACCCTGATTGCCCCTAATCCTGCAGAGCCTCCAACACACGCAATCATCAGGGAAAAAGCAGTGAGAATACTTTCTCTGGGATATTTCTGATCAGTCCTTGTTCTCTAAATGATACTCCCTGAGCTTATATTCTCATAATATCCTGGCATATAGTCATAAACATTTCTTAATTAATGGTTCATTTAAGGGGAATGGAGGATTTAAAAGAATATTAAGAGGCAAGAATATTGTCTAGGAAATTTTATAATCAAAAAAGCGTTCGCCTGTCTCAAATTACTTTTCCATAAATAGCCTTCCACGGATCAGGATTGGGGAAGTAGTGCATGAAGAGCACTTTAAAATACTTCCTCCCAGTTCCAACTGGAAGACGAGTTTAACGTACTGACCTTCTCAGTGTGTACGATATCAACCGATCACCAACTTTACATTACCTTCACATCGCCAACACTGGGATGCGGTGGTGTTTTCATCTGAACAATAGTGTAAAGTATATCATGGATGTGATTATTCAGGTATAATACAGGGTTAGCTATGACTGTTTTTGTTGAAGCAATACTTGCTGAAAGCAGAGGTAGGGTGGTGGGCAACGGAAGTGGAGACTGGAGCTGCTTCACCGTAGTCTCCTGTGGGTTACAATGGGTTATTTTTTTTTCAGAGTAGGTAAAATGGAAGAAAAAATCAATTAGTATTTACATGATAAAAATACTCGTGATGAACAACTGAATAAAAGCAGTATGTATTTATTCACTCGTTCTACGAAAATCTACTGAGCACCCAGTCTGCACCGGTTGCTCTGTGAGATGCAGGAGATAGAAAGACGAGTAGGACCCAGCTGCGCTCTCAAGCAGCTAAGCCCACTCATCATCACTACAGCTTTGATCTCCACAGAGCCATGCAGAGCATAAATTATCTGCCCCCTACAATCAGAGGGCTGGACATATTTAGGTTAACTAGTAAAAAAGCTCTTAAAATTATTAAAATAACCAAGATCGAAAATAAGAGTGAAGTCCATACCTGCTGTGACTCTTGTAGCAAAAATTTGAGTTCCATCCTTACGGAGGCCAGACCGCCACCCTGGGCCCCGTGAAGGCTGCAGTAACTAAGGAACACTCTCAGGAGATCTTGGTTTTTCTGTAACCACAACTTTCGTCTTTCTGCATGTTCTCGTTTTGCCTGCAATCTCCGTCTTTCTATTTGGTGGCGCTCATAGGACCCTATATCTGGTTTGTCCATCATTCCTTCCTGGCCCAGAAGCTCACTCTCTACCTTGGGATGTGTTTTACTGGCATATTCTTTCATAACAGATTCATGGTTACATATCTCATGCAAGGCAGCAATTTCCTTTTCAAGCCAGTTATAGAGCTGAAATCTGAGTTTTCCACCATCTACTTCATAACCTGTAGCCAGTGTTCTTAGTTCGGTCATAAGGATCTTTAAACAAGCTCTGAATTTCAGTTGCTCAGCAATCACATCAACTTCAGTATCACCTTCCAGACAGTCCTCCTCCTGAGGAGTCAATAATACATTAGGGTCTGAGGCTTTCTGATCTTGTCTGTCTGTCTCCTTGGCATCTGTACTTTTCATTATTAAACCAACAGCGTCATCTTCTTCCTCTTCTTCTAAGGCACTATCACGCTCTTCACCCCAGTCAAGAGTAAGAGGCTCCTCATCAACTTTTACTATCGGCTGGCTCCAGTCAAACTGTGAGGAAGTTACGTGAGACCAGTCGATGCTGGAACTGCCATTGTCAAGGCTCACGGTCTTTGATTCCGAAGGTACGTCGTCCGTCTTTTTAGGAATTGAATCAGGCTGACCTTTTTTTGAAGGTAAGGCAGATATTTTGGTAACTTTTGGAATTTTGGAGAGTACCTCCAAGGCTAGAACAGGGCATCCAACTTTAAAATGAGCATTTGCGGTGGTAAAGAATAATTTCCTTTCTATAAGGTTAATTTTATCAACAAAGTTTTTTTCAGTTTTGAGACCAAGGGTTGCCAAAGTTCCCTCAGGGGAGGCAAGGTTTCTTCGAATAAGCAAAGGATGAGTTCGAAGGTAGTTGTAGAAACTAAACACCACTGGGTTACAAGATTTGATGATAACTATAGAAGTAAAACATAGAATCACAAGGTATTATGTTAATTTGCACTTACATTACAAAAGAATAAAATAGGCCAGCATTTCCTCAAAATAAAGGATACTTAAATATTATTTATATATTTATTTTTAAGATTGCTTATATTTTCTAAATGGAGAGAAAGCTCCTAATAAATGTTTAACTGGTTCTCTAAAAAAGGAGAGAAGAACACAAATACAGAGGTCAGGAAAAAAGCTAGATCTCTCTGAAAACACCTTGGTTTTATATATTTTATTTCAAAGTCATGTCAACATTTTATATAATTTTAAAAGAAAAACTAAATTTGAAAAAAATCACAAAAAAGCAACAGCAAAATTAAATAAGTGATTCTGTATGTCAAGCTGGTAGCATAACCACACAAAGAGGAACTATAAAGTGACTTTAAAATAAGTAATCTGGCTGCACATCCTTACTGGGATATACCATAAAAACAAAAATAACTGCCAAAAAAAAAAAAGTTTAAACTGTTCTTAGTAATCATGTTGCTATGAAAAATTTTTGCATCATTATTCTGAAGCTATCATATACATATAACAAATATGTTAATGCTGTGAGAATTAAAGCTTTTCATTATAAGACACAAATATGAAATCTAAAAAGGTACCTATAATCTATATTGAATTAAAAATTTCAGTGTGAATGCATGAATTCTAAGGTAAAAAATATATATAATATAGATGTTACATATATGTAATATATGTCATATATGTAATACATATGTCACATGTGATCTATATCACATATGTGTAATATATGTGTCACATATGTGATATATGTCATATATGTAATATATGTGTCGGATGAATGAATGAATGAATGAATGAATGATATCCTCACTCCATTCATTAAAACAGCCTAGACACAATGACCAAACCAACAGCAAATGAGGATCCCTATACCCAGGCTGTAGTCTCTATTATTCCCCCATTAAAAGGAACTAGGATTCCTTGGAAGGATGGCCATTTCCAGGCCTGGGGCATGAAATGTACAAGAGGAGCCTGAAATATCATGTCGTAACAGAAAGCAAAGAAGCTATCAAGGAATAATATCAAAGGATCCAAGAACTCGTAGAAGCTCTTGCTGGTTAAAAATGAGATCATCTGAGCATCCATAATAATAAACTACAACGGATTCAAACACAAGTCTATCTAAATTGGTGAGTTCAAATAACTCAAATATAAAATCGAAGTAGTCGCCTTTGTAGTATGTTAGTGAACCAAACTATCATTTTGAAAACTGGTACAGAGAAAGAATCAAACATTTATGTTCCTTTCACTGCGTATACTACTGGATTTCCGAGTCATCAAACGGCTAAGGAAGACTGTACTTCTAGAGAAGTATTCCAACTCAGAAAGGAAGAATAAAACGACACAATCAGAATATCATCATTTTACAAACATTAATGAAATAAAGGATCTATGCAGTGCTCACTGATGGCTGTTACTATAACAAAAAGCAAAGCAAGCAAACATTACGCATTCCCTGATGGAAGCACTCCACGCCACCATAAAATATTTCTGCCAAAAATCTAATAAAGCCATCTAGAATCTTAATTACCTTAATTTATAGGAAATACAGAGAACACAGGGTGAAAAACACATGAAGTGACACAAAAGGGACACAACCAACAAATTCTAAAAAGTGAGAAACCACAAAAGAAACAACTTGACTTCTTTAACAAATATATTGCAAGGGACAAGAAAAAGGAAGACGGAAAAACTATGGATTAAAGTAGACAAGAGGCACCTCAACCAATCATAACATATATACCTCGCTTGAATCTGATTCAAACAAAATAACTGTATAAATTTTATGAGACAACCAGGAAAATATGAACATTGCCCATTTTGTGATTACTAATCGAATTTTGTTACAGTGATATGTGTTGTGTTTAAGAGTCCTTACTTTCTGGAGATTCATTTTGAAATATTTACAAAAGAAATGATATGCTGGAATTTGCTTCAAAATAAATCGACGTTGAGAATGGGAAGAGGTAACAAGGATGGTGTATACATTACACAAAGGTGGTTTCAGTTGATAACTACTGAAGTCGGTGACGGAGTCACAGACTTGCAATACGCTATTCACTCTTTTCTATATATTTGCAGTTTCCACAATAACAAGTTTTTAAAAATTAACCTAGAAAACATTAAGAAATAAAAAGAACCTTCCTTCTATAAAAATGTGCACATTTTATTAAAATTACCTGGAGAAACTCAGATACTTATTTTTCTTCTCGTGGTTCTATTTCCTTTCCTTTAAAATTTTTAATACTATTTATTAAAATATCTCTTCTTTATAAAGAAGAACGTAAAAATGGGTCCCTAATCTCTTTATCCATGTAAGTTTTTTTTGCATTGAAAATAAAACATAACAAAAATATTTTTTCAAGTTTTTATGTAAATTCTGGTTAACATATAGGGTAATACTGGTTTCAGGAGTAGAATTCAGTGATTCATCACTTACATATAACACCCAGTGCTCATTACAACAAGCGCTGTCCAAGTATCACTCATTACCCTATTACAACTACAGAAAGCACAAAATGCAAAGCAAAAGCTTGGATCTCCCCACACCTATGCCCCAAAGTAACCAGTAACCAGTATTAAGTTTCTTTTTAAAAAAAAAAAATTTTTTAAGAGAGTGAGAAAGAGCACGGCGGGGGGTTGGGGGGAAGGGAGGTTTGCGGAGAAGGAGAGAATCTTAAGCAGCTTCCACACCCGGCACCAAGCCCAGCACAGGTTTAATCCCACCACCCTGAGGTCGCAATCTGAGCCAGATCAAGCGCTGGAGGCTTAACTGACTGAGCCACCCAGGTGCCCCAGTATTCAGTTTCTTTTGATTTGTTCCAGAAAACAACAAAAGGAGAGGAAAAGGGAGACTAGACCTAGTATGTAAACGCACACACATATTTGCAACATGCATATGTAAATAAAATGCAACAAGAATCACACCGTTCTGCATCTTACTTGTCTCACTGAATAATACAGCACATATTAACACACATCGACCTACCTCATTGTCTAATGGCACACTATTTCTGTAGTATGGATATGCTATCATTCATTTAACTATTCTACTGACAAACACTTATAATGTTCAGTTTTTAAAAAAATTATTGCAAAGAGTGCTAATAAATGCTCTCCAGACACTTTTTTAAAAATCTAAGTTATTTGGGATAACTACGAGTAAAAAAGCTTATCACACAAGAATAAAGGTTCATGCACTAAACCAGCGTGTGCAACAGCCAAAATTTCTACTTAAAAAAAATAAGAAAACATTGGCTGTATGATTATATGGAAAAAGCTATACAGTGTGTAAACATTACATATGCTTCACTTTAATTGGTTTTTGTTTTGTGTTTTCTTTTTCTGAATAAAACTTAAGTTCAGAAACAGCTTTCTTTTAAAAAAGAAAAGTAGGGGCACTTGGCTGGCTCAGTCGGTGGAGCATGTGACTCTTTTTGTAAGTTTGAGCCCCACATTGGGTGTAGAGATTACTTAAATATAAAATCTTAAAGAGAGAGAAACCCACAAATGTCCTACCTTGATGTTCATCATCCTCCTTTGGTGTTTGTTCCAGTAACGTGTCCAAAGCTCGGGTGTAATCTTTCATTACCCAATAGGCAAGACTACGCAGGAAAGGATCAGGATGTAACCTTTTGCAATCGAATCCTGAGCCATCCTTTTGGCAACCCAGAATCTTCTGATTTAGGATGGATATGTAAGTGGATGAAGTCTCAAATTCAGATTCATATAAACGGGCAATAACCATGGCTAGCTGAATATCTTCCATTTTTTCAAGACATACCTGTAAATTCACATATTAAGAAATACTTATTTAATGACAATTACTTAGAGATATGAAATATTCCACTGATACCCTGAAAGCTACCATTTATATTCTCATGTGGTAGGAGGGATCTAGAGGCTGAGACAGTAAGGCAGTTAAATGACTGCTTGATAGGAGATTAAGAAATAGCAAGAAGAAGAAGAAACTAGAACTTAGCAGCTTCTGCCCTAGAAAGAGCATTTATAAAATAAGCATAAGACAAATATCAACATCATCTCAGACTTAAGTCAATTTAAATTAATAATATTCATTTTAAATTAAATATACTTATGATATTTGAATTTGTATATATCAGTTCCTCTTAATTTCCAAATACATTTCCACATAAACATAACTATTACTATTTTAAAAGAACCTTCTAATTACATAACAAATAGCATATGAAACAAAGCCACATATTCTATTTTGACTCTCTGAAAGTTTATATCCTAATGTAATTACTCCTATAGAGAATTTGAGGTCATTCAGGCAATAAAAGCATCTCTCAATCAACACCTCTCTTCTTCTCCTGATTACTTTCTAGGTTAAACTTCCCATTTCAAAATCATAAATATTTGTTATTTAAAAAAATCATACACCAGAGATAATTTTGAAAATATGGCTAATTCTAAATGTAGAGAATTTCTTTCTGTTGGCTATTTCCTATTTCTTCTTTCATGTATTATTTCCAATTATTTCCGTTTTTCCTTCACCAGTTTGGATTGTTCATAATGACAGTAAGTATCCTAGGAGGAAGATCTCATAAATAAACAGTAACATTCATAATTTCTCTCCTTTTTTAAAAAGATTTACCTATTTATGAGAGAGAGCAAGCAAGTGGCGGGGGGGTGGGGTGTCAGAGCTTGGAGAAGGAGAGAGAGAATCTCAAGCCAACTCTTCACTGAGCATGGAGCCCGATGCAGGGCTTGATCTCAGGACCGAGATCATGACTTGAATCTAAATCATGACTTAAATTTAAATATAATTTTTCTCTTAATCAGCTGCCAAGTGTATAGATCAAAAAATGCGAAGTTTTACCTCTTCATTCATTTTCCAATACCTAAGACAACTATATTACAAAACAGTACAAACAGCAATTTCAGTTCCTTGTCTATGAATTTCATTTAGAAAAAAAAGAACTTAAAGTAGCTGCCTGTCTACCCCAGAGAAGGAGGTTGTGACCTATACACAGTTCAAATAGCTCAGAATCGTAAGATGGCTAGGAAGAAAATATTCATAAGCCATTTTTGCCATTTTTTGATACATATATACTTGAAATGCAATATACCCTATATAAAATTTTGGTTTATACTTCACACCTTAATTGATTTATAATTTCGTTTATCACCACATCGCTACTTAAGTTCAGTGACCTCTGTAGTTATTCTCTGTCCTTACAAACATAGGACAGAAAATTACAGTCTAACTGAAAATTAAAAGAAAAAAAGGCAATTCAGTATGCAGAATTACATTGTAATGAACTTCACAAATCTGTAACCTAATTTCTTACACACAAGTTTTCTGACTTAAAATAATTTATAATGCAAGTAATAAAATAAATTTCAGTATTACAAACAAAAAACGAAAAGAAAATTACAATCTACTCTACAACATATTCAGGTTTCCAGTCTCCTTCAAGTATTTCACAGCATGTTTTCATATTTGTACCTCTATGGCATCTTTCAATGAACCAGCTAACAAGAAAAAAGCAGCAGATTGTTCAAAGCGTTGTTTTCCAAGTAAAGAGAAAGCATTTTTCAAAGCAGCTTTACGCCATCTATCTTCGTTAAAGTTGTGGCTGAAAAATGTTGTCATCTTTTCATCATGCTGTGACCTGGGAAACAGAACACAAATATCAACAGTTAAGGGAAATCTAAAATATTTTGAATTCTTTGCAGAATATGTGAAAATAACCTCAAACATCCATCTGAAATAGCTTCAGTAATAGGTATCTGTTATCAAGCTTCTCTTCACGTCTAATAAGGAAAGCTCAAAGTCCCTGTATGTACGTAAATAGGACACATTGTTTCCTTTTCAAAGTGCTTCTATCAACTTCTTTTTAACAATATCCCTCCCTTTAGGTTAGGTTGAACCAATATTATACCCATTTTTCGCAGATAAAGGAACCAAGATACAAAAAAGTAAGCTCATCTAATCAAGCTCATATAGCTAAGTACTTCCAAGAGCATTATAGCTTCAGAAGACCTGCAGTACAATCTTCATTCTACTAAATCCTGTTCATTGTTGAGGCAATTACCTAAATAGACCCCACACTACAGCTTTCTTCTTCATTGAAAGGTAGAATAATGCAGCATCCAAGGCATCATTGTTCCTCTGAAAAGAAGCTTTGGCAACCTAAATGGTAAATAAAATATTCCATTAAATTAACTATTTGATAAAAGAATTATAACCAATTACCAACAATTAATGCTTTCCTGCTCTTAAATGGCTGATAGTAACCATGGAGATGAGAAAAGTTGGCTCTATTTCACAATCTCCAGTAGCTTATAATATATGCTCTGAGAGACAACCATTTGTATGCCAGTAATTATAATAAAAATAATAATAGCAACTAGCAGTTTTACTGATTACTTCCATGTACCAGGCACCAGACTAAGTGCCTTTTATTTATCTTATTACCACAGTCCATGAGGATTAGCCCCATTTTACATAGGCAGCAACGGAGACACAGAGAGGTTAAGTGAACTGCCTAAGGTCACACAGCAAAGGGTAGAAAAGGTATTAGAACCCAGGTAGTAATAAAATTGTCTACCATACAACAGAATATTGAAGAATATTCAATAGATGTGACCTTTTTCTTGAAAATTAGATGTTACATTTCTTAATGTTTTGTAAAAGCTAAAAGCTAACTTCCATAGTTGAGAGAGCTTTAAATTGTGAAATCACATCAACTCACACAGATACAGACATCCGTGAATAAATATCAATTATACACACACACATTAAACAACTACAGACAAAAATAAGTGTTCCAGTGTTTTTTAAACATATTTTTTAAAAACATTCTTTTCTGGTATTTTTCCAATCAAATTTTGACAATTCTAAAGGACTGACACCTTCTTTCTGGCATGTAATTAAAATACAGAAGGCTGAAGCTCCATTATTTTCAAGAGCTTACAAATTTCAGTTCTTAGAAATTCCATGAAAAAAGAGTCTTAAGGAGCACATGACTGATAATCTCCTCAGGGTTTATAGCCAAAGTTGCTGAATTCATGCAGAAGGAATCAACTCAGTGTTAAGTTTAAAAATTAAGCCAATAACCTTATTGTAAATAATTATACTGTTTTGAACACAATTACCATACAGACAGTATCTTAATTTTTCAAAGACACTTAGATAACTTCTGCAAATCACTAAGTTGAGAGATACAACAATAAAAATAACAGATGTTTTATTAGCTCACAGTGACTGATGGTCCAAGGCCTGGGAGAGGAGGAAACAGCATCACAAAAATGCTGTATTCTTAATACTTGTTTCTTTCTCTTCCTTTTTAGTATTTCTTCTGCCTTCAATCATTTAACTCAGTATTTTTTTTTAAAGATTTTATTTATTTATGTGACAGAGAGACAGCCAGCGAGAGAGGGAACACAGCAGGGGAGTGGTAGAGGAAGCAGGCTCCCAGCTGAGGAGCCCGATGTGGGACTTGATCCCGGAACGCCGGGATCACGCCCTGAACCGAAGGCAGACGCTTAATGACTGCGTTACCCAGGCGCCCCTAACTCAGTATTTTGATGTTAAATAATTTTTGGAGAAATTTTTATTCATTTTTAGCTAAGGATTTATAATATATATCTCAAGGCAAAAAATTCACATCTCTTTGATACAATTTTAGGAGACAGATTTCGTGTGGAATTAAATCATATGTACATATCAGAAATAATTACATGACACAACCGATTGTTGACAAGAAATTATAGAGATCTTTGTAGATAACATCTGAAACATTTCAGAGAAAGTATGTCCTCTTTTTTCCATTGCTTTAGAATATAAAAATCTAATGTAGATATTGTGTTATTTACTTGCTGTAACAATTAACTTTCCCTATACACCAGAAACTACATTACTTGGTTGGTGTGAGAATAAATTCCTTCTTACATCTGTGCCTATTTTGAGGAGAGAAACACTGATACCTTATTGGCAACTTTATATGTAGTGGGAAAATGACACTTCTAGGCTCACATGTCAAACTGATCTGAGGCCACGACGAGCACGAGAATCTCAGGATGCTGAGATGAAGATGGCACATCCCTAACCACCCTCAACCCACCAAATGAAAATGGGCCTGGGGCATGTGCATTTTAAGTAAGTTTGCCAGCTGATTCTTCTGACACTAAAATTTGATGACCACTACTGTAGAGGAATGAATTCCTCTTGGGAGAAATACACCTGTATGTCACAAATGTAGTATCACTAATTGTACTTGTGGGAATTTCAAAGAGCTCCTACAAGTAAACAATGAGAAATCCACCTTTCTAGCCCCAGTAGAGTAGAAAGGGCACAGACTCAGTCTAACACTTACAAATGCCAAGAGCTTGGGCAGGTTACCATCGGGTGGAAATGGAGATGGTAACGAAGGGCCAATAAGATGATTATATGAAATAATTTATTAATTATTAATAATTTATTAATCTTGCAGTGTTGTTTCTGCAACACTGAAAGAACTTTCAGCTTCCACTAACAAATTATTGAACACTTTTTTTTTCTAAAGGGAAACTACCAGAAAATGGATTCCAAAAGTCTGTCATAAAAAATTTTATAGCATGTTTAATTTGCTGCCACAGATATATTCAAGTGTACACAAATCAAAACCTTTTATTGAGTGGTATTTTAAGTGTGCAAAGGAAGTGTGCTATTCATTAACATAGCCAGAGAATCCTTTATATAAAAAGAATTTTTGTATCTATAATGTACATATCTGATAAGAACTGAAGTTTGCTTTCTAAATTTAGATTTGTGTGCTTTCTTTTGTAAATATTGTTATTGAAATATAGTTGACATTCAACATTAAAACAGTTGCGGGTGTGTAACAGTGATTCGACAACACTACACATTATGCAATGCTCACAATAACAGTGTCACAATACAGCGTTATTACAATCTTACTGACTATATTCCCTGTACCGTACTCTTCATATCCATGACAAACTTCCAGTTATTTTAAAAAGATTTCTGATTTTCCTCAAACTAGGACACACCTGAACTGCTAGCAGAAAATATGCAATTCCATAAATATTATAAAGTCAGTATATATGGCAAAAGGCAATTGATATACTACACATACATTTTATAAAGGACAAGTTTTTGGGGGGCGCCTGGGTGGCACAGCGGTTAAGCGTCTGCCTTCGGCTCAGGGCGTGATCCCGGCATTATGGGATCGAGCCCCACGTCAGGCTCTTCCACTATGAGCCTGCTTCTTCCTCTCCCATTCCCCCTGCTTGTGTTCCCTCTCTCTCTGGCTGTCTCTATCTCTGTCAAATAAATAAATAAAATCTTTAAAAAAAAAAAAAGACAAGTTTTTGGAATCTCCAAAAATTTTTATTTAAGAAATTCTCAAGATCTCAAGATGTGCAAAACTAATTTCCCACTACAGATTTTCTGGAAGATAGTATCTTTTATCCTTTAAAGATTTTTTTTTTAACTTAAGCTTCCAATGAAGTAAAGTTACCTTTTCAATGCATCTTCTAAGAGTGTTAATATTCCTGACCCACCAACCTATTCCCATAGCTCTTAACTCAGACCACTGAGGGTCCCCTCTCTGAATGGCCGGAATCATATTAATCAGTTCTTCTTCAGCCTCAGAATGAAAAGCCCAGGCAAAATGGCAGGTAGACACACCTAAATGAGAAATACAAAATAATAACCGTCAGAATTATATCAAAAAAGAACAAAACAATTTTTCACATAGTCATGTACTTATTCATTCATTCTGGAGAGAATTTTCAAGCAGAAAATAAAAGGGTAAAAGGTCTTTCGTCATTCAAGGATTTTACACTCTAAGCTTCTAAATACAAAAGCAGTGGCAGAATACACAAAACCAAAAATCTCTATCTTTTTTCCAAAGTATTTACTTTTTTTCTCTGCAAAAATAGAGACACTAAAACTTAATCACTGGAAAGATATTTGAACATCGAGTCATTTATACATACACACACCAAACTTATCAACAGTGAAAGCTTCAGTCAAGTCAAACTATCTTGGCTTATGTCCTTGGGTGTTTTTTCACAGCAAGTCACTTGCTCTCAGACCATATCCTTTAGCACTGAGTACTGAAAACTGCCCCATTCATCCCTCTGGCCAAGCAGCTGAATATCATTTCACAGTAAGTTCTAAACTTCAAAACAGTTCCAGGGAGCAGCAACAGTCTAGGAGACACATTCCTCTGCCTTCAGCATCCCAGTTAAAAGTAGTTTAAACCTGCCTAATACTGATGGTCTATGCAAACCCTTTTTACCCTGGTAGAAGACTGACAGGGATTTGGGCTGTATTTAGAGGCACACCATCAGACTTGGGAGTACAAGGGAGTTTATCAACAGTTTAACTACTAACACTTTGTTCCACTTAGAGCAGGTGAAGAGGAAACATGAGGGAAATGACACACACAAAATGATGACAGATAGTGGGAATGCCAGGAAGAGCCCAGAGGAGCCTAGAAAAGGGGCCAGACTGTGCAAAGTAGCTGTCTATACCGACCCATTTTGGACTTCATGTCTAAAGTCAATGACAGTCACATTACAGCACAGGCTTCTAAATGCTAGAAGACCATCAATGTTACTATGTATAATTTTTTCATTAACAACTACTATATAGCCTTCCAGTATAGTTTAAAGCTTTTCTAATCATTACTGCTTCAAAAGGGTTCCTTTAGAAAGTGTAAAAGGAAAAACAATTATGACCATTTTGAATAACAATCTTTTAAATTTCCCATTGCTAACATTTATATACTACTGTGCTTGAAATCACGGCACCAAAAAAAAAAAAAAAAATCAATGCAACAAGCCTTGACTGCCACCATAAATTGAAGGGAAAATGGTCAAAATTTACTAACACAAATTTGTAGTTTTTCAGAACCTAAAAGGCAGATTAATTTTTAAATCTTTGCCTGATATAAGAAATAATCACTACATCAAATAACTGACGCTTTGCTTTAGAAGTTGCTATTACGTAGCAATGCACACAGTATACCTTTGTTAATAGCAAATTTATAAATAAAGAATAATGTAAAATATATTCTATACCTTTAAATGAAATGTGATTAAATTTTTGGTATGATTAAGCAGAAACAAAAAAACACAGGTATGTCAAGGGAATTAGGTTTAGAAGGCAAGATTAAAAGAGCAGTGAATATATTTGGAAGCCTAACTATTTATGTTATTGTAATATAAGCATTATGTTGTAAGTCATATACTCACAAGTAAAGCTGATGTTTCGGGAATATCTGCCAGATAGTAATCCAGTAGATTTGCATACTTGTAGTGTACTGCCACACACCCTGATTTGAGATACAAGGATTTATATCAGCCCCCTAATTTACAGATTAAAAAATCATAGCTACAGAGTTTAAGCTGACCTGCCCCATATCTTAATACCAAAAAAAAAAAAAAAAGATATTAAGAAGAAAAAGAACAGAGGCATCAACGGTAGTTTTATTTATTTATTTTTTGTCTACCAATAGCAGGCTAGTCTTTGCAGTTCTTTTGTGTTCTTCTTAGCCTTCCTATCTGTATACCAGCTACTTAACTTCTTCCCTGAAAACTGTTCCTAAGATATCACCTGTAATACCAGTCACTTCTTATGTCCAGTGTTTTAACTTTATCAAAGGGAAAATGGAATTTTCAATTCCACAACTGTAATTAAGTGATTCAGTACCATCTGACTATCATTTTTTTAAACCTAACCAAATGGCACAGATTGTTTAAAATGATAATATCAAGTGTCAACAATGGGTTAAGTTCTGGAATTATCAAACAGTGCTTCCAGGAATGTAAGTGAGTACAGTGTTTCTGTCTGGGGCAATACTTATCAAGAGTTAAGAAGTTCACTCTTAAATACAGAGAACTGGTGGTTGCCAGAGGGGAGGTGGGTGGGTGGATGGGTGAAACAGGACAGGGATTAAGAGTACACTTATCTTGATGAACACTGAAAAATGTATGGAATTAATGGTTCATTATATTGTACACCTGAAACTAACACTGTGTATTAACTATACTTGAATTAAAAAATACTAAGATACAGTTACATTCAGAATTTAGAGTACTGACCTGGCAATACTGTAAACTGTTGACTGAAACATTAAAAATAAAAATAACTACCTTAAAAAAAAGAGTTAAGAATTTTTCAAGCCCTCTGATTCAGTAATTCCACTTCTGGAATAGTAACATGAGAAAATAATCAGATATATACATAAATATTTATATGCAGAGTTATAAGGTCATTCACTACAGTGGTCATTCAAATAGAACACCAGCGAAATCTGTTTCAAAAATAAAGGACTGGATAGATGAAAGGTAGTTTAGAAACATGACAGAATATCAGACAGCTGTTTAGAACTGTATTTTCAAAGAACATTTATGATGGTAAAGAGTAAGTGCTATGGGTAAGAACAACAAATTATAAAGCCTGGTATTCTAGTTCCTACAATACTAAAGCACTACTTATGGGGCTGCGTCCAGGTGCTGGTTTCAAAAGGAACATAGTCTAATGAAGACTGCACTGGGCTGGGATTCTAGTTCCAACTCTATTAATAAATAGCCCTATATATTGGTCAAGTCACATTATAGTTTCAGTTTTTTATTTTTTTTAAAGATTTTATTTATTTATTTATGAGAGACAGACACAGAGAGAGAGGGAGGCAGAGGGAGAAGCAGGCTCCCAGGGAGCCCGATGTGGGGCTCAATCCCAGGACCCTGGGATCATGACCTGAGCCAAAGGCAGAGGCTTAACCAACTGAGCCACCCAGGTGCCCCTAGTTTCAGTTTTTTAATCTGTAAATTAGGAGGTTGACATAAATCCTTACATTTTAAATCAGGGTGTGTGGCAGTACCCTACAAGTATGCAAATCTACTGCATTACTATCTGGCAGATATTCCCAAAACATCAGCTTTACTTGTGAGTATATGACTTATAACATAATGCTTATATTAAAATAAACATAAATAATAATACGTAAGTTTTAAAGAAAAAATATCAGACATTGAAGAAATTCAGGGCCATTTTTTTTCCACCCTAGGCATACCAGGTTTACCCCCTAAGCCAGTATGACTTCAGTGAGTAAAGTCTGAGAAATTGAGAGAGAAGAGCCAAAGTCACAAAGAGGGTGGAAAGAGGCCCAGAAGAAGGGTGAGTGGGTACTATGTGACAAGAAGACCTTCTGGCTAATGATAAGTATGCATAAGGACTTAGCTAATTCTTCCACAAATATAAATACAAATATTCCGTTACAATATGAAATAAAAGTTGTGCAAAGGTTCAAACAGGGAGTTAAATACCTTGATGAACTAGCTGTACTCGGTATAAAGGAGGCAGCGATGTTAAAAGACATGTGTGCAAACGCATAGCTAGTAAGTATCTCAAACCACACTCGTCCAGTGTGTCTCTTCCTGTAAAGAAAACAGAAAGTATGTTTCAAGAAAAAGGTCAAAAACCAATAAAAAATTAGGAAATAAGCATTAAATTCAATCATAACAATTTATACGAAATACATGTTTGAGTGTATTCCTTTGTCAACATTTGAATATCTTTATAAAAAATATATCTTTACAAAATTATTTGTCAATACTAAAGCTCCCAAGTGAAAAATGACCGGGGAAAATATAATTATTAGTACAGGTAATAACAGTACTTAACTGCTACCCATAATAAATGAAATCTTGAAATTCAATAAAAAACATATTAACCATAGTAAACTAGGCACAATTTTAAGAAGCATTTCCTACATGAAGTCGGATGAGATTTTAAAGACAGGAATTACATATCTAAAATGGAATCACTTATTTTTTATTATTATTATTATTATTATTATTATTATTATTAATTAAAAAGGTAGTGTTTTCTAGTTCTGGTTAGCTCAACTGATACATAGTACCATGAAAGATTAAAAATCCGATTCTCTAGGCTAGTGTTACAAAGCTAAGGTTGAACCTTAACCTAATTTCACAAACTTACTCCTATTTAAAAGTTGCACAAAGGTATGAAGTGTGGTGAGTTAATTAAAATTATAGCCACTGTGGGAGAAAAGCAACGCAAAAGCATGAACAGCACCAGCCCGGTAACTGCCACTTAGGAAGTACTAAGAATGTTAAATCAAATCATATTTTCTAGGAGAAAATAAAATGTTTCAAATTCTCAAAGTTCAAGTTCCAGCTCTACTTCCCATCAGCTATCTTCGTCCATCCATTCATTCATTCATTGATTCAACAAATCAAGCATCTATTGCAGATGAGGCACAGTTCAGGTGCTGGGGTTTGGCGGCGAAGAAGACAAAATCTCTCCTCTCACATTTTAGGAGACAAAACACAACAAACACACAACTAATGTGTCTGGTGGCAAGAATGCTATGCAGAGAAATAAGAAGCAGGCTTGACAGAGAGTCCTGGAGCAAGAGGTTCTTATTTTATATGGGATAGCCAGGGAAGAACTTTCCAGGAAGATGATGCTTCAGCAGAAACCTGAGGAGGTAAGGGAATGAGCCGGGCACAAATTTGGAAAATGAGCTTTCCATACAGAGGAAACAAAATGTGCAAAGACCCTGAGACAGGAGTGTGTCTAGTGTCTTTCTGGGACACAAGGCGGCCAGTGTAGTAGAGTGAAAATGAATGCAGATCACACGCGGCCTTGCACACCTCCGTAAGGGTCTGACTTCTATTCTAAAATGAGACAGCAAGCCACTGGTGTATGCTGAGCAGAGAGAGAATAAATGTGATTAATCCCTGGTTCCTACATGGAGAACAGACTGAGGTGACAAGAAAGAAGCTTTTGGAGACTTTGTCGATAACCAGGCAGGAGGTGACAGTGACTGGGACCAGAGTGGTAACAGGAGAAGTGGCGAGAAATGACTGGATTCTGGATATAGGAGAACTGGTAGCATCTGTCCAAAGACCAGATATGGGGTGTGAGAGAATGCAGAGTCAGGAATGCCTTTAATTCCACTGGGAAGAATTCATTTACTTAGAATCCATTTACTGAGATGTGTGACCTACATAAGCTCTGAGCTTCGGTTGCCCACCTGTGAACTGGAGACATAAACTCCTGCCTTAACTACCCCATGAAAGGGCACTGTGACCAGGATGAGCCATTTTTATACTGCCCGGCCAATCACATAGTTCTGAATCAGAAAGTTTAAACTATTTTGCATGGATTGCGGCCTATTTTCTTAATATCCCAGAGTAAAAACTAGTTTTCAACAAAGGCTGAAGACCGTTGCAGGGAGAATCTTGCTCTGGTGCACACCACACCTCATAATCATTAGGATTTGTTTTAATTAACATGTTTAGAAAATAGGTCATAGGCAAAAACTTCTAAGGTCCCTAGTTATTTGACTCTACAAAGAGAAAACTTTGGGGATATAAGTATATAAATGTGTATGAAGAGATATATTCCAGGTAGCTTTGAGGAACAGTCTTTTTTCCTCAAATCTGGAAGTCTTGTGAAATAGTAAGAGTACAGGCTGGGAGGCAATGATGTATTCACATATAAACCCCCGTTCTGCCACTTACTACCTGTGTGACCTTTTACGCCACTTAATCTCCCTAAGGATCAGTGTCTTCATCTATAAAATTTAGTATAATAATAGCTACCTACCAGGAGATTGTTGTGATAATTAAGTATGATAAAGTACATAAAGTGCCTGGCACAGAGCAACTGTTCACTCCTCCACAATATTTACTGAATGAATGAATGATCAATAATTTTCGGTTTCCTTGGCTAATGCCATCATTTACAATCAACACCATTACCTTCAACTATCTGCATGAAAGAGAATGGAATCTCATTTTAGGAGACAGCCAAAAAATGTTCTGGTTACAGAGCAAATTAATCAAGACATATATTATAGTAAAATGTATTAGAACTTCTTTCTCAAGAGACGTTTCAGGGAGAATTAGGTAATTGTAAAAAAAAATATTTATACCTAGAAATGAGAAGATGAATAAGTTGAGGTTATGAGGTCCCTATGAGCCTCATGGTTCAATAGTAAAATTACCAAAGGGGGCATTATTATTAAAAGTAAAATAAAAATTAAAATAAGCCATAGGAATCATTATGTTTGTAAAAACAAGACCACATAGATGTAAAATGACACAAAGCTTTCCATGTAAAAACTCATGTGAGAATGCACACAGATATCACAAATCCATGAAGTCATATGTGCAAGTCACAGCCTGCCCCGCTGTCTTTATGTTTACAATTAATCATATTATGTAACAGGAATTGTCTACTAGAGAGGTCTTTCCATTGCAAGGTTTAAAGAAAGACTGCAGTTTAATATGTGAATCATTATACACATTATACAAAGGGTTCTATTCACGATAACTTTGTAAATGTTAGTGGGGATATTTACCTGAGTAACTCTTATCTCTGTTTTCATCAAGCTCCGTACTAGTGGTAGCCACCGTATCAGCCAAAGCTACAAGGAACATCTGCTCCAAACGGGTAAGGCCCGGAAGACTTGAGTGCATAAGATGACTTGAAAGCACCCTGGCATGTTCTTGGCCAAAGTAAGCGGGTCCATATTGAGAAAGATTTATGACTTTTGATTTGTTTTCTCTCTGTTCCGGCTCTAAATCTATATCATCTGTTGTTATTTCCTGGATTTGGAACAGCTCTGAATACTGATCTTCCGGTTCACTTCTGGTATGATCTTCATAGCTCTGGGGTATTTTTGTACTTTCTTCTGAAATTCTGTAGGTCGTATCTTGATCTGCAGCAAGCAATGCATATAATGGTAGTGGAGGAATAGAATCTATCTCAGTATAATCTCGAGTACCATCTTTTCCTATGGTGACGGTATCCTTCGCTGTACTGCCACTTACGCTAATGGTTCGGGAAAGATGTCGCTTAGTTCCTTCTCCAGCATCAGCATCTCTAACTATTGCAACTTCACCTGCAATGCATTTTACTAAATGAGAGAGAATGGCTTTAGCCCTTCGAACTTTCCCTAAATCCATCAATTCTAACAGCTGAGTTGGATGATACTGTGGGAGAGTAGGCGAAAGTACATGTGCGGCCTCAAATAAGCCTCCATCCTGAACGACAGTTGGTGAACAAAAAACATCATCAGCAATAGCTGTGCCTTCAACAATACTTTTTCTTGACAACATATTAGATTTAAAGGCAGAATGGTCTTGTATTGCTGCCTCTTCTGTATCAGGGCTATCAGCTTCAATGTCTCCAAATCTGACAGCATGCTTCCACTGTGCATACACGTGCATTTCACAATCCATTCCTACCACCAGTATCCCATCTCTCACCCAGGAGAGAGAAACAGGCAGCGAAGGTGTACCGTCAACAGAAGACACCAAGTCTATAGATCTAAGAAGAACCCATCTTGACCTAACTCCTTGCTTGATACTACCACCTAGTGGTAAAGTAATGACAGCTACTCCATCCTTACTATTGGTTTGCTCAGTCACAATTCCTGAAAGCCGCCCGTACATGAAGATATTAGCACCGACCCCCACCGTGAGAATGTGGGAGCCATCTTCTTTTGATACCCAGTCCAAATGTACTAAATGTTTGATATTTGGAATAAGGTATCTATCCTTGCTCAAAAGCGCATCTGATTTGCTGTACACAAACAAATTACTGTCAACACTGACCCTTGAATCAAGTACGCTCCCAACCGTCACCAAATCATCAAGATGAATTGTTTGTTCTAAAACCCATTCTGATCCTCCTGTAGATTCACATTCAAAGATGCAAACATGCATGGAAAATTCTTTAGAAACAAAACCATTGTGGTGGACAGGTTGTTTGTAAGCCACGGCAAGGCGACCTGTGTATGAACAGCTAACAGCAACTGGTCTTCCCACAATGCTCACTGTACTGCTGTTATCTTCTCCTTCATCATTCATCAAGGGCCATCTCCTCCAATGGTAAGTTTCCTTCTCATCACTTGTGCACTGTAGGCTGGTTTCCATACTACACTTCCAGAAGCGTACTTTATTGTCAGAACAAGTTGTAACCACTAAATAAGGTGCAAGGCACACCGGATAAATTGAAGATGAACTCAGATGGCCTTAAAAAAGAAAAAGCAATAGAACCATAAAATAAAATGCTAATAATCAAGTTCTACAATATGACAAATCCAAAGCCACTATAAGCCTCTTCATTATAATTCTGCAAACCAAACCCTCCCTTAACTAGTGCTTTACACTAAGTGTCCACTGGCCAAGATATTTATACAAGTCTTGAACGGCCCACTGGTGAAATCAAAATATGCAATAATAATCACTTAATTAGTTTTTAGGTGATTAAGTTTAAATGAGGTGAATATTCTGTTAAAATAAAACTCAAACACAAACAAGTCAACCCGTTGCCACTAAACCTGTTACCTGCTATAATTTATATACTCCTTCACCACACACCTCGCTGGACTTTGTCTCCGCTTGTTATCACTTTCAGCAGAGAAGCTTAAGCCATCACTACAGTTTCCCATACAAATGCCCCTAACCCACCCTGAATAATCCAGACCCTAAATCTGCCCCTACCATCAAAGTGTTTTCAGACAGCTAAACAGACTGCTAGATCAAACCATTTCTACTAAGGTTAATTTGAACTCTCTTAACACTGAACCAGAATCCTCATATTTATTCCTGACTGCCAAAGACCAACACCGCCCATCCACTGTCAACTACAACATGAGGAGTAAGCGTGATTAGGACTGGGGTCAGAAGACCTGGATTCAAGTTCTAGTCCATCAATAACTCTGAGACACTGGGAAAGCCGCTTCAACATCTGAGCCTTTTCCATCTAAATATTAGGGGTCATGTTACTACTTCCCTTGGAGTAATACTCCAAGTAACACATTTACAAGCATTTTACAAAGCCTCTGCAAAATATAACTTATTATATTATCAATTCTGATAAACTTGTGTATACGCCAAACTTCCCAAATACTTTGAAAAGACTAAAAACTGGGGCGCCTGGGTGGCACAGCGGTTAAGCGTCTGCCTTCAGCTCAGGGCGTGATCCCGGCGTTATGGGATCGAGCCCCACCCACATCAGGCTCTTCCGCTATGAGCCTGCTTCTTCCTCTCCCACTCCCCCTGCTTGTGTTCCCCTCTCTCGCTGGCTGTCTCTATCTCTGTCGAATAAATAAATAAAAATCTTAAAAAAAAAAAAAAAACAACAACTAAAAACTGGCTCAGATCTGCACCTACCACAACAGCCCAGAGTAAACCGTTAATGTGGTCTTTCCAACTCTGAATTCAAACCTATCTTATGGATGAATGAAAGAACCCTCATACTCAAAATCATTCACCAGTAATTAGCACTGTCTTAACCTCCAATTTCAGTTCCCAAAAATACTATTCTAGGAACTCTTTAATTACAGCTCTACAAGTGACAGATCATTTTAAATATACCTGCCCTCCAAACTATCTTATCTGCCTTGTTAAACTCAGTATCATTCTAGGCTAGCCAAACTATAATCTTGTATCCTACATATTTTCCCCTACATATTTCCTGCCAACTCCTGCTCAAACATATTTAATAAAGGTGATACATTTAATAAAGGTGATTAGCACAACGTAGATGAACAGCCTCAATTAAAAAAAAAGTTTTAATGATTTGCAAATGAACACATGTTTTCTTTACAATTGTACTATCATATTATTCCTATTTATAGGAAATCATAGTGCAGGCAAGAAACTTCACATTAAAACATACCATTTTCTGTCAGACTGATTACATTTATCACAGGAAACTTTCCAATAAAGACATGTTTCTAAAGAGACACATCATTACTAGAAAATTACAATTGTCCACATAACACATATTTCAGGAGGGTTCGTCCATTTTACCCACTGAAGGCCACTCTGAGCTACAAATGCCCAGTCTTCAAGTTACTTTACCTGCGGAAGGCGTTGCTCTTATTACTTCAACTCCTTCTGGGAGATCAAGAGGTTGGCTATAGACCAGTCTAGAGCTGAGAATAAGTTTACTAGCAGTTTGAAGATTGGCAATTGATGCAGAGTGTGGCATGGGGCTCACACTAGGAGAAGTTTCTGGAGAAGAGTCTACATTCTTCTGTCCAGGGACTGAAAGTAGACTGTCTGATGAAATGCCTTCTGAAGCTTTAGCTTTGAAGATAAATTATGAACTATATTACTATCATCACTATATACATTAGCTAGAATAATACTTTGTTATCATTTAAGAAACATGGCTTTTTAAAACTACTTTGGAGATAAGGTCAATTTTCAGACTTTCGCTCAGTTCCCTTGACAAACTTTTTTTTTCCTATTTTATTCTTAGCATCACCAACTCTATCACAGATAATTAATCACAACATGTAAAACCTAGGAAAAAAAACCCTCAAGTTATTTTGTCCAATGTTTTCAACCTTTAAAAAGCATTAAAACCTGGGTCGGTCAAGTGTCTGACTCTTGGTTTCATCTCAAGTCATGATCTCATGAATCATGGGATCCAGCCAGTGGTCAGGCTCCATGCTCAGTGGGGAGTCTGCTTAGGGATTCTCTCCCTCTGCCCCCCCCAACTCATACACTCACAGGCACACACACTCTCTCTCTAAAATAAATAAATAAATCTTAAATAGTATCAAAAGCTTGAGGAGAAACTTGTCACCATGCAGATTCCTGGGCCTCACCACAGAAAAACCGATTCAGTTGCTTTGGGGTAGACCCAGAAAACTGCATTAGTAAGCGGCCCAAGTGTTTCTGAAACAGAGTATCATGAATCAAACTTTGAGAAATAGCAAGGTATTGCCTCACATAGTAGATGAAAGAATTGTAAGTTTAGAGAGCTTAATGACTTTCCTACAGTCATATAACTAGCTAGTGGCAAAGAAGACACTAAAATACCAGCCTCTTGACTACCAAGCACTGAAACAAGATGATTTCAAAAACAAATACAAAAAAATAAAAGTTCTAAACAAATTTAAGACAGTATTAGTCGCCTGGCTTGCAGCCCACTGATACCTGAAACATGCAGAGTGTGACCTTCCTCAAGGAACTCATGGCTGCCTTAGTGCCTTAACATTTATGTTTTATTAAAGACTAATACTAACCTTAACAGCTGCTAGCCCCTTGAGGTCCTAAAAGCCTTGCTTCAAAATTCCTTAATTCCTTAAAAACTTACTTCATCTCTATCACCCCTCCCTCCATAAACTTAAAAGTATATAATCAGTCACTCTTCACAATCCTAGGGCAGCCCTTTCTGCCTATGGGTCCTTTCTCAATGCTATAATAAAATCATCTTTTTGTACCAAAAACAAAAAAAGGGGGGAGGGATATTGACCTGATCTTCTTCCCAAAAGAGTTCCAGCTTTCACATTAGAGTGGAATATAAATCTCTAAGGAGATTCAGTTATCTGTGCTTCTGCTACATTTGAGGGATACTTTGAATTACATTTATTTATTTGTGGGCCTGTCTCTCCCCATTAGACTATGAATTTATCAAGGGAAAGGATGACGCATCAGAATACTAAGAGATACTGAGTAATCCCCTTTTGCTTCTGGTGGATGTTAAATATATCCATCTATTTTAGAGTGGCAGACCACTAGATGAGAAATATGAAAACATTTCCCACAAAATGGAATGAGACTACAAACTTGCATCAGTGCTCAGCGGAAACAAGTACTCTTCCTGGCCCTATCACTAACTAGGTATGTCTCCTCAAGCAAGGCACTTCACCATCTCTGGCTATTTTCTCATCTGCAAAACAAGGCTAAACTATATTATTTCTCTTCCTGAAAACCAAGCATTTTCTAATGTATATCTCATGCTAAGAAAGAAAATAAGAGCAGGGGAAAAGGCAAAAGGCTTAAGAGACAGAAAACCTGATTTTGAAACTTGGTCCTATGGCAAACTAGATGTGGAATTGATCAAGTTACTTAATATTACTCCATTAGTAAACTGGGGATAATGTCTGTCTCACATGTATAAAGCACTTATCTCAGTGCCTGGCACCTTAAAGGTAGTCAACACGTTCCTTCCCCATCCAAATTTAAGCCTATCATTTCATTCTCTGCCAGGATTTTCAACATACTGATAAATTCAAGTATTAGTTGTGAATGACAGCATACACTACGCTAAATCTGCTATGAATGTGAGAACCAAAACATAGAGGCTTTCTGTCGTAGTTGAAGAGGGCACATTCTTTGCTTCTACTGTCATACTGTGCGTGACCTTTTACTGCTATCAGAAACAGAGAAAGCAAGCAACTCTACACTAGCCCTGGCTCAAGGGGAACAGCAGTGGGAAATTCCCTCACATGCAGTGGGGACAGAAGGTATCATATTCTTCCGGTCCTACCACAAGGATCTGTTACTACCTCTATTAATCTCTTCAGAACCGTTCCTCGCTCTGTGTCCAACCCTAGAAAAAAACTATATTCTCTTTGACAAGCTGGTTTTAGATCGCTCTACTCTTGCATTTTTGTGAAACAACATGTAACGCCAAGAACGAACTTCAAAGGCTTTGAAAGAACCTTTGGATTCCTGCTGCTTTGAGAAGATTAGGCTCAAACAGGCACAGGTAAATGTTCTATCAAATCATTTGGCTTTTCTAACCTGAGTTCATGGCCCAGTTAAAACTGCTGTTTACAGAGTTTTGTGATAATGTGAATTACAAAGGGAACAAAAAAAATATTAGTTGACTGTATTAAATGTTTAATGTGCATAAAATCAGTTAAATTATATAACCACCAGAAAAAATAAAATCTTTTAAAAACTTAGATATTTTGAGTTAACCAGTTTAAAGCAGATTCAGTTTCATACGGCTATCTGTGCAGTTCATTTTAACAATTATCTCTCAGAAAGTTAAAGTTCGTTCTAAAAAGAAGGACCCATGATCAACTTCTTTGCTTCATACTACAGATTTTCTAATTTGCTAAGAAATCAATATGAGGGGCGCCTGGGTGGCACAGCGGTTAAGCGTCTGCCTTCGGCTCAGGGCGTGATCCCGGCGTTATGGGTTCGAGCCACATCAGGCTCCGCTGCTATGAGCCTGCTTCTTCCTCTCCCACTCCCCCTGCTTGTGTTCCCTCTCTCGCTGGCTGTCTCTATCTCTGTCAAATAAATACATAAATAAGTAAAATCTAAAAAAAAAAAAAAATCAATATGAATGTGTACAGCAAAAGCATGGCTAATATAACTTATCTCTGTTGGATTTCTTAATAGTCTACAAAATAGTCGATTTATGAGCTTCAGATGCTCAATTGTATTTTTATAAATAGCAAATCTTCTTCTCTTAGTGATTCTTTTTTTTATTTATTTAAATTCAATTAGCCAACATATAATGCATCATTAGTTTTTGGTGTAGTGTTCCATGATTCATTAGTTGCATATAACACCCAGTGCTCATCACATCACATGCCCTCCTTAATGCCCATCACCCAACTACCCCATCCCCCCAACTCACTGCCCCTCCGGCAGCCCTCAGTTTGTTTCCCAGAACCAAGAGTCTCTCATGGTTTGTCTCCCTGATTTCTTCCCAGTTTTCCCTCCTTTCCCTTATGATCCTCTGTGCTATTTCTTATATTCCACATGAGTGAAACCATATGATAACTGTCTTTCTCTGACTGACTTATTTCACTTAGCATAATACTCTCTAGTTCCATCCATGTCAATGTAGTGATTCTAAAGCTAAGTACAGTATGTCAGATGAAAGTGTGTATTAATCCACAGAAAAGTACAATATTAATTCTATGGGCTAAACAGATTTATAGAGACATAGTGTCTAGAACAGAGTCATAATAAGCATTTAATAAATAGTAATTGAAAAAATAAATTGATAAAATTTTAAAAAAATAGGTCTAATGTGCCCACAGACTGGTTTGGTTTTAGATTAACCTGTTTCATCATTTATTTATGATCTTGTAATTAAAAGCTTGGCATATCCATTCCTCAATCCAGCAACTCAATTTATAGTTCACTGGATCTACATTTTAAAGAATTAACCAACCTAAAACATATTCAGTAAAATGAATTTATTTCACATCATCTCTGCATAAGATTATAATTACTTACCTAAGCATGCTTGTACAGATTTAAGATGCAGGTGCCACATATGGAGAATAGAGTAATTATTGCTGTCCTTTTCAATTACTACTAGAAAGAACTTTTCTGAAAATGGTGGTGGACGATATCCTATTGTTCAAAAGAAAAGTATATTTAAGTTATGTTTGTATTGGGTTAAAAGAAAGACACTTTTAAAAAAACTTCTCTTCATGTGTATACAAGTCGGGAGGAAGAGGAAAAGATATTTAGGAGTTTTATGTAATTTTTGTGCCAAAAATTAGGTAGCTATCAAAGACGAACGGAACTATGTCAAAAGTACACAAAAGCCAACATGAAGGTACACCTGTTGGTCAAAGAGGCGATATTCTGAGTGTCAAAGAATAAAAATGAATACACTTTATTATAACATATTGACTATATAAAAAACCATGAAATCATAAAAATACAGAAAGAGAAAGAGAGGGCACATAAGAGAAAAAGGAAGGAAGGACAAGAAAAAACAGAAGGAAGAGAAACAGAGGACAGAGAGACAGAGAGGAGGGGAGAGACAGAGAGGGAAAGAGTGTGAAAAGCACAGTCAGCTTCACTGGGTGCTCCTCACAGTAACTGGGACATGAGCTCCTCATGTGGAAAACTGAAGTGACACTGATCCTCCTTCATACACGAAAACAGCATTTTTTTTTAAATTTAAAAGTCATGGGGGAAGGGCAGAAGCAGTGGTACAGAAGAAACTTGTTAGAAATTTCATGCATTTTTTTTATTAAAAGACATCGTGGATAAAATTTTCCCTGTAGGCAATTGTATTTTTCATATATGAAAATGAAATCTACACAAAACAAAAACTTTGTAGTTTTTTCCTTTTAATTCTAGTAGAGTTAATACACAGTGCTATATTAGTTTCAGATGTACAATATGGTGATTTAACAGTTCTATATGTTACTCAGTGCTCATCATGATAAGTGTACTCTTAACCCCCTTCACCTACTTCACCCATCCCCCCACCCACTTCGCCTCTGGTAACCATCTATTTTCTAGAGTTAAGAGTTTGTTTTTCAGTTTGTCTCTTTTTTTCCTTTGTTCAATTGTTTGTTTCTTAAATTCCATACACAAATGAAATCACATGGTATTTGTCTTTCTCTCATTGGCTTATTTCACTTAGCATTATACTTTCTAGCTCCATCCACATTGTTGCAAATGACTAGATTTCATTCTTTTTTATGGCTGAATAATATTCTATAGTATATATGTACCCCATCCTCTTTATCCATTCACCTGTCAACAGACACTTGGGTTCCTTCCATAGTTTGACTATTGTAAAAAATGCTGCAATAAACATAGGGGTGCATGTATCTTTTCAAATTAGTGCTTTTGTTTTCTTTGAGTAAATACCGAGTAGTATGATTACTGCATCAGAAGGTTGTTCTTTTTTAAATTTTTGAGGAGCCTTCATACTGTTTTCCACAGTGGCTGCACCAGTTTACATTCCCATTAACAATGCATGGGGGTTTCTTTTTCTCCACATTCTTGCCAACACTAGTTATTTCTCATGTTTTTGATTTTAGCCACTTTGACAGATGTAATCTGTGATATTTCATTATGGTTTCGATTTGCATTTCCCTAATGAATGGTGGTGAGGAAAAACTTTCTTTAAAGATGAAAACTCATAATGAGAACTCATGGGCAATGGGCAATGAGCACTGCTAGAGCTCTAATTGTGTCTGAATACCACACCCCCAAGAACAGTCTGGAGTGATGATTCCATTCTTGCAAAGGATACCTACAACATGAGCCTAGGATAACTTATGGTGCCTGAAGAAAGTAAAATAGTAAGGGGGCGCCTGGGTGGCACAGCGGTTAAGCATCTGCCTTCGGCTCAGGGCGTGATCCCGGCGTTATGGGATCAGGCCCCACATCAGCAGGCTCCGCTATGAGCCTGCTTCTTCCTCTCCCACTCCCCCTGCTTGTGTTCCCTCTCTCGCTGGCTGTCTCTATCTCTGTCGAATAAATAAATAAAATCTAAAAAAAAAAAGTAAAATAGTAAGAATAATAAGGCTGTGTCAAAAGGACTCAGGACCAACTTGAAAGGGTCCTCTCTAGCCTAATATAGGACAATGTAAGCATTAAAATGAATAATGACTGAAAACTGACTGAAATATGCTAAGTACATAAAAATCCATGAGTGATGAGTACCTCTCTGTATCCATATTACTCTTCAATAAAGAGTTTTTAAAAAATGGATTCATAATGATACTCAAAAGAAAGCTAAACAACAACAATATATTCATCACCCTGTTGATAACTTGGGCACAAACTCCCTTCTCTGAAATTGGTCATTAAAGCGAAGGAACTAAATACTTACCCTGCCTTTCCTAAAAATAACTCTGTATTTCAAAGTAACCAAATAGCTCTGGTTGATAAGGGAAAGCTTTTCTTTACAAATATTTTCCAGCTAATAAATAAATGAGAACTGATAAAGTTAGGAAACTTATAATTTTGCAATCTTTAATGAAATAATAGATTCAGAAACAACATTAATTGAAGAAACCGTGATTTGGTAGATTGTAGCAAACATTACATTGGAACCACCTCCTGAATCTTCTGCATCTTAGCATCACTAAAAACGAGACAACCTTAAGCGATGTTCGTCCTTATGTCTTTCTATGAAGGACACAGAATTACCTAGGAAGTTGAACCCTGATCTAATAAAATGTACATAGGTAATCTGCTGACAGGAGAAAGTTTGAATAACACCATAAGTAACTACTTAGGGAAATTCTTATAAAATAATTTCCTCTAAAACAAATAAGTGGCATGATGAGAGTATAAAGGGAGTGTCACTTTAGATTAAAAGATCCTTAAACTATGAAATACAATGTATCGACTTTGGATATGGATCCAAACAAATGAAAACCAAATAACTTTTGACATTTTTGAGACAACTGAATAAAGTAAATATGGACTAGTTATTATACAATTCTGAGGAATTTTGTTATTTATCAATGTGATAATAGCACTCATTTAAGAAAGTCATTTTTAGAAATGCATGTGGAAGTATACAGGAGTGAAACCACATGATGGCTGGATTTGTTTTAAAATATTTCTGGAGGGGCGCCTGGGTGGCACAGCGGTTAAGCGTCTGCCTTCGGCTCAGGGCGTGATCCCGGCGTTGTGGGATCGAGCCCCACATCAGGCTCCTCTGCTATGAGCCTGCTTCTTCCTCTCCCACTCCCCCTGCTTGTGTTCCCTCTCTCGCTGGCTGTCTCTATCTCTGTCGAATAAATAAATAAAATCTTTAAAAAAAAAAATAAAATAAAATAAAATAAAATAAAATATTTCTGGAAGGGGCACTCTTGATTTGGGCTCAGGTCATGGTCTTAGGGCATGGGATTGGCCCCGCATCAGATTCTGAGCTCAGCGGGGTGTCTGCTTCAGGATTTTTTCTCTCCCTCTGCCCTTCCCCCCTCTTGCTCATTCTATAAAATAAATAAATCTTTTTAAAAATTTTTTCAGGAAAAAAGGAAAAGAAAATAGGGCACGTATTGCGTGGTGCACTGGGTGTTATACTCAAGTAATGAATCATGGAACTTTACATCAAAAACTAGGTATGTACTGTATGGTGACTAACATAATATAATAAAAAATTATTATAAAAAAATAAATTAAAATTAAAATTAAAAAAATAGGATAGATAAAGCAAGTGAAACAAAATCTTAAAATCTTTAAACCATGCACTCTACTTTGGTCCGTAACTGGCATTTTTCTTAATTAAAAGAGAAATTAGAGGGGTGCCTGGTAGACCATGGGACTCTTGACCTCAGGGTCATGAGTTCAGATCCCATGTTGGGCATGGAGCCCACTTAAAATAAATTTTTTTAAAGTTTTAAAAAAATTAAAGAGAAGTTAACTTTTAATTAAAACTTAGAAAGTACAAGATAAGGCAGGGGCAGGGAAGAAAGAACATATACCTATCAAGTCCTTTAAGAAAATAGCTATAAAATCAAGAAGAAAATTGAAGAAACTGCACAAAATCTAAAGGAAAATCTTCTGGCCTAATTTTGCAATGACATAAAGAAATATCAAAAGAGGGAAATAAAAAATTATTTTTAAATGTAAGTCTTTCAATAAAAAATATTATAATAAAATACTGACTTTCTATAAGCATTGGTTCTAGCAGGTTGGTATGAATTTCTTGTTAGAGGTAGAATGATAAACAGTACCTAGGTTTGTGGCAAAGCAATAAAAATGTTCAACCCAGATAAAGGTGAAATATGGAAAAACACATTTTAAATCTATAAAGCAGTCCTGTTATGCCCTACTGAGAGTAGAATAAAACCATGTGACAACTGAATAACTTCTTAAGAAGGAAAGTATTAATATAAGAAGCAAGATGCATGAAAGGAAAAAATTACCAGTGGGTGGTGAAGACATGTCAGAGAAGAATTCATTCTTATTTTTCACTAAAGAAAAGGCAATGACCTGTATAAATTTGGTAGAAATACTGTTCATAAATGTCTATACATGATTCTGTGATACAAGCTATATCAAGAAAACTATGTCCATTTAGATACTTATGATTTATAACCAAATTAGATAAAGTATCTGGAAGCCTTTTGTAAACTAAAAAAATGTTTATCATCTAACATAATAAAAAATCATTAAAAAAATAAAAAATAAATATTCATCATATAAAATGAATTCTTAAAGTAGAACATGTCTTTCCTTCTTTCAGATAGAAAATATTCTATTTGTTCTATTTCATATATGTTCTACATTCAAATACAACATGACTGTTTTATAATTACAAAGTTAGAACTTTTAAAGGGAACATTCTAAGCTAAATAATAAAGTTTAAACTAAACATCATATGGGGTCTATTCTTAAAAGCTCTTACGGAGAACTACTTTTCTTTCACACACAAAAAACAAATACTATGTGTCATAGGGGAACACTGTGGGATGGTACCTTTAATTCACAGTGTACCTGAGGTTCCTGATATACCATACAAAATAATGTCTTATATTAATATATTCATCAGTGGTCTTCAGCGATGTATTGGGGACTTTTAAAAACTTACACTGAAATTAATTGGTTTCCTTGAGATACAGGGAACTTACTACCAATCAAAGTAATTTAATTGTAGAACTGAATAATTAAAATTACTTTTTAAAACAATTAAACTGGGGCGCCTGGGTGGCACAGCGGTTCGGCGTCTGCCTTCGGCTTAGGGCGTGATCCCGGTGTTGTGGGATCGAGCCCCATATCAGGCTCCTCTGCTATGAGCCTGCTTCTTCCTCTCCCACTCCCCCTGCTTGTGTTCCCTCTCTCGCTGGCTGTCTCTATCTCTGTCGAATAAATAAATAAAATCTTTAAAAAAATAAAAAAATAAATAAAACAATTAAACTAAGATTCATAAATAACATTTTCCTGGCAAAAGTCTATGCCATTGGTTGAAACTGTCTTTCAAAATGTAATTTTCACCCACTGCCTTCTTTATATACAAACAAGCAATTTTTATAGAACTGGTGTTATTTGCTAAAAATTAGAATAGTGATGACTTTTGATATAAAGATCCATACTCAATAAAAAATTTAGAGATTCTTTTTTAAGATTAAGGTGTCAAACTCAAGACTACTTTTTAAAAGTACCTTGCGATGGCTGAAAAAATATTTCTGTTTCCTTTTTCTCCATATCTTCCTTATGTGGTTTGTATCCTATAATGAAATCTTCTTGAAACACATGAAGCAACTGTGTATTTGAGCCACACTACAAATATGAAAAAAATGAAGTTTTATCTTTGAAATTCCCTGTCTTCCACCCACCACCTCCCCAAGAACACTAATGTAGAAGAAATAAATCTAACAATTTCTATTCTTTATCAACTGACAAATTAGAAAGGAAAAAGCAACAGAAAATAAAATCATTAGAATCACCTGGGCAGAGAAAATTGCTTTCAAAGATGCTATAGCTAATAGCAGAATTCAAGAGCTCTAATAAAGACAAATCAACAGATCTGCTTCTCAAAACACACACACACACACACACACACACACACACACACACACACACACACACCCATAAGTGATCTACACCACTTTGAGCTAAAAAGTATTAGGTCTCATGACTGGCTGGAGAAGGCTATGCTGACTATGTAAATAAGACTAGTACAGGATTCCCTTAGTTTTTTTAACTCCACTTGGGAACCAAAAATAGGAAAACCAGAAACGTCCTCAAAGTATTCCCAGTCTGTCTAGTGGGAATTATGAGGGGCCCTATGACAGCCAGTTGAGTGACACACCTCTGGATTAATGTATTCACACGTAAGTAACTAGGATTTCTAAATGGATGGATGAGCCATCACTGTCAGCTGCTACAGCTATGCTACGTGAGCATGTTTTTTTAACAATGTAGAGGAAAAGAGTAAAAATAATACAAATGGCTACTTATAATCACTAAAGGGAGCCGAAATTCAAGGAAAAACTAAATCCAAACAAAATCTTATGATGGAAGTGTGTCAAGACAATTAGATGGCTGCCCCACAGATTTCAAGGAAGGGAAGCATGGATGGGTGGGCTAAATCTTACAGAATAGAGATCAACCTCCTTACAAACTACACAGAAATGAAAGGACTATAATATTAGGATGACCCACAGAATTTTTATGGAAGTTATATGGTATTTTTATGTCTCTCTACATAGAAATCAAAAATCTCTTCACATAGAGAAAATGGTCACCTCCCCAAATGAAAAAATAAATGAAGAGGGAAGGGTGAGGTCTTCATGGATATAGAAATCATACAGCACATTGGGAACAAACCTAGAATGAGTTTAAGCCATTTATCAGTGCTTGCAGTTTTCCAGCCTTTGCATTAAAGATAGCCACAGCTAGAGGGGGAAAAAATCTTGAATGGGTATGAAGTTAGAAGCATAATGCTCAGTAAGAGTGACCTCTGTTGATACCCCATGGTGAAGAGGAGTTACAGTGAGAGATGAATTTAACACCCAGCCCATTAAAAATGAAGACCTTTATGGGAATGAAGACAATCCACTCTTCTCCCGTATCCCTATGGAGGAGAATAAGGAAACCACAGGTTAGGGATTTCCTTGGAGGCATTAGTAATTTGAGTCTGGCAGCCACATTTCTGTTGCCAAGAGCTGACATGGTAACTTCTCTACATTGGTGGAAATTATTACATTTTCCCTAACAGAATGTACCGGGCACCATGGAAAAAAAGAATAATACAACTATATTTGTTTTTAAATATGGTTAGCTCTTTCTTTCATTTCCTTGTTTGAAAACACTGGTAACTTTCTCACCAAAACAATCTTTTTTCCTATTTGGAATGAGTATATTAGTTCTATCCCTTAGTCCATCACTATGATCCTCAAGGAACAAACATCTTGAGGACTAGAAAGGGATTTACAAACTCACTGTAGGGAGAAGGGTTCTCCCTCTTTCCTAGGTAGTTACCAGGGAAGAACACTGACTATACAAAAGACCTATGATTAGAAAGTAAATGTAGGATCCTTTGATCCTACTTTCATCTGCATTTTACTGGATATTGTAAAAATATCTAATATTCAGCCTAACAAGGTAAACACTCTAAAGCTGAACTATCAACTGAATTGAAATGAGGAATAATATAAAACGAGAAACCACAAACCAAGCCCCTATGCAGCTGTAACTGTATTTTCCTTCATGGTTTCCCTGACTGAATCGAATGACCTTTAAACAGGAAATAACGCTACAGATATAATTCAGCTGGAGAATAATTCCTAAATCATTAGATTTTCACCGTGAAAATCAAAAGAAGCTGGCTGTATTTAGTATTCTCAAACAAGAGAATTATTCTGACCATGAAACATATGCACATAAAACACTCTGGGATAAAGTATATTAACACCCCCAATTCACAAGCATGTTTTTACTTGGTTGGTTATTGCGTCGAGTTCGATAATGCAGCCAGGTCGAGCAGTAGACTGTTGGCTCACGATATTAAACACTTCTCCAATAAGTTTCTGTGAATAAAAAACAGAAAATGTGAATCATCGACAATTTATGAATCTATTATCAGTATGATACAGCATCTCAGGCATTTGAAGCCCCTCTAAATATTCAATGATTGGCAATGGTGACTCATTCATTCAAAGAATCATTTCAAATTTCTGTACTCACTCTTATTCTCGTTTTTAAAATTAACTAACCAGGTAGAAAACTCTATAGTGTTTGGCTAAATAGTGTAGAATGTCAAGGCATCCGGTTCTTTTAACATGCCTTCATTCTGCAATCTTAAAGCTCCACGACAGACCTGGCTGAGGATGTGGCCCCACACCCACGTGCATGATTTGCAGACCTGCAATGCCACGTACAAGACCCTGCCAGTGAGAAGGTACCGGCAATGGTTGAGAGGAAGTGGGACTCTGCATTTTGAGATGAGGATGTTTGAACTAACACGGGGAGTCTAACTTTGGACCCCCAAACTCCCAAGCCTTTCTGCTGAAAAGATCAGTCCCTTCTCCCTCCTTCCAATCAGGCTTCCCTTGTATAAAAACCTTTCAGTAACTTCACCTGAAGCAGTCACAAGGAGATGCCCATTCTCAGCATCACCGCCATTACTTCTTACCAACTCCAGGCCACTAGGAGGGGTTAGATCCCAGCTTAGCCCAGGGATATAAATACAAGATTGCCTCTGGGAAAACAGCACGTACACTGGGGTTGTAGCACTTTTTCAATTTGTATCAGCAAGATTCCAGAGACATGGATAGGAACAGATTCAAGGCTTATTAGACCAAGGAGGACAAAATATGTGGCTGGTTACGGCCGAATTTATTGTTATGAGTACATTCGCCCAAGATTCAGGATTTAAAGTGTTAGTTTGGACACCTGGAAGTAGGGTCTCCTGGGTTTGTTAACTGAAATCTGGATGCAACTGTACCCTACAGATGGTGAGGTTAAAACACTGGAATACCTCTAACACAACATGAACCCCTGCCACTCACGTGTGGTCAGTGAACCAGCAACAAAAGCAGCATCATGAGGCTTTTTATAAATGCGACTCTCAGGCCTGAAAGCTAATATGTCCGCATTTTAACACGATCTCTAGATGACTCATGTACATACTAAAGTTTAGTAAGTACTGATGCAGATCAGTGGTTCTCAGCCTTGGCTGCACACTGAATCACCCGAGGAGCTTCAACAATCACTGCTGCTTAGGTCCCACTCGCAGAGACTGATTTATTGGTCTAGAATACAGTCTGATCACAGGCACCTTACAGACTTCTCAGGTGCTTCTGACATGCAACCAGGGTTACCATCCCCTTGCAGGGATACCCACTCCAGGTAAGGGTTTGCCTTCCCTGCCCACAACTCTGCTGCTAGCACTGTGAATAAGGCCTTACCAAATGCCTTATTGAACACTACAAGGATGCTTCTCAACTTTACCTCTCACAAAGGAACCCTTTTAATAGCAGAAGATAGGGCCAGAATTAGGGTAAAGTGAATAAAGCACTCACCTTGGGTGCAAAATTTAAGGGGGGGGTGCCCAAAACTCAATAATCAAGACAAAAAATATCTTAATGCAGTATTTTTTTAAAGATTTATTTACTGGGGCACCTGGGTGGCTCAGTCAGTCAAGCATCAGCCTTCGGCTCAGGTCATGATCTCAGGGTCCTGGTATCGAGCCCCACATCGGGGTTCCTGCTCAGTGGGGAGTCTGCTTCTTCCTCTCCTTCTCCCCACTGCACACGCACACACGCTCTCTCTCACACTCTCAAATAAATAAAATCTTTAAAAAATTTATTTATTAGAGAGAGAAAGAGAGAGAGCACATGTGCACAAGTGGGGGAGGGACAGAGGAAGACAGAAAACCTCAAGCAGACTCCCAGCTGAGCAAAGAGCCCTAGGCAGGGCCTGATCTCATGCATGACCCATGAGATCCTGACCTAAGGTGAAATCATCAGTCAGACATTTAACCAACTGAACCACCCAGGCTCCCAATGCAGTATTTATTAAAATTAGAATTAATGCCAAAAAATTCATAATGAACAAAATATCAAAATTTTAAATACAGGATTCAATAGTGTCATGGGGTGCCTGGCTGGCTCAGTCAGAAGAGCCTATGACTCTTGACCTTGGGTCGTGAATTCAAGCCCCACGTTAGGTGTAGAGATTATTTAATTAAATAAATTTTAAAAAGAAAAATGTCTTGATGAGCCATATTAAAGCCCAAGACAAAAGCAAAACTTCAAAGATATGTTTTTATGTATTTAATGATTAATATTTTTCCAGAACATTAAAGCGGCTGAAAATTATTGAAAAACTGAAAAGAGGGGCGCCTGGGTGGCACAGCGGTTAAGCGTCTGCCTTCGGCTCAGGGCGTGATCCCAGCGTTATGGGATCGAGCCCCACATCAGGCTCTTCCGCTATGAGCCTGCTTCTTCCTCTCCCACTCCCCCTGCTTGTGTTCCCTCTCTCGCTGGCTGTCTCTCTCTCTGTCAAATAAATAAATAAATAAAATCTTTAAAAAAAAAGAAAAACTGAAAAGAAAGCGTATTAAAACTCACAATATTATTTTATATTTAAATTTATTTATACCAAAATAAGATTATTATTTTACTTTCCTGGCTTTAATGAAAGCAAACTTGTCGATATTTTTAAAATCTACTTTTTGCTTGTTTTCAATATTAACAACTTCCCTGTTTGACAGTGTCTTGACCAAGTGACAATCTTTTTTTTTTTTTTTAAGATTTTATTTATTTATTTGACAGAGAGACAGCCAGTGAGAGAGGGACCACAAGCAGGGGGAGTAGGAAAGGAAGAAGCAGACTCCCATCAGAGGAGCCTGATGCAGGGCTCGATCCCAGAACGCCAGGATCACTCCCTGTGCCGAAGGCAGACACTTAACAAATGAGCCACCCAGGCGCCCCTTGACCAAGTGACAATCTTAATCTTTTAATTTATCTTTTTTTAGAGAGGGAGGAGGGGGAAGGATGGAGGGAGAAGGAGAGAGAATCTTAAGCAGGTTCCACATCCAATGTGAATGCAGGGCTCGACCCTGAGATCATGACCTGAGCCAAAATCAAGAGTCGAACACTTAACCAAGTGAGCCATCCAGGTGTCCCTTAAATAATTTTTAATTAACTTCAGCTTACTGAAATTTCTTTTGCAGGACAACACTGTGACTGGTATTATTTTTTTTAAAGTTCTGAAGTCCACTTCGAAATTTGCGTTAAGACTACACGAAACAAAATCTATGAATCAGTTTTAGAAGATCCAAACACAGTGTTGATTTTATATTACAGATTACGGACATCTCATGACACTTAAAACTATTCAGATAAATTTTCACAAGACTTAAGTTGTCAAAATGTTTAAGAGCCAAGTCAGTGGCTGTATTTTGTAAACAAGATTATCCATATAACATTTCTCCAGCTGAAAATCCAAAATCCAAAACACTTCAGTTAATTTTTCATACCTCCATTTTGAATGTGAAATTATTATGGTTGGTAGTCAGAATAATGGCCCCCCAAAAATGTCCTCATCCTAATTCCCAGGACCTGTGAGTATGTTACTTTACATGGCCAACGAGATTTTGTGGGTGTAATTAAATTAAACGTCTGGAGATGGGAAATTATGTTGGATTAGGGAGACGGGCCCACTGTAATCATAATGGTCCTTACAAGAGGGAGGAAGTACAGTCAGATTCAGAGAAAGAGAAGCAAAATCCAGAAAAAGAGAGATTTGAAAATGCTCTGCTGCTAGCTTTAAAAAGGAGGAAGGAGCCATGAGAAAAGAGATTCAGGGGCCTCTAGAAGCTAGAAAGGGCAAGAAAATGGATTCCCCCTAGAGCCTCCAGAGGGAATATGGCCCTGCCAACATTTTGGTTTTGGAATATCTGACCTCCAAAACAATAAGATAATAAATGTATTTAAATGTATTGTTTTAAATGTATTGTTTGTCGTATCAGCAGTAGGAAACTAATACAGGTGCCCACAATCTCCTCTACTTTTACTCGATCGGCTCTTTTTCCAATAAGAATATCGCATCTGGTAATTCATATATTTCCAGTTTCAGTTTTGTTTTTCATTCATTTTCAGGTTCAGGAAATATATTCACACCTCTTGCTAATAATTTACACTCACCAAACATACTTTCAAAGTTACTTTCTCTCACTATATCCAACAACTCTCAACGGAAAACTGGATTAGCAAAGAAGTAAATTTTGATCACATTACTGAAGTGTTTGCTTTCATTAAAGCCAGGAAAGTGAAATTATAAAAAATTCTGTTTGGGGCATAGATAAAATATTTAAACTTAAAATAATGTTGTAAATTTTAATATACTTACCTCCGATTTTCAATACTTTTCAACTACTTTAATGTTTTAAGGGGAAGAAATCAACCATTAAAAAATTACAGGAACGTATGTTTCTAGAGTACACATTCTTCCTTTTGCCCCAGGCTTCAATGTGGCTCATCATGGCACTGCTAGATCTGTCTTTATTTAAAATTTTGGCACTTTGTTCATCAAGGATTTTTCTGCATTAATTTTGACTGTCTACAATATGGCACTAATACCACCCAATCCAGTAATTCCACTACTGGGTATTTACTCAAAGTAAAAGAGAATAGTAATGTTTGGGCCACTCCACCAGGTTTAAAAAGAAAAAAAGGCAAACACCCAAGGTGCTGACAAAGGTGTAAGGGAATGCAGAATTTGGTGGTGGAGAAGGAGACTACGATTATTGAATTCAGGCTCTGTGACTATCTATAGAAGCAGGGCTCTGACAGCTTTCCTCTATGTTGTTTCTTTTTCCCTGATTTCCCTATTGTGACAAGTACCGATAGTGAAACAACTTCAATTCAGGTTCCAAGTAGGACCACGACTAAACTGGCATCATTACACAATGACACGAGGCCACATGGGAATTTGTGTTTCCCCCACGCTGGAGATAAAAGTTTCTCCATCTAAATAAAGAACAGGAATCGATGCTAGGGGGCAAAAAGAGTGGACTTTGCTGGCTACCCTTGATCTCCATCTAAACCCTGATGCATTCTCCAATCCTGTCTGCCTTATTCTGTGCCCCAAGAGGTTGACTTCTGCACCCTAACACCTCACTCACAAGCTGGCTTCAGCTTCAGCCGGCTGAATTCACTGAGTGGGAGGGACTGGTCAGAGACTGGAGAGGAGAGAGAAGTCAGGCATGTGCCCCCTTGCTCCCCACAGTTCCGGCAGTGGCAATGTTCCTGTGTGGCCACCTCTCCCAACAGGCAGCTCCTTTTCCATGGTGTTAGCTCTCCCCAGGCTTTGGTACACTGTTACGGCTCTCTTGTCCCTTCAGGCACAGGGATATATTTTTCTATTGCCACTGCAAAAAACTACCACAAACTTAGTGGTTTAAAACAACACAAATGTATTATCTAACAGTTCTGTAGGTCAGAAGTGTGACATGGGTCTCTCTGAACTAACACCAACTTGTCAGCAGGCTCCATTCGTTTCTGGAGACTGGGGGGAAGAGTCCAATTTCCTTGCCTTTCCCAGCTTGTCGAGGTTATCCATATTCTCTGGCTCATGGGTCTCTCTCCTCCCCCAAAGCCAGTAAATACCATCTCTCTGACCATTCCTCTTTTTTCACCTCTCTCTTGGACCACGGCCAGGGAAGGTTCTCTGCTTTCAAGGACTCGTGTGATTATAATGGGCCTACCCAAATATTCCAGGATAATTTCCACATTTCAGGGTCCTTAATTTATTCACATCTGCAAAGTGTCTTTTGCCATGTGAGGTAACAAACTTGCAGGTTCTGGGGATTAGCACATGAACATTTTGGGGGACCATTGTTCTGATAATGGTAATGATGGCTTCACCATTATTAGACTCTGAGTGCATTATCACTTGTGGGTTAACCATGTGCCCACCTCTATAAGGAGTTCTTTCATTAAACTCTTCACAGTTAAACCTTTATAAGTGTGTCACCTGTTTCCCACCTCGGCCCTGACGGACACAGGGGCTAAATCAAGGTGGTTCTGATTGTCTCTCCCTGAAAAAGTGCAACAGTTACCAATGTGTTCTTCCACACAAAATGCAGAGGGAGATCTTTATGTAGATTCTCCTCCTTAATATGATCTTCCTTTAGATACTATGATCCCACAAAGAACATAAACGAGCAATTCAAAAGAAAATACAAACAGCCAATAAAAAGAAAAACAATTCCATTTCTTCAATGATAAAAAATGCACAAATCAAAATAATAGATATCAGTTCAAAATAGTGAAGATTTTGACAGAAGAAGGAACGAGAGGGTGGAGAAGACCTCTACTCACATACTTTACTGATGAAGTACAAGCTGGTAGAACAACTAGCTTCCCATCGCCCTCACAAGGTAATAAAACACTTCAGCATGATATTCCTGCACTTCCTCATTAACTCAACAAATATTTACAGAGTGTTTATCAGCTCTCAGGCACTGGAATACAGCACTGCCCTCATTTTACATTCAAATGAAGACAGACAAATAGCACACAAATAAGTGAGTAAAACCAACTGTGAAATGGTACTAAGTGGTAAGGGGAAGAAAGTGGGTATGTGGACAGGAAGTATTGGGCAGGAGTGGTCACGAAGCCCTCACTTGACTAAAGGCCTAAAGGAGGCAAAAATACAAGCCATGTGTTATCTGAGGGAAGAACATTCCAGGCAGGGAGGACAGTAAGTAGAAGACACTAAGATGAGAGACTGTTGGCCACACTCCAGGACCAGTAAAGAGACGAGTATGGCTGGAGCCAAAATGAGGGAGGGGGAAATAGAAAAACACAGTATCAAAGAAGTGAAGGAAGGCAGGATAGGGGGTGAGAGGTCGAGTCTACAGCTCACTGTAGACAAAAGAGTGACATGATCCAAACAAATCACAGTTTAAAAGTACCATTCTGACTTCTCTGTTGAGAATAGGAAGTCCAAGACCACCTTCCCCAACAGAGACACAGATTTAACAGTGATCAAATTCAACATGCTCTCATGAAAAAAAAAAAACAAAAAAAACACTCCACAAACTATGAATAGGAAGAAACCACCTCCATATAATCAGAGATATATGAAAAGCTCGAAGCTAATGTCGTACTCAATGGGAAAAGATTCATGAGTTTTTCCTCTAAGATAGATCAGGAACAAGGCAAGGATGCCCACTCTCACCACTACTATTCAACACAGACTGGAAGTTCGAGCCAGAGCAATTAGACAAAAAATAAAAAGCATAAAAATTAGAAAAGACATAAAATTATCTGTTTGCAGATGGCATGATCTTATATGCAAAAAACCTTAAAAATTTCACACACACACACACACACACACACACCTCTGTTAGAACTAATAAATGAATTTAGCAAAGCTGTAGGATACAAAATCACCATTCAAAAATCAGATGTTTTTATACACTAACAATGACCAGTCCAAAAGGAAACTAATAATCCCATTTAGTAGAGAATCAAAAAGAAAAAAAGATTTATGAAGAAACTGAGCAAAGAAGATGAAAGACTTGGGGCGCCTGGGTGGCAGAGCGGTTAAGCGTCTGCCTTCGGCTCAGGGTGTGATCCCGGCGTTATGGGATCGAGCCCCATATCAGGCTCCTCTGCTATGAGCCTGCTTCTTCCTCTCACTCCCCCTGCTTGTGTTCCCTCTCTTCGCGGGCTGTCTCCATCTCTGTTGAATAAATAAATAAAATCTTAAAAAAAAAAAAAGAAGATGAAAGACTTACACACTGAAAACTAAAAACAATGCTAAAAAAATCAAAGAAGATATAAATAAATGGAAAGACATCTCATGCTATGATTATAAGACTTCGTATTGTTAAATTGTCCATAGTACCAAAGCAATCAACAGATTCAATGTAATTCCTATCAAAATCCCAGTGGCATATTTTGCGGAAATTGAAAAAACCATCCTAAAATTCATATGACAATATGGGGGAAAGCTTCAGGACACTGGTTTTGTCAATGATTTCTTGGATATGACACCAAAAGCACAGGCAACAAAATAACGCGTAGACAAATGGACTACACCACACTTAAAAATGTCTGCATGTCAAGGAAAACAACCAACACAGTGAAAAGGCAACCTACAGAATGGAGGAAGTAACTGCAAATTAGATATGTGATAAAGGGTTAACATCCAGAATACAGAAAGAACTTCTACATCTCAACAACAAAATAAAGCAAAAGGACCTGAACAGACATTTCTTCAAAGAAGATAAACAAATGGCCAACATGCACATGATAAAGGTGTTCAATATCACTAATCACGAGGGAAATGCACATCAAAACCACCATGACGTACCACCTCATACCCAACAGAAGGGCCACTACCAAAGAATAGAAAATACATTTTGGACTAGATGCAGAGAAGTTGGAACCTTGTGCACTGCTGGTGGGAATGTAAAAAGGTGCTACCATTATGGAAAACAGTATGGAGGTTTGCAAAAAAATTAAAAATAGAATTACCATATGATCTAGCAATTCCACTTCTGGGTATATACCCCAAAAAATTAAAAGCAGAATTGCAAAGAGACATTCGGGCACCCGTGTTCATCACAGCATTATTCACAATAGTCAAAAGACAGAAGCAACCCAAATGTCCACTGACAAGTGAGTGGATAAAGAAACTGTGGTATACACATACAATGGAATATCATGCAGCCTTGATAAAGATCTGGTCACTTGCTACAACACAGATAAACTTAGAGGACATTACACCAAGCACTAGAACGATTTTATCTTCAGTATTCTGGACGGAAATTTTTTAAAATTTTAATTAAATCACTGCCTTCAGGACACCTAGCTGGCTCAGCTGGTGGAGTATGCTGTGAGGGGCTATGAGTTGGAGACTACTTAAAAATAGAATCTTTAAATCGCTGCCTTCATAAACAGCTTGGTCAACAGAAATCCCTTCTTGATGACTCAGAGTCACATTTATGAACATTAACATTACTCATGCCTTTAAAAGTCTAAAGACCTCAAGTTCTGTCTTAATGATAAGTACCAAATGTACACTGGTATCTGAGAAGGAACATTAGGAATTTATTTGAAATGTCTGCAAAATAGTTATCTCAAGTACATTTTGCTACCTAAAACCTCAGTCACTTCACGCTCAGTGTATCTCAAACTTAAGTCATCAACAATACCTCACAAACATCTAACCACTGCTAGTGGATCCACCGTCACTAACTTGAAACCTTAGCATCATTTCCTTTAGTATCCATATTCAGCAACTATTAAGCCCTACCCTAAGCTTTCTCAATATCTGCCAAATCCCACTCGAGCTCAGGTTTATTTTACCACATGCTTTGATGACCTCAGATTTCCTGCTATCTCCATTTCCAATGCCTACCAACTGCACTCCATCCTGCAAACTCACCACTTTACTTCCCTAAAAGGTTTACTGTCCCCTATATCCATCTCTTGATTCCAGAATAAAATTCAAATGTTTTCAGATGTTTCTTACGGGGGGGGGGGAAGCTAGCCTCTACCCAGCATCTACTGAAAATCCCATTTGAGGAAGAGGACAGCATGTGACAACTTCTTGCCATATTTCAACTTACAATCAGTAGAGGAAGTAACTAGGAGAACTGCTGCTCTGACATAGAAAAAAACAAAAAAAGATCAGCAAAAATAATGGGAACTTGACAGGGAGCAATCATGTTATGTTAAGAGTTTAAGATCAACAATAACAGCGAGACCCTATAGTCTATCATTCAGAAAGGCAAAATTTCAGAATTCCTTATAACATATGGCTCTGAAAGTCAAATGGCTTAAGAGAGTCAGGACTTGGAGGTTCCTGACTATGTAACTGCAAACACAACTGATGAGAAAAAAAAGGTGGTTAGTGTAAGGTATTGGCTAGTGTCTCAGCAAAATCCACATCTACCCAGAATGTCGGAATGCCCTCTTCTTTAGAGGAAGGATGTTTGCAGATCTAAACTGTTTAAGATAAGGTCATACTAGATAAGGGTGGGTGTCCTTCTAAGAAGACGGGGGGCACACAGAGACACCCAGAGAGAAGGCAGCCATGTGAAGAAAGAGACAGACTCTGGTGTTGCAGCTCCAAGTCTAGGAACACTGAAGATTGGGGGGAGCAACCAGAAGTCAGGAAGAGGCAAAAAAAGGATCTTCCCCTAGAAAGAGCATGATCCTGCCAACACCTTCATTTCAGACTAAATGTGTATGTAAAAAAACAGAGTTGCAAAATATGTAAAACACGAAACCTCTAGAATTGAAAGGAGAAATGGACAAATTCACAATTATGGTTGGGAATTTCAACACCCTTCTCACAGGAATTGGTAGAACTAGACAGAAAATAAGCAAAGAGCTGGAGGAACTCAACACCCCCGTTAATGAAAACATATCTAAGTGACATTTTTAGAACATACCACCCAACAGCAGCAGAGTGTGTTCAAGTGCCGTGGAAGACATACTAAGATACACAACATCCTGGGCCATTAAACAAACCTCAGTAAATTTACAAGGATTGGAATCATAGAGGGTGTTCTCCTACCACCACAGAATCAAATCAGAAATCAGTAACAGAATGATAACAGGAAAATCTCTTCCCAGGATTTACTGGGAAGCTAAAGACCACACTCTTAAATAACCCATGTGTCAAACAAGAATCCTCAAGGAAAATTTTAAAATATAGTGAAGTGAATACTACTTACCAAAATGCCAAAGCAGTGCTGCGAGAGGAATTTATAGTACTAAATGCATATGTTAGAAAATATGAAAAGTTTCAAAACAAGACTCTAAGCTACCATGTCATGAAACCGAGAAAAAGAACCTCCCCTCCCCCCAAAAAAGGGTAAGATGAAAACTTAATAAAAGAGCAGAAATTAATGAAAATGAAAACAAAAACACAGAATTCGATGAAACAAAGAGCTCATTCTTTGATAATATCAATAAAATTAACAAATTTGTAGCAAGATTGGAAACAGAAAGAGAGGAAAGGCACTAATTACCATGTTCATAGCATGTACCCATCATATAATGTGAAAGAAGGATACCTCACATCTGCGGTATTCTTCCTAAAAACCCATAACTCCAGTCTAACCATGAGAAAAATAGCAAACCCAAATCAAGGGGAAATTCTACAAAATGTCTGACCAGTACTACTCAAAACTGTCAAAGTCATGAGAAAATACTGAGGAAGAAAGAAATGAAGAAAACGAAGAAACTGTCCCAGATCAGAGAAGGCTAAGGATTCATGATGACTAAATATAATGTGTTTTCTGGGTGAGATCTCAGAACACAAATGGACATTAGCAGAAAAATCAGCTAAATCTTAAAAAGTTTAGAGTTTAATTGGTCATATCATACTAATGACAGTTTCTTAGTTGCGATAAATATATTCTGGTAATAGAAGATGTTAATAGGGGAAACTGGCTGTGGGGTGGCTGAGAACTCTCTACTGTTGCAACTTTTCTGTAAATCTAAAACTATCCAAAAACTAAAATTTTTTTTAAAAAATTAAGTAACAATAAATTATTTTCAGAGTCTAGAGACAAAGGAAAAGATGAGCTCATTAACAGAGGATGATACTTTAATGTTAATAATGATGCAGAGAATAAGAACTCCTAATTCCTACTTTGTCTCTGGTCTTCCATTTCAAGAATTTTAGACTGTTGGTGCCTGCATGGCTCCGTCGGTTAAGCAACAGACTCCTGATTTCAGCTCAGGTCATGATCTCAGGGTGGTGAGATCAAGCCCTGAGTCAGGCTCCCGAGCTGAGCGTGGAGACTGCCTAAGATCCTCTCTCACTCTCTCTGCTCCTCCCCCAACACGCACGTGAACTCACAATAGAAAAATTAAAAAATTGTTTTAATTAAAAAAAAAGAATTTAGCTTGCAAAAAACAGAAAAAAACAAATTTTCTACAATGAATATGTATTACTTTTTAGCATTAAAAAATTTAATGAAAATAGGTTTAAGAAAAAATGTACATGGGTAAGGGGACGAGTAGAAGACAGGATAAATTAAGAAATTCCAAGAATGTATCTAACTGCTCTACATAAATTTACATTTTCTGGAAAAGTAATGCCTGGGTTAGTGGGAAAATTTTGCAAATAAGTTCAATAACTATAGAAGACGTTCTCTGAGAAATCATGGGAAATGTCATAGCCAAAATACTAGCATTAGGTAAATGTTCCAATTTTCGAAAAGGAAAACAATATAATTCAATAAGACAAACTAAAGAGCTTGATGGCTATTTAGTACAAGGTTTTAGTTAACAACAGACATCAGGGTAGGTACATTTAACCTACTACACATTCAAACAATCATCTCAGACAGATCTGACTTCCTTTCGACTACAGAATATTTGGCAGACAGTGTATTTTATTTCAGAAAAGCGCATGACAAGCTGCCTCATGGAAATCCTAGGGACAAGCTGAAGAAATATTTCAGACAATAAAAATGGAAAAAGATTTCAAATGTACACTGCTAGGGTCTTTTTTAAGTCCTATCCTGTTTAACATTTTTATAATTGACTCAGATAAAGATGTGGAAATAACATTCAACAAACAGACTGGTGATATAAGTCATAAAGCAATAACACAAATAACAGAATCCGGATTCAAAAAAGAAAGACTGAACCTAACAAGATGAAATGTAATAGTGAAACTAGGCCTGCATTTGGGCCACAACTCAAATGCACAAATACAGAATGGCTTGCTGGCAAAAAGAGACTCTGGGATATTTAAATGAGAGTCAGCTCAGTATGAATCAATTACAAACAAAGAATCTGGCATGACTACCAAAAACACAATAAAATCTAATGAGAGGGGCCATAATATTGCCAGTATTCTAGTGGTCCTACAACGCCCAGAGTGTAGAAACTGAAAACTGCTAAGAGGAGTAACCAGGGTCAAATATAAAACAATTAATTTATTGGTGGAAGGGGGCAGGTTTGGCCTGAGGAAAAAAGTTTCATAGGTTGTAATACAGTCATCTTCAATTATCTGAAGTGATCTCACATGTGAGGAAAACTAGATGTACTCTAAATGGAACCAGGTCTAACAAGCAGAATTTAAGGAATACAAATTTAATTTCAGTATAACAGTGAAGGTAAATAAAGGCAGCATGAGCTGCATTCAGAGCTGAGGCTCCCTCCTCGGAGGCCAGATGACAGACTGGCAGGAATGTGGTAGAGGGAATAAAGCATCACATGGCTGGTTTAGACTAGGTGACCTATAAAGTATCTTCCAACTCCTTGATTTTAAGATGCTACTCCCTCCACACCAGGCCTCTGGCTCCAGCCCACGTGGTTTTCCCACCGTATCTGGAACAAGCCTTACCTACACGTGCACTTTCCCATATCCACACTTGCAGGCCATTCTCTCACTCTGGCAAAGAGAAAGAATTTGTCTTTCTAACTCTTGTCCACCCATCAAAAACAAACCTAAATACTGTCCTTACTAAAGCCTTCTAGGCCTACCCTCCTCTGATCTCTCTCTCGTCTGGATTATGGAATACTTCTGGTACCATCTGTTTGACAATTACTTACACACCACCCTCAGATACTGTTTCTGGCTTAAACTGTTATTTAACCTTTTATTAATAATTTCTCTCCTCCACTAAATTAAAAGCTCCTTAAAGCCACACTCTGAAACTTATGCTCTGTATCCGCTACACTTTGAAGGACACATACTACACACTCAAAATTATCTTTGGTGTTCAATATTGGACAGATTTTTGTTAGAACAAGTGTTTTATAAAAAGGCATGTTTTCATAGGTTAAGGTAAAATTCACTGTTCAAATCTGAATAGTAACTAATATATGCTGACTTCCAGTTCAGCTACAGAACTACCAGAGTAAGATACTGCCACCCACTGATAACATATTCTGACCACAGGACTTTTTAAAATGGTCAATGAAGCTCAGAAAAGCTCAGATTTTCCAACCTAAACAAAGAGCTTGGTAAAGCTGCCTTAGAGCAAAGGAAGATCAACAGAACCAAACTAGAGAGTGAAACAGGTCAAGCAGAAATCAGGATATCTTAGGGGAAAAGTCTTATTTATTTCTTTAAGTGTAGAATGTACTGATGTGTGATACTGACCCATGTACCTTGAAACACAAATTCAGAAACAGTAAATTTGTTGTATAGAGCCCAGAACATGTGCTCACTCCCTAAACACCAACTAAAAGTCCCAAAGTAAAAAGAGAATTCCTTATCAGACTGGATATTTTAATAAAGATTAGGAAATGCTCACCGAAGATTCAGGATCTGATAATTCATCCAGTAATTTTCTTGCATCCACCACAGCTTGGTAGAGCCTCAGATTTTTGCCATCGGAAGCAACAAAGCAAGCACTTGCAGAATTGCAGTACGTGCCTGAGAGAGCAAAAACTTCGCGTTATATACGTAGTTTGTTCTTATCTGGGGCTGAAGTATGAGAGACCTAGTAACACTTTTCTTTTTAGGCACAACCATGGTCCGGAATCATAATTTAAAAGATAAAATTAATGAATATAGAATCATTAATAAAAGAATTCAATAGAAAATATGTTAAGAGGGGAAAAAATTAAAAACAAACTTCTGGAAATTCTAAACGTAAGTCTGATGTCTACATCCCCCATACTTACTAAAAATCCTCCTAATAATGACAAGAAGAAAACATTTTGTGTATTAAAAGACAGTATAAAAGCTTTTATTAATTTCAGAATTAAAACAAACACTTACCAAGACAATAGCTGGGAATAAGAGTCGGAAGCCAAGCCACATTGGAGAAGGCTGATGTATGTAAAGAGTTAATTCGAGCCAATTCTGATACTCCTCCAGTGTAGGACAAAGGTCCTATTGGGTCTACACGCCACAGAATAAGTTCACTGTATATTGCATTCGGGTCATGAAATGTACGTGTCGCTGCATTTCTAAGAGGCTGTTTCGAGGAGCCTTTTATATGTCTTACAGGATCCATCAACCTACTTACTTTATTGTCTGAGTCCCACTGACAGTCTAATTCAGGAGTCAACAGAGCATTGTGATGAGAGGATGTCAGTAACAATGGTAAAACTGAATGACATGCCAGGTCATTGAGGTGAAATCGATGACCACAGTATCTAAATTTGTGAGATACAGTCAGAACAGTGGTAAAGGCAGACTTATCTGCAAAAGTGACAGCCCACTGATTTAAAGAACCATCTATGTGTTTGGAGACCATCATTACTGTAGGAGCTAAAATGTTCATATTTGTAGTGTGTGATCTGGAGTATAGCTGTAATCCATGAGAACTGCCTACAGCCGTCATCTCTTGGTGTAACAGAGTATGGGGAGAATCTTTCGTAGTGTTTATGCAGGCATACATCATGATATTTTTACTAAGAGAGCTCGCATCACCAGATGGAAAAGCAACAGGAATCCGGGAAGAAAAAGAAACCTGAAAAACACGGTATGAATTCAATGTAAGTAGTTTTCCTCCTCTCAAAAGTTTTACAAAATCACTTCCATTTTCAAAATGTGAAATCTCAGTTTCCCAGAAAAAACTATCATTTTCAACCTCTTTACAGTCTAATTCCTTTCCTCTATTTATGTAATATCGTATATCTCTATTTGAGGCCAAAGAGAAGCCTGAAAAAAGAAAAATTTCAAGTGCCTTACTTGTACAGCTAAATTACCACAACCACAAATCTAAATAGAAATGAAGTTCAGAAAGATAACAGATAAAGGTAGCTAGATTTAGTTAGTAAAACGTGGGGGGGGAGGGGAACAGAATCCTAAGTCACATTTTTAGGGTAGTTTTCTTAAGTTTATTCAAAATATTGTGAATTCCCAGGAAAAAAGCCAATGCACATATATTCAAATATTCAGTACCACACTTCAAAGCCAAATTCATTTCACTTTGAATTAACCAGGTTTGTAAAATTTGTGGTCACTGATTCCCCTTTGATAACATGAATAAGTATTCTCTTCTCAGTTGCTTTTCATAAAATCTTTTGAGTACCTCTGAAAACATGGTAAATCTGAATAGCATCTTTTCTTTTTTTAATAAATGTAATAATTGCGTCATCAGTAAAATATACCTGGACTTGTCTAAATATTCCAGGATTATATTCATCCAAATACTTTACATGCCACACTAGAAAGGTACCATCTACAGGGTGGATAGTAAAAAGCATGTCGGGATTCTTATTCCATTCAGTTAGCAGCATTTCAATCTTCCGGTCAAGCAGGACTGTGGGCAGCGGCATCGGTACACTAGGTCGTGAAAAGGTTCTGGGACTTCCCTCTCTTTCTCCATCTTCATGTTCCGACGATCCTGTACCTGCCTCAGATTCTCTATCCAGGGATAATTCTGAATCAGAAAATAAATTTATCAGTACATACTAATTTATCAGTACATACTAATAATACCATAAAAATTCATTTACATACTGGACTATCAAGAGCATACTATCTTAAAAAACCATAAATTTCTCTTCCAATTTATGGCCAGGGGGAGGGAGTGAAGGAGAAAAAGAAGAAAATCATTTTCTGATCTGAACTGAAAATTACTATTATTTCTTACTTTTTTTTTTTAAAGATTTTATTTATTTATTCGACAGAGATAGAGACAGCCAGCAAGAGAGGGAACACAAGCAGGGGGAGTGGGAGAAGAAGAAGCAGGCTCATAGCGGAAGAGCCTGATATGGGGCTCGATCCCATAACGCCGGGATCACGCCCTGAGCCGAAGGCAGACGCTTAACTGCTGTGCCACCCAGGCGCCCCTATTTCTTACTTTTAAAGAAATCAAAATGTCATTCACATTAGCATTAGCATTATCAAAACTTATTCCCCAAAAAAAGACCTGGCTTCCAAAGTAATACATTACCCAAAGCAATGTGTATAACAAAGCATATAGAGCTAGATGGTAGATGGTCCATAGTAGATGGTCAATAAATGACTGGGAAAGTAAAAAAGAAGAAGAGCAGGAAGGAAGGATTATAAACTAAAAGTGCTATCACAAAAAGCTGCTGACTTGCCAAAAAGAAAAATTTGAACATGGTATACTAACCATGGTCTAGTTTCATGTGTAAACCCCTCTCTTTCTCCTCCTGTGAACGTTCCTCATCTTCTCTATCTCCTTCGTCACTTTCATGATCTATCTGCTTCTCAGAAAGTTTTCGTAATTGCTGCATAAATATTTCAGTAGATGATGTAAAATGAAACTCTTTGTTGTTTAACCAATGAACCACAAAGCCCCCATTTCCATCATCAATGTTAAATACAGTGCCAACCAAGACATTTGGAATATCTGTGGGGAAAAAAAGGTAAGACTTCAATATGAATTTTTCATGTCTTTATTTTTATTTTTTTAATTTTTCATGCTTTTAAAAGGATTGCCAAGTGCTTATAAGCACTTTTAACTTATAAGTTAGTCTTTATAAAGACTAACTCTATACTTACACAGAAAAGGTCAACATAACTCTAGCAGGATTTGTAGAAACTTTAACTGAATTTAATAGTAAAAGTAAATATTAAGAATTAATGGCACAGACTTAAATTACTAATGGAATTAAATTACTAATTTAAAAACCAAATACACCAAATGCATGAACCTTTATTAAATGGTGGTTTGGGGATGGAGGAACCAAAAAATTGAACAGAAAAGCAGCTATAAAAGACATCTAAGATAATTGGAGAAAATTAGTTTAAAAATAACTGAGATATTAGAGATTATAGAATTACTTCTAATTTTCCTAGGTATAATAATGATATTGTGATCATGTGAGAGAATTTCCCTATTCTTAGGAGATACTTTCTGAAGTATGTAAGCATGATGTGCCATGACATATGCAACTTACAGCAAAAGATTAAGAAAGAATTTCACTCACGCATGCCCACCCCATCCCCCCCACACAGGTAGAATACAGAGAGAATAAAGCAACTTTGGCAAAATGTTAACAGCTGTTGCTCAAGGTAGAAGACATGAGTGTTCACTGTAGTATTGTTCCAACCTTCCTAAATGTCTGAAACTAAAAAGCTGGGAATAAATAATGCTGAAGAAGAACATGGGAAGACAAGCAAACTTTAAGTATATTAGCAGGCTTCCTCCATTTCGGGTAACTGAAATTCACAACACAGATTAGCTCATGTAAAATAGTAAAGCTAAAAAAATTAATCCCCTAAATCCCAATTCATATTACAAATAATCCATTCAACAGAAAGCAAAAACAAAAACAAAACAAAAAACCACTGTCCTCTGCAAAAAGATATGAAAGCCTAAAGATAAAATGAACAGGATATTCTGGTGGTGTTCTGCTACTATATATCAGTGTTAAATAAAGTTCTAAGTTGTTCTTTGTTTCTAATTCCTGGATGATAGTCCTAGTTTTCTGATAAAAATAAAACAAATCATATAAAATAGGATTTGTAAATTAGGAATACTATAAAACAACACATCCCCTACTCTTGCTAAAAATGTTTCACCTACACCTTATCATGAACAACTATTCAGACTGCAAGATGCTCTAAAAGATAACAGAGAGCAGTTCTTTGATACTGAGAGACCTTTTTTTGACAACTGAGGACTATTATAGATTGGGAGTTTAAAAGAAATGACAATCAAATGCATAAAAGAAAGAATCTATATTTTAATATCAACTATATGTTAAACATATTTTCCATGTTCCTTACATACAATAACAGTATTGTGGTAATGGAGGAAACCCTTTTTATAAGAAGACACACTTGAAATATTTAGATAAGGTCATAAAATATTTAGGAAATGAAGGATAATGTTGGTCACAACTTTCAAATGGCTCAGCCAAAAATAAGGGAAGAGGAAGCAAAGACATACATACGTGGGCAGAAGGGGAGAATAAAAGCATGCAGGACAAGATACTAACAACTGGTGAATTTGGGTAAACGTTATACGGGTATTCATTGAATTATGCTTTCAGCTTTAATGTAGATTCAAAAGTATCCTGAAAAAAAGTTGAGGAGGAGTCCTACAATACAAAATTATTTGCACCTAGCAATGAATTTGGTCAAACTACATGTTATATTTACATACAGGACCTATAAATACATGATGTTAAATATTTTTACGAAATGATTTTTAAAATAGTATGTAGTAAGTTACAGTAAAAATGGATAAAATTGGTTAAAGGTGAAGGTTATTTAATAAAGATGCTGAAAGACAAGGCTAATGGCTACAAGAACATATCCAGTACTTAGACTCAAATATGTGACAGAGTACTTATCCAGATGGGACAAGCCTGTGAACCTCTTCCATTTGATTAGCATAGTGTATACAGTTAAAAAGCCAACCTTTCTAATATGTGTTGAATTTACCGCATATTATCACTAATTATATTCTATTCAAAGTTCAACTAAAGCTCTAATTTACTTAGAACCTTGCTATACACTAGACAAACAGAGATCCTCAGAAATACTTATCTTCAGTTGTTTCCTGAGAATCACATAGTCTCAATTTAAGAAATGGTACTTTATATTATATTCCTATTTGAATTAAGAAGTATTTTTAAAGGAACATGGAATAGTAACATAAAATGAAAAACAGGTTCTATAAGTAGTCCCACTTATCTATTTATTTATCTTATTTCAGCATATTTACAGGAACTAAAACTTTACTATCCTTTACCTGTGGCAGGATTGATGCTTGCTGCAATGTGGAAATGACACAGTGCATTTGCATGGTGGGAAATGTGTCTCTGAACTTCATGCGTTGCCGTCTGGTCAGGCATTAATTCGGTGTGAGTTACAAGAACAGAAGACCTTCTCTGTCCTTTTCTTAAATTTTTCAAATGGTGTATTGTCTAAAATAGAAAAATAATTGCTAAATCCAACTCTGGAAAGTCTAAAAAATGCTGATCCCAATACTTTTGAGTATTAAGGATTTTATAATTTTCCTCTCTGCAAAATCTGAATATTTTAAAGGGAAAGACCTTAACTTCAACTGAACAATTCTGACTATATTCTCCATAGTTTCTGCAAATTTTATAGTTTAAGGCAGGAGTAGTTGCTCAAAAATAACTCATTATCTATAGAAACTCCTATTAAGATTAGGAGTCCAAAGTCTAGGTTTTACAGGATAGCCCACTACTGAGATGAAATTTACTAGCCATAACAGTAAAAAAAAAATCCTAAATTTTCCTACCAGGAAGAAGAGTATTTCTCCCCAAAATTCTCACTTACAACTAAACAGTTACAGCTCAATATTATATGATCTCTATTTATAAAGAAGAAAAACAGAGTACAAAAATACAGAGTAAGGGGAATCTATGTAGGTGAGAAGAGCCATGAAAGTACTGACTTATTTTGTTTAAATTGACGTATGTCTATAGGATAAAAATTCTCCACTAGCATATCCAATGATCTGAACTATTTTAAAAAGAAAAGATCTCCACACCATAACCCCAACTCACAGCACTTCCTTATTTTGTCACTTAACCCACCCCCAATACCATGCTTTACAATAATTTCCCATTCTATTCCTTTGTTCCTCTATTCCTTTTCATATGGAAAACAGTATCAGGTCTACGGCTTGTCCTCTACCTCTGGTCTCCCTGCTACAGAGTTGCTTATTTCTTTGATAACAGGGTTAAGATGGATATATTAAAGACCTCCTGCACCACAATGCCTATAAAATTATTTTCATTCGATCTTGACATTTATCATTATTTTAAATTATCTTGGCAAGGCTGGTGTAATACTGGCTGATTGTTTTCTCCTAGTAACAAAATGTATAAATATATACAGAATTATATAGACCTTACAGTTAGGAGTTTCAGACGAAAGGATGTTAAAAAGCAAGGCAGTTTATAAATCAGACAATTAGGCTTTTTCTATTAAAAACAATTTTAACATTATTAATTAATAAGATTACTAAAAGGTAGCAAACATTTGTCAAATCACTGATTATATGTTTACTTATAACTTTTGCTTTTATCTTATGTAACAACTAGTAATTCAATTTAATACATGAAAAGCAACATATTAGGTACCACTGAGGATACAAAGATGTCTCAAAGCACTTCATCTCCAAAAGCTCATATGCAATTTGAAGATAAAATGTCACATAACTATATAAAAATGACTGTAAACATGTACTAAATTAAGTACTTTGTCTCACTAAATTTCAACAAATATTAAAACAAATTGTAACTTTAACTGTTCTGACCTCTGCTTTTAATTTCATTTATACTTTAAATTTGGGGGGGGAATGCATAAACAGTGCCCAATCACAGATAGTATAAGACTAAGCCTACTTTATATAAAACTTTTAAGGAGCACATCTTCAGCCTACCAAACCCAGAAAATAATTCTGCTTGCTGAAACAGCAAAAACATTTTGGCTATGCATCCATAAAATGTTAATGTAAAAGTATGATATAAAAACATAATTAGTAATGTAGAGAGATGTTTATAACACATCAAGTATAAAAAGCAAGTTATAAAACATTACTGCATAATATGACCTCAATCTTGTAAATAAAGAAAAAATATACATACACACATAACTGGAAGAGTTGGATTATAAATTCCATATTTTTTCTAATCTAATTTTAGAAAAAGCACATATTCTTTGTGTAGTAAGAAGTCACATGAAAAATTAAGAAAATTAGCAATCTAGGTTTGCTTTAATAAATTTCTGGTAATTTTCAAAAATGTGTTTATCTCATTTTATTCCCATAATGGACACAACAGTCTATATTATAAACAATCTAATTTCATAGGAAGCACTTTTATTTCATATATATTGCATTTAAAAATTGGAAAAATTAGTTTGCCTTCCAAATATTAAACTATGGAAATTATAAAGCAATTATATAAAAGCTGACTTGTGTCTAATATTTTAATATCTTTATTCTTAATTAAGAATCAAAATAGTCATTTTTAATTAGAACTCGCAAGTAAGATTTAATCCTCATGAAACAAAAGCAAAACATTTTTAATTACAACTAGTTTCAGGGTCCTTTATGTGTTTTACTAATCAAAGCTGATTATTCCTATAGATTTTCATATTTGACACACAAAATGAAAAAATTAAAATTATACTATTTACCTAGACTACATGTCTGAGATCATTACTATTGTATTTGGCTTCTGAGTGGCATAAAATGAGTAGTCTTACAAGCATAAAACAAATTAGTGAGAATTACTTGCTACTAATTTCATCATTATATGTACCAGGTGCACTATGTGCATCTTAACTTATAAATTCCCACCAAACTCACATATCTTCAAAATTTATTTACCATTTTAAATAATATAGTACCTCAAGAGCATGTTGTATTCTGTCCTTGTGTCTTCCAGCCTGAGTGAGGTGACTGGCAACACTAGAAGTGGTCGTCTCACAGATCTGCTCCCCCAAAAGGCAATCTTCTGGTAATACGGTTTCTGCCCAGAGTCGGCAGACGCCATCATGGCATGAAGTTAATAACACATTACAGACAGAACCTCTAATGACAAAGAGAAATAAACAAAAATTACTATGAATGTCAGTGCCACTGATTAATTAAAGACTATTAATATTTTGTTCTTCACGTATAAAAACAGCATCAGGTACAACTAACAGTATGACCGAGGGTAGTTATTTTTCCAGTAACGTTAAGAGATTTGATTTATACCAGCTGTTTCACACTCTCCCCAAACCCCGTTTACTACCTGTTCATACTTACAAGGGCAGGCTCAGTGAAGGGCCCAATCAGTTGCCATAAAATAGAACAACCTATCTGTCCCTGGCACTTTGATTCATTAAAATCATGCCTTGAACGGCTCAGTTAAATGACAGTATATGCTTCCAATGCTTAGAAATTACAGTATATGGAGAAAGAGGTCGATCAAAGAGCTTGAAATCATACACAGTATCACTATGAACATGAACACCATAAAAACTAGGAAATGGTCTTGACAAAGGAAACAGAAATTTATGCCCGATCACACACATACTGCTTGAAAACTAGGCTCTGTGGGAATATTAGCATCTTCTAAACAAACTAAAGAGCAAAAGAAAACCTAATCATTGCAAATTACAAAATCACCTTAATAAAAATTCATAAATACAATTAAACTGCATGGCTTATGGCAGTACTTGTGTCATCCTGTATCTTCCTCCTTATAATCTAAAAGATTATAAACAGGTAAACAAATGAGTATCTTCAAAATAAAACTGCAAGAATATAATCTCAAACTATAAGTCAATTTCCATTAAGTTAAAATAAGCAAAAATGTTACAGCATCAAGCAGCTGATGACTTAACACTCATTATAAAAGAAAAAAATCATTCTCCCTTTAAAAAAAAAAAAAGCTTACATGGAATCCGACTCAAAGTATTTTGCAAATGTTTTCAATAGATGCAAATAATTTAAGCAGAATAAACTTCTTATTCAGATTCTAAAAATGAATGAATTTCCCATTTACTGAGTACCTCTATAACGTGTGCTGTATTTCCTATCAGGTGTGAACAGTTCACACATGAAATAGCCTCTCAAAAATAAATACATATTTCTAAGCAAGTTTTTTTTACAACTATATATATGATATAGGACTCATTGGTATGAGATGTTCTGTAGTTTGTTCAATCTTCTAAATACTTTTAAGAGATGCTGGACAATGAGGAAAAACTTGTAACAATAAATTCTTTGAGAAGGTTCTGTTGATGGCCCTTAGTTAAAAAAAACCTGACGACTTGATTCACTGTGTTTGATATGCTTTCCCACCACGCGTATCATTGATAGTTTATTACTATGCTTTATTTTCCTTCAGTGTGTGCTTTCCTGTTACTTGCAAACACTTCCTTCCTGGAATCTTTTACTGCTGCTGCTACTACTAACACATACTAACACATCAGCTAACACAGCCTAAGCCCATACTATGTGCAAAGGCCTGCAGGAAATATTTACACGCAGTAGTGTAGTAAGTCTCACTACAGCTCTCGGACGTAGGTACTATTACCTAAGAAAAGAAAACTGAGGCATAGAGAGCTTAAGAAATTTAGGCAAAAGCTCACAAAGTGAGTAACAACAGCAGGATCTGAATTCAGGCAGTTAACACCCAGAGCCTATGCTCTTCACATTTCCACCAAGTCAACGCACTAAAAAGACTTTTGCTTTCATTATTTTTACAAATATATAAGTAAACAAACCAACGTTATAGGACACATTTGTCTAACCTGGGCATATACTTGCTAGTTTTACGCCATGAGAAACCTGCCACAGCTCGGGGATGTGCCAAATAAACAAAGGAAAATTGGGTAGACGCCTGTCTCCTTTTCACTTCATGATGATCCTGAGGTATAATTGAGGATTTCCAGCCAGTCATAGGATACCAGACTTTCAAAAGACAATCATCCTGCAAAAACATACAGGTCAATATAAAATTAATCTGAACATACACAATTCAAAATGTGATTTAGAGAACCTTCAAAAATTAAGCTATCTGAAAAACTAACATGTGGCTTTATATAGCACAAACTCAAGTGTAAAATGTTTATTACCCTAAAGAATACTACTCTTGAAAAATAAATGCTTTCTCATTATCAATCTCCTCTGCATAATGGTGGTTTTCAAATAGTGACTGAAGCCAAATTCCCTCCTTTAAACATGTAGGGGTCACTGTAGAGAAGACTCTGAAACCAGATGCCCTTGGATAAAATAAGAAATAGGCCATGTTATTAGTCACTGTTAACATTCTCTCCTTTTTTGAAGATATCTGTAAGGGTGAAATCGATCCTTTTAAAATATGAACTGCTTCTTAGACTCTATGTCAGGAATCGGCAAACTTTCCCTGTGAAAGGCCAGACAGTATGAAAGTTATTAGGCTTTGTGGACCGAGTAGTCTCTGACACAGATTCTCCTCGGTTTTTTTTTTTTCTTACAACCTTTTAAGAACGTAAAAACCATTGTTTTCTGATCCCCACTCTAAATGAAGTGAAGGCACTTAGGTAGTAGTCAGGAATCACCTCCATGTCCACTTAAATAAGATACTTACAAGTATAACAATAGGCACTGACTTTATCATTTTACTCAGTTCGAAGAATTTTGTTAAAGGCCAAAATAGGGGCACCTGGGTGGCTCAGTCAGTTAAGCATCTGCCTTTGGCTCAGGTCATGATCCCAGGGTCCTGGGATCAAGTCCCCTGCATTGGGCTACCTGCTCAGCAGGGAGCCTGCTTCTCCCTCTGCCTCTGCCCCTATCCCTGCTCATGTTCCCTCTCTCTCTGACAAATAAATAAAATCTTAAAAAAAAAAAAAGGCCAAAATAATTTTATCTTATTTAACAGAAAGCATCTACTTTGTAGTGGTTTATCCTCAGAAGTGAAGAGAGTCTTGAGGGAAATAATAAAATGATACCATTCATGCAAAAAATCTCACTCTATGAAACAATGGAACTATGTATTCCTGGAAAGTGCATGTAGGATCAAATACTATCATCTAGACTAGACAAACATTTCTGTTTTTTACCATCTTGGTACTCATTTTCAATTTATACTGCATAATGTATGCTTCCACTAAGGTCTCATTTATTTGGATATTTGACTTATACAGCAAGTCTCTTTAAGTGCTTAGTCTGAGACAACCACTTAACAATGTACTAGTTGCTTTCCTCCAAGTACCTTCTTCAACTTAGCATCATTTTCACCTAACCAAATTTAGTGTACAACCTACAGTAGTGGTTTCAGGCCACATACCAAAAAACGACAGAGGCATCTCAGAGCCCCCTCAGCATTCATAAAGAAAAGGCAGAGTGCCTCCATGAACAGGTGGGAGGGAAGGGCATTCTAGCACCTTTCTCCCATTCCACCAGTAGCCCCTCACTCAACTGGAGCAGTCCCATTTTCATCTGTTACTGCCTAAACTAAAACCACACAAAAGTGAATTAGAAATCGTTAACAGCAAGATAGCTATAAAATTTCCAAATTAGAAAAAAAGAAGTAAAATTGTCTTTATTCACAAAATCCTAAAGAATCTACACAAAAAAAGAAAAGACTTACACCTGATAACAAGATCATAAGACTAAAGATCAAAACTCAAACAGCAATTCTCTTTCTACATGTTAGCAATAACTGGAAATGTAATTTGCTTAAATACCTTTTACGTTAGGAAGATAACAAATTAGGTATAAGACATGTGCGCTAAAAACTACAAAACACTGCTAAGAGAAAGAAAACCTAAATAAAAAGAGAACATACCACCTTCAGGGATCTGAAATATAAATGTTACTGATCCAATTCTTCCCAAACTGATCTATAGAGATTTAATGTGAACACAGCCAAAATCACAGCAAGTTTTTTGGTAGAAATTGACGGCCTTATTCTAAAATTTGTAAGACATCAAAGAAACAATACCACAAAAAAAATTTTTTTAAGATTTTATTTATTTATTTATTTATTTGAGAGAGAGAGCATGAGTGAGCGAGAGGAGGAAAAGAGGGAGAGGGACAAGCAGACTCCATGCTGGGCAGGGAGCCCAATGTGGGGCTCAATCCCACGACTCTGAGAACATAACCTGAACCAAAAATCAACTCGGACACTCAACCGACTGAGGCACCCAGGCACTCCCACCAAAAATATTTTTAAAGAAAAAACAAAGTTAGAGGACTTACCCCACCCAATTTCAAAACTTACTATAAAGTTATAGAAAGTAGGAAAGATGGTGTCCTGAGTGGACCTCCTCTGACAGACATGCCAAAGCAACAACTACATGTACAGCAACTCTAAAAACAACTTGAGAACTTCTGCAGCTAATCGTAGAGAAGGTCACAATGAAAAGTGAAGGAAGGACAGAGACTTGACTGGAAAGAAATGACTTTGAAGAAATAATAACTGAAAACCTCCCTGACCTGGTGAACGAAAACAGATATCCAGACCCAGGAAGCAAAGAAAGTCCCAAACAAGATGAACCCAAGGAGGCCCACACCAAGACACATAACAATTAAAATGGAAAAATTAAAGATAAAGAGAGAATCATAAAAGCAGCAAAGAAAAACAGCTGCATACAAGAGAAACCCCATAAGGTTATCAGCTGCTTATTTAGCATAAACTTTGCAGGCCAGAAGAAAGTGGCATGATATATTCAGAGTGGTGAAAGGAAAAAAACCTACGACCAAGAATACTCTATCAGGCAAGGTTATTCAGAATTAAAGGAGAGATAAAGGTTTCCCAGACAAACAAAAGTTAAAAAAGAGTTCATCACCACTGAACTGGCCTCACAATACTGAGAAAACTTCAATGGAAAGAAAAGGCTATAATTAGAAGACAGAAAATTATAGTGGTGCCTGGGTGGCTCAGCCAATTAAGCATCTGACTCTTGGTTTCAGCTCAGGTCATGATCTCAGGGTCGTGAGATTGAGCCCCATGTCAGGTTCCATGCTGGGCGTGGAGCCTGCCTGGGTTTCTCTCTCTCCTTCTCCCTTGCACCCCCTTCACATGATCTCTCTCTCAAAGAAAAAATAAAAACAAAAACTAAAACTAAAAACCATAACAAGACAAAAAAGAACATTATATAATAATAAAGGTTTCAGTCCAACAAGAGGATATAACAATTGTAAATATCAATGCACCCAATATAGGAGCACTAAATATATAAGGCAAATATTAACAGACATAAATGGAGGAATCGACAATAATACAATAATAGTAGAGGACTTAAATACCCCACTTGCATTAATGAATAGGTCATCCAGAAAGAAAATCAATAAGGAAACAGTGGCTTTGAACAACACATTGACCAGATGGACTTAACAGATATATACAGAACATTCCACCCAAAAACAGCAAAATACACATTCTTTTCAAGTACACAGGGAACATTCTCTAGGATACATCACGTTAGGCCACAAAACAAATTTTTAAATAAATCTGAGAAGACTGAAATCATATCAAGCATCTTTTCTGACCACAACAGTATGAACTAGAAATCAATTACCAAAAAAACCCCCAAAAAACAAAAAAAAACCTGGGGGAGGGGGAACATATGAAGACAAAACAACAGGCTACTAAACAACCAATGGGTCAATGAAAAATCAAAGAGGAAATAAAAAAAAATACATGTAGACAAATGAAAATGAAAAACAATGGTCCAAAATCTGCTGGATGACCCAAAAGTAGTTCTAAGAGGGAAGTCTGAGAGATACAAGTGTACCTCAAGAAACAATCAAAATCTCTTAAACTTACAACTAAAGAAACTAGAAAAAGAACAAAGCCCAAAATGAGGAGAAGAAAAGAAATAATAAAGATCAGAGCATAAACAAATGAAATAGAGACTAAAAAAGAATGGAAAAGATCAACTGAGGCTAAGAGCTGGTTCTTTGAAAAGATAAACTTATTAAGCCTTTAGCCAGGCTAATCAAGAAAAAAAGACAAAGGACATAAAATCAGAAATGAAAAAGAAATTAATGTCAACAAATTAAACAACCTAGAAAAAAATGGATAAATTCCTAGAAACATCAACCTCCTAAGACTGAATCATGAAGAAATAAAAAATCTGAACAGACCAATTACTAGTAATGAAGTTGAACTGGTAATCAAAAAACTCCCAATAAACAAAAGTCCAGTGCCAGATGGCTTCACGGGTGAATTCTACCAAATACTTAATACTTCTCAAAGTATTCTAAAAAATAGGACAGGGAGAAATCCTTCCGAAATCATTCTATGAAGCCAGTATTACCCTGATACCAAAACCAGACAAAGACACACACACACACACACACACACACACACACTCTCACTCACATAGAAAATTACAAAAATAAAATAAAGTTATACAACTCTGGGGAAAAAAGTTACAGAGCAGTAACCCTGATGAACATAGATGAAAAATCCTCAATAAAATCTTAGCAAACCAATTTAAAAACAAATTAAAAGGATCATTCACCAAAATCAAGTAGGATTTATTGCAGGGATACAAGGATGGTTCAATTTATGCAAATTAATCAACGTGATACATTACATTAGCAAAATGAAGGATAAAATTCCTAAGATCATCTCAATAGATGCAGAGAAAGCATTTGACAAATATCCATTCTTGATAAAAATTCTAAACGAAGTGGTATAGAGGGAACATACATTATAAAAGCCATATATGACAAACCCACAGTTAACATCATACTCAACGGTAAAAAGCTAAAAGCTTTCCCCTAAGATCAGAAACAAAACAAAAATGCCCACTCTCACCATTATTAGTCAGCATAGTACTGGAAGTCCTAACTACAAAAAGAAAGAAAAGGCATTTTGACGTAAATGTCACTATTTGCAGATGATACATTACATATAAAAAACCCTAAAGACTCCACCAAAAAACTATTAGAATAAATGAATTCAGTAAAGCTGGAGAATACAAAACCAATATCCAGAATCTGTTGCATTTCTATACACTAATAACAAAATAGCAGAAAGAGAAACTGAGAAAATAATCCCATTTACAACTGCATCAAAAAGAATAAAGTACCTAGGAATAAATTAACCAAAAAGGTGAAAGACCTGCACACTGAAAACTATAAGACTGTGATGAAAGAAATCAAAGAAGGTACAAACAAATGGAAAGATACACCATGTTCATGGATTGGAAGAATACTGTTAAAATGTCTACACTACCCAAACCAATCTAAATTCAATGCAATCCTTATCAAAATACCAATGGTATTTTTCACTGAATTAGAACAAAAAATCCTAAAATTTATATGGAACCACAAAAGACTCTGAATACCCAAAGCAATCTTAAGAAAGTCTATAAATCTGTCAAGGCTCACTGAACTTAAAATACACATTTTATTGAAATAAAATATATATTAAAGTGTATATCAAGTGTATTAATAATATATTTATTAATATAGTGTATTAATATAAAATATATTAATATGGTTAATATACTATATTAATATAGTTAATTATATATTAATATATTTTACATAATTATAGAAGATATAATTATCTATATAGAATTAACATATTAGTTATATATAGTTAATATATACATAGTTATATAATTAATATAGTTAATATGGCATATGAATATAGTGTATTGAGTATATTTATATAAAATATATTAGGTGTATATTATAATATACACTTAAAATATACATTTTATTTTATTTCAATTATATTTTGATAAAGTTAATTGTAAAAAGGAAGCAACAGGACAAGATATATGTACCAGGATGTTCATTTTTAATAGCAATAGAAAAATAAGAACCACTTAATGTTCATTAATAGTTATCTGATTAAGTTAAAATATAGTACATTTAGTAAAAATTATGCCACCTTTAAAAAGAATACATATACATGTGTATTGACAAAGCAATCTACTACATTAAATGAAAAAAACCAATTTAAAGAATATGACCTAATTTGAGTATGTGTGCATATGTGTGTGGTCTACAAAGACATCAGAAAGTGTGGAAAAATATATATTGAACAGAAAACAGTGACCTTTTTTATTGAAGGTAGGACTATTTGGCAGGGGATTTTCATTTTCTCTGCATGTTTTTTTATAATAAATACATATCATGCTTAAAAAGTAAAGATATTTCTATTTTAAAGAACAAAAAAGGTTAAGAAGCCAATCCTTAAATAACCAAAACAATGAATCTAGGAACAGAGAAGTGCTTTCAAGAGGAAGAAATCTTCTGGAAACATTCTGTAGGCTTCTCCTTTCCTTCCTGCCAAAATCACCCTCCTCAAAAATTCTTATCTGAGCCCTAAAAAAAAAAAAAGTTTTTACTCAAAAGCATAAGCCTCTATTTAAAAAAAAAAAGTTTCTGAAGAAAATAGTATTTTATTTTTTAACTTTTTTAAGATTTTATTTCTTTATTTTAAAGAGAGAGAGAGAATGCAAACAGGGAGAGGAGGAGAGGGGGAGGGAGAGGAAGGGGGAAAGAATCTCAAAGAATCTCAAGCAGACTCCACACAGAGTGCAGAGCCCAATGCAGGGCTTGATCTCAGGACCCTGAGATGATGATCTGAGCTGAAACCAAGACTCAGACACTTAACCAACTGAGCCACCCAAGCACCCCAAGAAAATAGTATTTTAAATCATTTTCAAATTTTACAAAATAACCAACTGTTACAGAAAGTGTTCAGATATAAACTTTATAAACAAACAATTCAAATAAATACAGCAAGCAAACTGAAGAAAACAATTCTTGAGTTGAAGATGTAATCGGGTATACCTTGTGGGGGGAAAAGGCTCTTTAATAAGTAAGACTTTAAAGCTTAGATAAAAAGTTAAAATACTACTAAGCCCAAGAAATTTTAATTTAACACACTCATAAAAAGTAGATCTTACCAGCAAAAGTGCTCAACGAACTGAAATATTAAAAATCCTGAAGGTAACTGAATTTGAGTCCATCAACACCTGAACTGAAGTCCTGTCATCTGTAGCAGAGGCGGTGGAAAATGCCTTCTAGTGGTAGATCACACAGTTGCCATCTGTTTCATCAAGTCAGACAGACTTGGCTTTATTAACAGAAGCAGAACAGACTGTGGCGGGGGGTGGAGGGAATGCCAACATTACAAAGTTATTTTCTGTTCTTTTTTCAAGAAGATCCTAATTAGATGTAGTATCTTCTCAAAAATGTGAGGAAATAAGCTTTTTAAACCCGTGATGCATTTTATTAACCTCCAAAGTATCCTTACCAATAAGGCATTCTTATCTTTCCATCTGAATTACAGAACACTTAGCTCTTAGACGAATTGAAGAATTTAATGCAAGGAAAACATGACTAATACTTGGGGGAAAATAATACTCAATTGCTAGAGCTACTGTAATAAAAATTCAAAGAAAAGATATTGAGCATTATGAAACACGCAAATAGAACCGCCTTCAAGGAGCTTAAAATCCACATGTACCATTTAAGAAGATGTGCTTTTAGTCTTATTACTCAGTTGTGTTTGAAGTACAAAGACATCTTTTGGATTCATCAGAGATGAGAGTTCAAATTCAGTAGATGTTCAAACAATGAATACTAATTACTTTACATGGGTTGGTAATAGTTTTTAATGTACCACATGACCCTGTCAAAAGACCATACATCCTTAAGCAGTCTCAAAGTTCAGCCAGTTGTGACACATAGCTGAGGCAAATATAACACACTGAATAAGCAAAGAGAGATAATCAGACACATTAAGATTATATGAGGGACTATTCCAAAAAAATAAAAGATGAAGGAAAATTCATTCTTATGAAGTCAGCATTACCCTGACACCAAATCCAGATAAAGACACTACAAAAAAAGAAAACTACAGACCAATATCTCTGATGAACACAGATGTAAAAATCCTCAACAAAAATATTAGCAAACTGAATCCAAGAATACATCTTAAAAGTCATTCACCCCAATTAAGTGGGATTTATCCCAGGGATGCAAAGGTGGTTCAACATTCACAAATCAATCAATGTGATACATCACATTAATGAGAGAGGATAAAAACCATATGATAATCTCAACAGATGCACAAAAAGCACTTGACAAAGTACAATATCCATTCACAATAAAAACCTTCAACAAAGTCTGGAGGGAACACACCTCAACAAAATGAAGGCTGTATATGAAAAACCCACAGCTAACATCATACTCAATGGTGAAAAACTGAGAGATCTTCCTCTAAGACAGGGAACAAGACAAGGATGTCCACTCACTTTTATTCAACATAATACTGTAAGTCCTAGCCACAGCAATCAGACAAGAAAAAGAAATAAAAGGTATCCAAATTGGTAAGAAAGAAGTAAAATTCTCACTATTTGCAGATGACATGAGACTATCTACAGAAAACCCTAAAGAATCTACCAAAAAACTACAAGAACTGATAAATGGATTCAGCAAAATCACAGTATATAAAATTAATATACAGAAATCTGTTGCATTCCCATACACTAATAATGAGGCAGCAGAAAAAGAAAGCAGAAAATAACCCCATTTACAATTGCACCAAAAAGAATAAAATACTTACGAATAAACTTATCCAAGGAGGTGAAGTACCTATACCCTGAAAATTATAAAACACTGATAGGGACACCTGGGTGGCTCAGTTTAGCGTCTGCCTTAGGCTCAGGTCGTGATTCCAGGGTCCTGGGATTGAATCCTGCATCGGGCTCCTTGCTCAGTGGGGAGCCTGCTTCTCCCTGCTTGTGCTCTCTCTCTGACAAATAAATAAAATCTTTAAAAAAACAAGAACAAATAACACTGATAAAAAAAATCTGAAGGTGACACAAACAAATGGAAAGATATTTCATGCTCATGGATTGGAAGAATTAATGTTAAAATGTTGATAGTGCCCAAAACAATCTACAGATTTAATGCAATCCCTATCAAAATACATTTTTCACAGAACCAGAACATATAATCCTAACACCTGCATGGAACCACAAAAAGACCCTGAATAAAAAAAGCAATCTTGAAAGAGAAGAAGAAAGCTGGAGGTACTGCAATCCCAGATTTCAAGACAAACTACTAAGGTGTAGTAATCAAAACAGTATGGTACTGGCACAAAAACAGACACATAGATCAATGGAACAAAATGGAGAGTCCAGAAATAAACCCATGCTTACACGGTCAATTAATCTATGACAAAGGACGAAAGAATATACAATGGAATAAAAACCATCTCCTCAACAAACAGTGCTAGAAAATCTGGACAGCTACATGAAAAGGAATAAAACTAGACTGCTTTCTTGCACCATACACAAAAATAAACTCAGAATGGATTAAAGACCTAAATGTGAGACCTGAAACCATAAAACTCCTGAAAGAAAACACAGGCAGCAATTTCTTTGACATCCACCATAGAAACACTTTCTATGTCTCCTGAGGCAAAGGAAACAAAAGCAAAAATTAAACTATTAGAACTATAACAAAATAGAAAGCTTTTGCACAGTGAAGGAAACCATCAACAAACAAAAAAGGCAACCTACCGAATGATATATGCAAATGACAGATCTGATAAGGGGTTAATATCCAAAACGTATAAGGAACTTATAAACTCAACACACACAAAAAAACAAATAATCCAACTAAAAAAATGGGCAGAGGACGTGCCAGATGCATTTTTCCAAAGATGACATACAGATGGCCAATAGACACATGAAAAAATGTTCATCACTAATGATCAGGAAATGCAAATCAAAACCACAAAGAGATATCACTTTACACCTGTCAGAATGGCTAAAATCAAAAACACAAGACATAACAATTGTTGGTAAGGATGTGGAGAAAAAGGAACTCTTGTGCACTGTTGGTAGGAATGCATATTGGTACAGCCACTCTGGAGAATAGTATACAGGTTCCTCAAAAAATTAAAAATAGAATTACCATATAATCCAGTAATTCCACTGATGGGCACTTACCCAAAGAAAAGAAAAACACTAATTCAAACACATATATTATATGCATCCCTATATTTATTGCAGCATTATTTAGAATCACCAAGACACAGAAGCAACCTAAATGTCCACCAACAGATGAATGGATAAAGATGTGGTGTACACACATACACACATAGGAATATTACTTACCATAAAAAAGAGTAAAATTTTGACATTTGCAAGAACACAGATGGACCTAGAGGGTATAATGCTAAGTGAAATAAGTCAGTCAGAGAAAGACACATACCATATGATTTCACTCATATCCGGAATTTAAGAAACAAAACAAAGAAAAAAGAGAAAAACAAAACAAAACAAAAGATTCTTAAATATAGAGAACAAACTGGTGGTTGCCAGAGGGGAGGTGAGTGGGGGGATAAGTGTAACAGGTAAAGGAAATTACGAGTATCATTACTGAATGATGAGCACTGAATAATGTACAGAATTGCTGAATCAGTACACTGTACACCTGAAACTAATGCGACACTGTGTGTTAATAATACTTCACTAAAAAAAGAATATATGAAGGAAATCAACTACAAGAAGAGAAGAAGCTACAAAACAATCCTTTCTATAAATAATTTTAACAGCTTATTTGTCTCATTTAGAGAAGCGTAGGCATCTTGAAATTCGTATTAATGTACTATTCTTAATTCAATTCAATTACATGCGTTTTAAAATATATTTTATAAGAATTATATTTCATTTGATCATGTCCAGATACAGATTGTTAAACAGCTAAATTTTACTCTGAGAAAATTCAATGGATTTCAAACTGTTTCAGACTTAAAATTAGTCTGTAACTTACGAATGGGTTATGAGGTGCTATTAACTGCTTATATACTACAGAACGGTCACATGATTCATTCACATAAACATTTAGTGAATGCAGGCATGCACTGTATAACTGCTGGGGATATAGTTGGGACCAGGGAAGGAAGAGATAGAGACAACAAAATATACTTCCTAGTTGCACAGAGCTTATACCCTAGAATAGAAGACAACAGCAAATAAAGATACAAATTATTGTTTTAACACAATCATGATAAACACTACAAATGAAAAAGCATGCTGTCAGAGTATTTCCTTGGGAGGTCTGACCTTGCCTGGAAGGTTTCCTTAAAAAAGTGGTATTTAAACTGAGACCTGAAAGATACACAGAAGATGGCCATTGAAAGAATAGAGAAAGATACTTCCCTAGAGAGCACACAAAGGCTTAAAGCAATCAAGAGTCTGGCATGATATTCAAGGCTCTAAAAAGCCATCAGTGTGATAGGTGTTAAAGTGGGAGCAAGCTGGGGGTACACTGTGCAATATCCTACAGCCTTGCCATGGTAAGAATTGTGGTCTTTATCCTAGAAGCAACAGGAGTCATGAAAACTTTATGAAAGTAATACATTTGGGGGACCCTGGCCGCTGGGAAAACACAGGATTAGAGGGCAGTTTCAGACGCCTATAAGGTTCCAGAGGCAAGAAAATGCTAACTTGGCTTAGAGGCAGTGGGGGAACAGAAAAATGGACTTTACCCCTAAAGACCTCAACTTCTTTCTATGATCTCAAAGATGGCTAGAATCCTATGATTCTAAAAGTGTGTAAGTTTATATGTTGATTTATGCACATACAGGTAGGCCCATTCTTTCTATCATATCTAAACTGTCTTCCCCATGTTATAGGTCATTTGACATAATTAACTGTTGCCTCCTTCCTGAATTTTTTTTTTTCCTTCTGATTTCTCTAGTGTCACATTCTCCTGTTTTCCATCTATCTTACTGGCCATTCCTTCTCAGGGGATTCTCCCCATTTTTTCCTCCACTTCTTAATGTTTGAGGATTCTGGGATTTCATCCTAAACTTCATTCCCTTCTCCAGCATACATTTTCTTCCTAGTTAATTTCACCCAGCCCCATAACTTAAACACCATCTTTTTTTTTGCTTAATGAATTCAAACTTGGAATCCTTAACTCTGACCTCTCCAGGAAACTCCTATCTTACTCTATGGGATATCTTAACCAAAATGCATACTTTGATCTAGCCACTAGACTCCAGCATTCTGCTGTATTTTAACAAGCCCTGCTAATTTCCATCCCAGAGCATTTATATTTAGTGTCCCATTGGCCAAAAATACCCTTTCTTCTGAACTTCAAACAGTTGACCCCTTCCAATTACTCAGTTCTCAGTTTAAAGTTACTTCCCCAGAATAGCATTCTTTAAAGATCATCCACTCTAACAGACACCAAGTCACCCTACCACATCATCCTAATTATCTGGATAGCATTTATTAATACATGATTCTTTTGTCTTTCCTCACTACAAGTTAAGTTGCATGCACACAGCAATCTTGTCTATCCTCTTCAACACGAGACTCTCAACACATAGAACAGCGCAGGGTGTGTGGTGTTCAAAAAAATATATGCTAAACACGTGAAGGTCGTTAATTTCAAATAAAATTTAAATTAGTCCTTCTTCAAAACTGCACTATGAAACAGAGAAAGACAAATTTTATATATATATGCATATATAAAATATACATAAAGGGAGAGAGAGTCTATCATGATGTGAATACAACTATGAAAAGATTCTTGCATGCTTTGCAAATATGAATTACTGGAATTCTGAAGTGCCTTTTCTTTGATAAATTTTCTATGATAAAAGGTACATTAGACAATATATATGTCAAAATACATGTTTTGGGGCGCCTGGGTGGCACAGCGGTTAAGCGTCTGCCTTTGGCTCAGGGCGTGATCCCGGCATTCTGGGATCGAGCCCCACATCAGGCTCCTCTGCTATGAGCCTGCTTCTTCCTCTCCCACTCCCCCTGCTTGTGTTCCCTCTCTCACTGGCTGTCTCTATCTCTGTCGAATAAATAAAAATAAAATCTTTAAAAAAAAAATACATGTTTTAAGGAAGACCTGACTGTATACAATAGTGCCATTAATTTTTTTTTGAAAGAGGATAGTAGGAAAACATGCTCTGAATGCAGCATAGGATGCACAACAATGCCCAAGCTGATGTCAGGGCAACGACTGACCGGGAATATGATACAGCTGCATTCCAGTATGAACTAGAGTAGCTCTCTGATCACACTGAATTGGTCCTATATTAAATCATCACAGCCTCACCTATGATAGATTCATTGAATCAAAGGAATGACTAACCTTACTAATCATCTGTGAGAAATAGGAGTAACAAAAAGAACAAATCTGTGAGTATGGAAGGTTTTTTCATAGTCAAGTTTTAGGAGAAGTGGGATGCTAGTTTTTAAAGATCAAAGCTTTTTAAAAGTGACTGCCTAGTTTTAGAGATCAAAGGCAAGAATTATATTATTTTTTTCAATTATTTTGCCTGTGATTTGGTAAGTTTTCCTTTTATTAACCACGCTTTCCAGACATTATGGAAAATTCTACTTGCATCTCTACATTCTACCCAGAAATAGTAAATATTAGGGTTTTTTAAATTTGTAGGTGATTTAATTGGCTTATCAAGTTTTTCAGTGTTTGTTTTTAAAACCTACTTTAATTTTTTCATTCTAATTTATTTACCATTATTTATCTTCCCCCATTAGCCTTTGGTTCCTTACAATCTACCCTGCCAAATCATTTAGATAACTCTGTTATCTGTGGGGGGGAAGAAGAGGAGGAAGGAGAAGCAGAGGGGAGAAGTAAAAAGTAGGGAAAGGGAGAGAGAAAGCCCAAATGGCAAGGAACTGCTGGCAGCCTCTAGGGCCTGAAGGAGGCCTTCAACCAAGAGTCAGGAAAAGGCCAAGCCCTCAGTCACAGAGCCTCAAAAAAATAAATTCTGCCAACACCCTGAGTGAGCTTGGAAAAGGATTCTGCCCTAGTCAAGTCTCCAGGTGAGAATTCAGTCCAGCTGGTGCCTTTAGAGTCCCAGACCAGAGCACCTATCCAAGCCACGCCCAGACACCTAACCCCCAGAAGCTATGATAGTAAATGTGTGGTTTTGAGCTGCTGTCTGTGGTCATTTGTTATGCAATAACAGAAAACTAGTACAGACTCCTAGTGATAAGTGGTAGGAGCCAAATAAGACAGGAAAGGGGAATAAAAAGTATAGTGGGAGGTGGGATACAATTTTTAAAAAGGTGCTTAAGAAGCACCTCACTGAGAAGGTGACATTGAAGACATTAAAGGGAAAAGCCATGCAGGTCTCTGGGGGAATGAGTTTCTGGGGGGAGGGAAAAACAAGTGCAAAAGCTATTTTTAGAAAAAATCACAATGGTATATGGCTAAAGTCAGGTTTCCAAGGAGGAGACTAACAGGAGATAAGATCAAAGAAGTGACGGGAGATGTAGTAAGCATGGGGCAGACCTGGGAAACTGCCATAAAGCTTGTTTTTTTAATGAATGAAATGGGAAGCCTTTTGACAGTTTTGAACAGAGGAGTGACATTATCTGACGTACACTTTGAAAAGATCACTCTAGCCACTGGTTTGAAAATACACCGTACAAGAGCACAGCACAAGTTGGGAGAACCAATTAAGAATTTAATACAATAATACAAGTAATAAGTGATGGAGGTTTCAAATAGATTATAACAATGTAGGTGATACAGAAGTGAGCAGACTGTGGATGTATTTTGAAGGTAGTGCCATCAGGGGAGTAGGGGGCAGGGGGTAGAGATGAGTAGTTCCATTTTAGACATGTTTACTTGAAGGCGTAATTAGATGTGTGTATGTATGTATGTATTTATGTATATGTATGTATGTGTGCGTATGTGTGTGTATGTATAAATACATATATGCGTGTGTGTGTAAACAATCACCCTGGAGCTCAGAGGAGAGGTAAAGGCAAAAGATACAAACCTGAATGCACTTGAAGCCATTAGATGAGATTATCAGAGAAGTAAGTATGGTCAGAGGAGAGGTCTAAGAAATAAGCCCTGGGGAACTCCAACATTTAAAAGTAGGGGAGTAAAGGTGATATCAGCAAACTAATGAGGGGCAGCCAGAGAGTTAAAAAGAAAATCAAGAGTGTTCGGTGTCCTGGAAGTAAACTGAAGAAAGTGTTCAAGGGGAGGAAGTAACCAACTCTGTTAAATCATGCCATTAGGGTAAGTAAGAACTAACCACAGGATTCAGTAACAGGAACTCGCTAATGACACTTTCAGAAGAGCAGTAGTGAGTATACAAAACAGAAAATGAAAAAACTGGGAGACAGCAACTATAAGCAACTCTTTGAAGATGTCATACAGAGGACAAGGAAATGTGACCTGAGAGGAGATTGAAAAAGGGTTTTTGGTATTGTGGCTGTTTGTTTCAGAATGGGAATGGGCAAGATTATAGCATGTTTGGCAAGCTATGCCACATTAGTGAGCTTGGGCTGCCATAACAAAATACCACAGACTGGGTGGCTTAAACAAATGTGTTTTCTCACAGTTCTGAGGCCTGGAGGCTGAGATGAGGTTGCTAGCATGGTCAGATTGGCGAAAGCTCTGTTCCTGGGTGCAGATGACTGACTACCTTCTTGCAAGCTCTCTGGTGTCTCTTCTTATAAAAGTACTCACTATTCCTATCGTGAGGGCCATGCTCACAACACCTCATCTAACCTTAAGTACCTTCCCAAGGCTCCATATCCAAATACCATCACACTGGGGGTTAGGGCTTCAACATATGAATGGGGGTTGGAAGGCCATGTTCAGTCTGTAACATATGCCAATGTGATGACCCAGTGGAGAAAGGAAAACTCATGCAGAAAAGAGGAGACAACTGCAATAGTGAGGTCTCTGAGGAAGCAGGGCTAATGGGATCTAGCAAACAAGTGAAAGAAATGGCCTTGTACGAAGCACAGACAGTGGGGCGCCCGGGTGGCTCAGTCCACTGAGCGTCCAACTCTTGGTTTCAGTTTAGGTCATGATCTTAGGGTCATGAGATTAAGCCCCATGTCAGGTTCTGGCAAAGAGCCTGCTTAAGATTCTCTCTCTCTTTCTCTGCTCTTCACCCCACATGCTGCTCGTATGCTCTTAAAAAAAAAAAAAAGCACAGACAGTTCAGCCATGGCAACATCCAGGAAGGCAGTACATATAGGCCCCGATGTCAGGAAGTGAACAGATACAGGTACATGGTAGGAGCTTACCAAATTTCTCTTCCAACCACATCTATTTTCTCAGGCAAGAACCCACAGTAAACAAATGCTGAAGCAGGCAACTGGACTGTCACAAGGGAACCTGCCAATACCCAATGGCACAGAGCTACAGTTTTAAGCAGCTACACGGAGACAATGCATAAAATCCATGCAAGGTGAGAAGTCCCATCAGAGGCACCTGCATAACCCCAAGAAGACCACTAAGGAATATCCCTAAGTGAAAGGGTGAAATTGAGGGAGGAAAAAAAAAAACCTCCGGAAAGGGATACGGTAAGGAAGGCTCTACCTACACCTAGAGTGAGTGGAGAAGAGAGGCTCCACTGGGCATTTACAACCACAAGGCAGGCCCCACAAGACCCAAACTCACACTACCTGCACGGCACAGCAACTCCAAGCTGAGAATTTACTTTGAGTTGGGTTTTCCCCCCAGGTACCTGGCAGAAGCTAAAAGAAGGCACTGTCAATCGAGGCCTCAAAGAATCACAAACACACTTGTAATAAACACTTTCTCAGTGAAATACAAAGTGAGCTGGTATGGTGCCTTGCTACCCAATACACCTGGGCTAAAACCCCAGATCTCCTTTTGACTAGTTCTAACTTCTCCAGGAAGTTCTCAAGCTGCAGTTTCCTCCTCTATAGATCAAGGAGAGAAGTGCCTGTCCCATAGGCTTTGTGGAGGCACAGGATCTGGCACATATAACAATCATTAGTAGCTGCTGTCATAATAGTAGTAGTAATTATCCTAATTACAAACTACTTGCAAGTTTTACTTAATAATGAAAATAAAAGTTGTCACCACCATGAAGAACTCCTGCACCATCTACCCTCACCCCCAACATAACTGAACTCAACTCTAACCCATTCTCTGGAAAACTCATGGATCAAAAAAGGAATCACAACAAAAACTGGAAAAATGTATGCTTAGAATAATTATGAAAAATGGGGCGCCTGGGTGGCACAGCGGTTAAGTGTCTGCCTTCGGCTCAGGGCGTGATCCCGGCGTTAAGGGATCGAGCCCCACATCAGGCTCCTCCGCTATGAGCCTGCTTCTTCCTCTCCCACTCCCCCTGCTTGTGTTCCCTCTCTCGCTGGCTGTCTCTATCTCTGTCAAATAAATAAAATCTTTAAAAAAAAAAAAAGAATAATNGTCTCTATCTCTGTCAAATAAATAAAATCTTTAAAAAAAAAAAAAGAATAATTATGAAAATAATACATATAAAAACTTAGGGAATTAAAAAAAACTTGTGAGATAAAGTGAAGCTTAGAGGGATATCCTCTACCAGATATCAAAGCAATTTAAAAGCTATAGCAATTAAGACAGGTGGCTGGTACAAGAAAAGGCCAGTGAGAGAAAATAACCCAGAAACAGACATATATGGACACTGGATTCTATGACAAAAGTGTTAATACAGAGCAATGAAGAAAGAAGAGACTTTTCAATAAACTGGGCTAGACAAGTGGATATCCATAGAGGAAAAAAAATCAAACTTGACCTCTTTCTCAAACCATATCCAAAGATTACTCTACATGAAATTTAGACATAAATATGGAAGACAAAAAAAAAAAAACAAACGTCCAGATTTTAGGTCACAGGTTCTTTACCTGAGGTCCCCTAACTCAAGGGGCCTATGGATAGAATTCAAGATATAAAAGATATTTTTGATAAATCCTGTTTCCTCTCATGTCTTAGCATGTTAGTGTGCCAGTTCTAACTGACAGCATCTACATATCTTTGCCTGAGATTTCCAAGAAGTTGTTTCTGAGTGCTGAGAATTAATGCCCTGCCCTAACTAGCCCCCAACCAACAACCGATGTGTAAGCAGAACATGAGTGAGGAACACGATGCTGTGAAGAACACTGGCTCCCAGAGTTACCCAGAGATCCGTGCTTGTGAATCACTTGCATGATTATGTACCCTTTAGGAAGCACCTTCACTTCTCTCCCTCAAATCCAGTATATTTCTTGGTGATCATCCCCCCTGTTAATTACTTATACTGGAATTCTTGTCTCAGGATCTGCTTCTTGAGAAACCAAGACAACTAAGACCCACCAGTTACCATGAACTTGAGTGGTGAAAAACAATTACTTCTCTATTTTCATAATTGCTAACTGAAGGAAATGCTAAATTTCAGTTACGAATATAAGCAACAAACCAAAATAGTATTAGTGGCACCTATGAATTTATCTCTAACAGAAACCACAGATATTTTAGTATTACATGACAGTTGCTGTAAATATCTCAAAATGTTTTTGACACTCCTTGCTACTTTGAAATTGTTAGTTATTAAGTAACTACTGAACCGCACATGGCTGCAGTCTTCCTGTCTACGATGTCACCTGTTGAGCAACTGTCTCTGGGCCAACTCATTACTCAGCCACAAAACAGGTGAGTGGTTTACAACTAGAGATTAACTCAAAAAGGGTTAATTCTGGTGTTCTTGGAAAACCTCTTCTTGCCTTGTAGTGTAATATCAAAGTTTTAATTCCATATACAACAATTAAGTACAATTAAAACTTCACCTTGTGATTTTTAAATGTAATTTTTTGTTACTGAAGCATTGACCAAGAAGTACATAAATGGCAATTATCACAAATTTATTTTTTAATATCTTGAAGCTGTATTTCAAAAACTTTATGGTATAATTTGTGTAAGTTCCAAACCATGCAAAACTAAACATTATACTATTTGGGAATTTATACATGTGAAACTAAAAAAAAAAAAAAATGAAATAAAACAAAATTGAGGATTCTGGTTGTCTGGGTGGGAAGGGAAGGAGAGGATACAAGCAGGAAGATAAGGAACCCATCAGTTTATGTTCTTTGTCCCAAATCAGGTAAATGTGTATTATTATACTATATGTATATATAAAAAACTATACTAGTAATATATATTACTATATATATTAGATATATATTTCAAATATATTCCTTTATACTTATATGTTATAAATATAACTTAAAAAGGAACATTCACAGAATAAGAAAAAATTCTTGAAAATTAAAAATGAGATAGGAAAAAAATTACTTCAAAGTTAAAGCTGGAAAATCACCCAGAATTTAAACAAAAAGATGAAGAATTGAAAAACTGGAAGAGATGAGAAAAGATAAATTAGAGGATCGATAAAAAAATTATCCACATCTGAGTAAGGGGAAATTCAGAAAGAGAAAAAAAGAGAACATGAAGGGAAGGAAATAGCACAAAAGAATACAAAACAATCTCGTGAACAAAAGATGAGTTTTCAGATTAAACAAGCCCACCAAACGGCCTGAACACAAAAGTCTTTCCCTTAGGGGTATACACTAAAGTATTTATACATGACTGACCCATACCACGACATCACCTTGAAATTTCTGAACACTAGGGATAAGGGGAAGATTTTTTAAATCTCTACAAGCTGGAGATGGGGGAGTGCAGTCCTAATGGCACTGTACTCCTCAAATAGCAATACTGGTAGCTAGAAGGTAACAGAACCAGGACATAAAAAATTATCAGAGAAAATTTTCAACCCAATCCTATGCCCAGCTAAATCAAGCATAAAAAAAGAATAACTGTTTAGGCTTTGCAATGCCTTAAAAATTTTTTTGCACATTCACCTTTCTCAGGAACCTACTTAGAGGGTATCTCCATCAGATCAAGGAAAGAAGATAAATGATGCTAAGAAACGGCAAAGACAATCTCCTGAGGTTCGTAAAAGAAAATTCAAAAATGATAGCTCTGCTATTTTAGGCTTGGAGAGCAACTAAGCCAGAGTGGGGCAAAGAGAGCACACATTTTCAGGACACCTCCTAGGTGGGATTACACCCAGAGGAGATCCAAAGACTGCCAGAGGTTTGCGGATGAATTAGGCAGGTAGAAAATGAAGCAAAGAATAAAACAAAGTTAACTGGTAACTCCAAAATAATTATTCTGTGAAGAGTATTTTACACAATCTTAATAATGTGAACATTTACCCAAATATTATGAGCTATCTACAGCAGGATGATAGGAGGAAGGAAAGTGAACACGTGTATGTGGTAGAAGTGGAGATGGGGCTGGGGACAGCAGCTGGAGGACTCAAGTCTCAGCTTTCATAGTAGGAAGGCAAGAGAGGATACATAAAACTGAAGGAAAAAAAGTCAAGCGATGGGAGGATAAGCAAGTTATTTAGGAACATGAAAGGAAATACCAAAATACGCAATTTGATGAATAATTCCCTCCAGGACACAGGAATTAAGAACGGGGTGAAAGGGTGCTTCTTTTCATTGTGAATCTATAGTAGTACTATTTAGCTTTTTAAATTATTTACATATACTATTCTTTAAACATAAAAATTAATTTTAAAAATTATAAGTTTTAAAGAAAGGTCAAATAATAATAACAACAACAGCCATTTATTTTCTCAAGTGCCTGCACCTATGGGGAACATACCAGATCTTTCACAAATACTATCACTATTCCTCAGACCAGCTTTGCAGAGTAGGATTACCCCAATTTTACAGGTGAGAAAACTGAAAATGAGAATGAAAAAGGAACATTTTCAGTTGTTTTGTTTATGTTTTATTTGGTCCTTTACCTTTCCAGCAGTAGCAAAATATTCACCATCAGGGGACCATTCCATCAAATGTACAGATACTGAGGTTCTAAAAAAACAAAGTTAAACAGTCAGCATTTTTAAAATCTGGAACACTGTATATATACATAAATGGTCAAAATTTATATATAAATGGTCAAAATAAGATTTTCATAACGAGTGTTTTCTAAAATTAAAAATTTCACCTCCCCCAAAATACAAATTAATTAATAAAACTAATCTGAAGTTCACTTTGGGGATCCAAAGAAGAATGCAATCAACATGCATAAAAGATATCTTCACCTATATGTCCAACCAACATCTTCAATATAACATGTTAAAAACTGAGCTCGCCATTTTTCCTGGCTAATTGGTCCCCTTCACATAATCCATACTGTCAATGGTACAGCCATTCTCCTACTTAAGAGTGGCTGGTAACTTTCATCACAACCGCCCCGTCCCCATCCATATCTCATCCATTAATGAGTGATTCCCCTGTGTCAACCTTATCTACCCAAGTTCTGAAGTTATAACTATGAAAATATTTTTGCTTTTTTTAAACGATCAACTGATAGACTGAAGGGTAATATTATAATGGTTTTGGTTAGAAAAAGTCCACTTTCTAAGCTTCTAAATGTAATGGTACTATCAAAAAATAGAGATCACTGTGAAAGGGAATATATTTTAGGAAGCTTTTTTTTAAATTAATGAGCAGAACAACATAGATACTAACTTGCATTGCCAGATGCACTTCCAATCATTTAAAACTGGAGGGATTTTATTATCGATTTCTTCTTCCTCTTCCAGAATGTCATCTCCTGGAGGAGCCCACAACTGAATAGAATCAGTTGCTGTCAACAATCTGTTATCTGAAATTTAAAGAGAGTTCTCATGAATAAGCAAGGATTATCTGGAGAAAGAAATGCATATGTGGGCTTGTATTTAGGTCTATAAACTATTCTGTGAAAAATAAGCAATACTGTCTATGAAAAATACTTGGGGCATATCCATTTCAAAGTTCTAAGAATCCACTATCCAAGACAGAGTAGTTCTCAGGAGAGACGTGAGAACAAAAAAGAAAATCTTACTGTCAAAGAGCTAAGGAGCTATTGTGTATTAGGTAAATCTTTAAAAAAAAGAAAAGAAAGAAAAAGAAAAGAAATGCAAAAGTACAATAACAAAACAAACCCAAAAAGCTCTGATATATAAACACAGAAAGTTCTCAGGATATAAAATTTAACTAAAGATTAAGGCATTTTGTTTTTCTACATGGAATATTAAAATTACCCTCATTAATCATGAATGTAAAAAGGGGCAACAGCTATTATCATTAGAGACTTCTAATCTTTCAAATTTAAAGACAATAATTTCCTAAAACACAAATAATAAAACAAGATAGGGGTTTAGGCCCTATTTCTGATTTTATTTCTTACTAAATACAATAACAGTAAAGGACAACACATGTTAACTAAGGAAACAAATCACCATTGTTTCTTGGAATAAGACATTCAAAGGCAGGCGGAGAAAAGCACAGAAGTAATAGTAAACTAAGCACTGTACAAAGCAGTGTACACCAACAAAAAAAATATACACTCATCCACTAGCAAAAAGAAAATATACTACTGATCACTTTCTTATTATAAGAGACTATTTCACATCGTAATCATACATTTTAAAACCAATATTTACTCTTCATAATTTCTGAATGTAATCACTAAATACCTTGAGGGTCCCATGCTAAATTGTACGTCACAGAGCTCAAAAAAAACTGCCCAGTTTTAAGCCACTGACACTTGAGTTGCTGAAACATAGAAAAAAGAAAAACATAGGTTTTTAAAGTAACATCCACAAATACTACCATTTTATCATTTTCTTTGACTTAAGACCTCATGATCTAAAACAAAGATGTAAATATTCCACTATTATTTTTAAAATATTGTTTCTAAAATAACCTCTGACAGTTTCACTTATTTATTCTACCATACCAAGCCACTTGCCACAGCATATTCTCTCAGGCTTCTTTCCACGTCCATGAACATGTTCTCATACTCAGGATATGCTGTTTCTCTCTTCTTCACCTGCAAACTGCTTCCATCAAGACCCAGCTACATCATCCCCTCTGCAGAGGGGCCTCTTCTGACATCCTGGCAGCACTCAGAGCAGTCTTTACATCCTACCATCTAACAGTGGTCACACTGGAGTATTACTTGTTCATATGTCTGACTCTCCTATTCAACTCCAACACCTCGGGGCAGCAATTATGCCATCATAAGCTTTGTGTCCTGAGTGCTATAATGGCTGGAACATATGCAGACACTCAATAGATGTTTGTGAAAACAAAATAAGTGCGCATGAGAAAGAAGTGCAAATTATCATAATCCTATGGACTCAATGTCTAAAATAAACTTGATGTATCTCCCAAAGCCAGCAGATCTGAACTATACAATATATACAGTTCATAAACCTGTATTACATATGTTATATTCATTTGAGTAATTTCCATCTCATTTGAAAAATTTCCATTTTTCTTACCATTTTCATACTAAAAGGTAGAAAGAAGATTTAAGTATAAAAGTCAAAGGCCTTTGACATGAAATAACATGAAAAAAAGTTTAGATTTTATTTTCTTTGTATTTCTTTGTACTGTCATTTCTATGTAGCACACAAATATAAAATGCCTTTTGTGATGATGTAAAGCCATGTCACCTTAGGCAAGTTATACATTAATTGCTTGGCAAGTAATAATAGTTTAATATACAGCAATTCCCTCTCTATGTTTTCTAAATACTTAACAAAAATTCATTCAAAATAAAATAACTGCAAAATCTGATTTCATTATCGAAAAATAATTTAATATTTTTAATATAATTTTTTTAACCCTACTATTGCTGATCAAACAAAAGTCAAAATAGTACTTAAATATTGCTCAATAGATCTATTTTAGAGTAATAATCAAATCATTCCTAAAACTACAGACATCCCTAATATTCTTTCCTTTAGTATTTCTCACAGGGTAGTATGTGGGCCAACTCCATAGCAGAAATTTTGAGGGTGAGGCCTGGAATCTGAATTTTAATATGTACCCTAGGTGACTCTTAAGCACTCTCAAATTTGATATCCATTTCTTAATACTATCATATTTTAATCTGCACTTTTTTTGAAATATGAAATGATCAAGTACATATATTTAATGAAAAATATCAAATCTACTTTTTTAATGCATTTAAGAATACACTTTTTAAAAAAATTATTAAATATATACTCTTGGCATTCAGATTTCACACTGGCAGTCTTGACTATTTGTGGGTGATAATGGAGTCTTAATGCACATAGTAATTTTTAAAAGGGTTAACAATTCTAGCCATACAAGGTTTTCTGAATTTTAAGTAAAATAAAATATAGCACCCAGAATGAATCTGAATAGTTCTCAAGGTGATATGCTAGACCACTTAGCTGATAAGTGACTTTATCTAAGTTCCTAACTCCTTCATTAAAAAAATATTTAGGGGGCGCCTGGGTGGCTCAGATGGTTAAGCGTCTGCCTTCGGCTCACATCACGATCTCCATGTCCTCTGATTGAGTCCCACATCAGGCTCCCAGCTCAGGTGGAAGTCTGCTTCTCCCTCTGCCTCTCCCCCTGCTTGTGCTCTCTCTCTCTCTCTCTGTCTCTCTCTCTCAAATGAATAAATAAAATCTTTAAAAAAAAATTTAGAAGCATCTATTATGTTCCAGACCCTGTTCTAAGTACTTCAGATGCATCAGTGAACAAAAGAAACAAAGCTCCATCCATACCCTCATTGGGCTTCCACTCTCAACAGTAAATAACAAATAAACAAGAAAAGCGCTATGGAAAAAAGTTAAAAATAGGAGGATGGCAGTTAAAATAAAGGTGGTAGAAGCAACTGGCAATTTTTTAAATGGGTGGACCCCCAGTGAGAAGGCATTACTGAGCAAAGATTTATAGGAGCTGCAGAAGCTGGCCCTAAAGCTATTTAGAGAAAGAAAAACATTCCAGACAAGAGAAAAAAAAAAAAACTAAGACCCTACGACAGAAAATAACTGTTCAAAGAACAGTAAAAACGCCAGTGTGGCTGGAGTGACATCAGAGAGGACAAAAATAGTAGGAGTTGAGCTCTGAGGGGTGGTAAGGGGGTACTGGAGGGAAGAAAAGCTACCATCTATTTTAAGGCTTTTTGGCTTTGAGTCTAGGAGAAATACCGAATTTTAAGCAGAGAAGTATGTCATGACCTGCTATTGAGAGCAGAGAAGGGGGAGGGGGACATAAAACATATCAGTGATTACTCTAGAATCTAGACAAGAAATAATAGTTCTTCAACTAAGGAAGATTACAAGGTAAATCTCAATTAGCAATATTGCAGAAAACTAGGCTTCCAAAATGTCTGCATATATTCCCAGTGGATGTAAAAGACCTCACCACAAAGCACCAGACCAGCTTCACATGGACTTTCCAGACCACCTTCAGCACGAGCTCCTCAGGAGCTCTTCACTGCTATCAACTGGATTCTAAACTTAACTCTAAAAAATTTCTACTACCGTTTAATACTTACACAATTTCTCTTATGAGAATTTATGCCCAAGGGTTCAAAAATACAAACAGCATTACCATATGAAGCTGCAATCTAAAAATAAATGAACAAAGCATTAACATTCAGGAAAAGAAAAGAAAGACAACATCCTTTTCACAATAACGTATAAACTAATTACATATAATACAATCCCGATACAGTATTTATGTTTTATTCCATTCCATAAATATAACTGAAAAAGTACTGGACTTAAGAATCTCTTCTCTGGGGGCACCTGGGTGGCTCAGTCAGTTAAGTTTCTGTCTGCCTTTGGCTCAGGTCATGGTCTCAAGGTCCTGGGATTGAGTCCCGCACCTGCTTCTCCCTCTGCCTCTGCCCCACCCCCCACTCATGCACACACACTCTCTCTCTCCCTCTAATAAATAAATAAAATCTTTAAAAAAAAGAATTATTTTAACATAGGAATAACTTTATTAACAAAGATACATTTCAATGGTGCCTCTGTCAGAAATTTCATAATCCAGTGAAAATAAAATAAAAACCATGAGAAGTAGAAAAAGACATCAAAAAAGTACTAAAAAGGTATTCAAAATATTTCAAATAAAATGACATTAATTATACCATAAAACAAAAAATACCAATGGGGAAACCCACCTAGAAGGAGGAACAGAGAAAATGGACTAAGGAGAAGAAATCAGACTCGAGTGGAAGAGGAAGAGCTGACGAAGACATCTACGGTGGATTGAAGCTACAGACTGGGGGGCCGGGAGGACTTTGTTCCAGGTCACATACCTGATAAAAAGGGACATAAATCTCTCTGTTCCTGGAAGCTACCACAACCTGCTTTACAATAACTCCTTGAGACCCAATTCCCAGCTCATCCTCCTCTTGTCAAGAGGGAATCAACTACAAGGAACAGACCAAAAACCATCCTTGCTGACATCTCTGGACCTAAAGGTTACCCTGTAAGACAAAACTATGTGTATGTTTTTGTAAGGCCAGCCAAAAAGGCCTACTGTCATTTAAGAGCTCTCTCAAGCCAAAAGGTGATTTAACTGTTACTTAATATCTAACACTCTTTCCAAGAAAAAGCTTTTAATCCACAACCGTACGGAGGAAGCTACTTACAATGCCCAGCTGAGGGAAACACCTGGGCAAAAAAAGTTACAAATGATCACATTCAACATGTCAAATGACGAATGAATGATTATAATTACCTGACATTAAGTCATCAGTGCAAAGTTATCACCACAAGGACTGGGAATGAGGGAAATAAAAGAAGAATGCAGGAGAAGACAATAAACCAAAGGTGTCAGTTTTGTCTTCTTTATTTTCAACCAGGTAAATAAGGAAAAGTAAAAACATGGTTATGAACACTAAGGACTTATATATGAAAAGAAACTTTTCTCCCAGATCATTTTATTGTGATTGTTACCAACACATAAATAATTTATTAAGACTCATCTCAGACCACTATCATACAATTCTAGGCAGGTTTAAAGATACCTTACTTGGCTTTAGGGAGATGAGCAATGAAAAATTAATGAAAGAAATCTGGCACTCTCAGTGCTTTTTAAAGAGTAAGCAATGCTTAGGGGGGGAAAAAACTGGGGAAAAAAATCAGAAAAGCAAGAAATAAGTAAGAAAAAACACCAGGAAATTCAGTGTTTCAATATTAGGTCAATGATATCACTAAACTGTCATATCATGCCACATTTACACAAATACTAAAGCTTGATACAAACAGCAGTGCAGGACACTAAAAAATAATATAATAATTTATTATTTGGCATAAATATGCATCATTACTCTTTATCACCATAAAAATTTTGGTTTAACATATCCTTGATAGAATTTGTTACTTCTTAGTAAAGAACAATTTCTAGAACACTAAGACTATTTAAATTATTACAATTATTGCAAGAAAAGTTCATTTTTATATTGTACAGACATTTAACTCTTCTACGCAACACTGGCCTTACTGAACCACTAGTATACAGCAAATATGCTATATTTGCTCTACATGTAACCAGAATTTGACATATATTACATTTGATGTATATTTGGGGGTGGAGGTACATATGATGAAATATGAACTATTTCTAAATAAACCTTCTATTTGAAAGTCTGAATGAAGGGACCTTAAGATTCTTCATCAACATATAAACATTTATTAAATTAACAGAAGCTTTAAAAACAGCTGTTATATGACAAATATTATACTAGACACTAACAACTTGCTAAATTTCTTGATAAAAATTTGATATTATGATAATTTGGGTGAGATAAGGGATACTACACAGAGAAGATAGAGGTTTACTTCCCTACTATTGGCTTAATAGTTGCTAGAATTATCAACTGGCAGAATGTCAGTATGCACAGGATTGTGAGGCCTACAGATCTTTCAAGACCATCTACACAGGTAGAATAATTATCACATTATCAGTTTAATGGCTCCTTACAATTTGTAGACATCCTACCACTTTATCCACTCCTATCAATAACCACCTAAGCGAGGTATATTAGTAAGAAACTGTAGGCAACCCATGTAGAAAAGGATAAGAATACATTAAAAGATCGCATTTAACAAAGCAATTAAATCCCTTACTCTTCCATGTTGGTTAGAACACTCCACACAGCTGACTTGGATGTTTCCATGCTTAGCACCAGGAATGATCTGCACACATTCAAAGTCACTTGCCAAAATAACAATATCACAGCCTGATCCGTACGCCTAAAAGAGAAAAGTTTTACAGTATGTAAGATACGAAACTTGTAAATTAAAGCTTAGATCTCGTTGCCACAATACTTTGACACATTTTACAACAGTTAATGTAAAAATATTAAGATATCAATTTCCAAATAAGACATTAAAAGTCACATGAAAAATAAATAAATAGTCACATTAAAAAAAAAAGGATGATGACATCCCATGGTTATCTTTCAACAACTAGTACTAACAAAGAAAGGATTCTTCTAGTTCTTAAACACTGCAGCCTCTGTGCCTGCAGGCCATAAATCTTTCTGTTCAGAGGTTCCCTCCAAAGCTCATCTTAGTAAACCCTAAAGAATAAAACCTCCATCTGAGGGTAATAAGGCAGTGAAGCCTGCAATTGTGTTCCCAAAGTTCAAACCAGGCTTGAGAAAGATCAAGAAAGAAGTAAGATGCGTTTTCCAACACAAATCCAGGGGGCTTAAAGAGCTAGTGAAATAGACATGAACCCCCAAGGCAGAATTACATGCACTAAAGCAAAGGCTAAACTTAAACTCACTAACAGCCTAACAGTGAATAACAGCCTGCCTGCCCTCTCCCTTCAACCTTATGAGGTGTGAGGGAGAGAAAACTAACCCAAGTGGCTTCACACACAAAAATATGAATTAAAATAAATTTAATTTAATTTTAAAATAAACTAATTTATATAAAATGTTAACAAGTATAACTATACAGTCTGCAAAATGAAACACAAAATTAAGTTCCTGGAAAATTCCCTTGTTCAGAGTAAAACCAAATGTTTCTTCCTATTGCCACACTTCTTGATGTATGTCATTCCTGTTTTGCAACATTGTGAATTTTATGAAGACATAAGGGGAGAGAGTGAGGACACTTTTCCTTTTTCTCTGGAACTCAACTTATGATTAAATATTCTAAACAACCTAACAATTTTATTCTCAAATGAAAAAGCCCCATTAAAAGCTACATATTATATATACATGTATGTATATACACCAAAAAAATAATTTAAAAATAATTTATTCGACTATCTCTGCAACTTTAAGCAATACGGTCCTGTCCTAGAAAACACAGACATCCAACAGCCAAGGCTGACATGTGAAGACCTAACCTCTGAAGAGGTCCACAAACGGCTGCTAATGAAAGAGGGAAATGGAAGATAAAGAGCAGGCAGGAAGACAAACACTACTTGGACTGGTTACTGAAACTTCCAACGTTGCCAAAATCCCTCTGTAACTGCTATCGACCATCTTCAATCATGTGCTTATAAATGTAAGAAAGTTCACCAAAAGAAAAACAAAGAATTTTCAGCAAGGGAAATATGGGAAAAATCACTTATGGGAGGAAATAACTATTTATATTCTTACGGACAAGGCAGATTTGCTATTCCATGCATTCAAGAAAGCTAAACTGAAAAGGAATATTGAGTGTAGGCAAAAGAAATGCTTGTGTCACCCTGCTAATTTTTAAAATATTATTAATCCTCATCATAAAAAAGGAAAAAGTTCTGTAACTATGTATGATGACAGATGTTAACCAGACTTACTGTGGTGATCATTTTGCAAGGTATACAAGTATCGAATCATTATGTTATACATCTGAAACAATGTTATATGTCAATTATACCTCAATAGAAAAAAATATATTAAAATGACAAAAATAATCCTACCTTTGAACAATATTTCAAAATTTCCAAAGTGCGTTATAGTATTATCCCAGCAAAGTGAACTGATGAAAAGAGCATAAACTTTAGTTTGAAATCATGTATGCAGGGTTTTCAGTTTGGGTTATGGACATACTAAGTCGTAAACTGCTCAGGCTGTCTGAGAATTTCCTTGTGCTAAAATGGAAGGAATAACATTAACCTCTTTGGACAATTATGAAAATTAAAGTATAAAATCTATTTGCATAGTGCTTAGCACACATCATTCATTTAAGAAAAACAAAATAAACAACAGAGCATCTTGTCCCAAGCCTGTGCTAAGGACGGGGAATACACAACCACAAGATGTGGTTCCAGAGAGTCTAACAGGAAGATAACCAAGTGAATCACCAGTCACAACTAAATGACAAACTGCCATGACAGAGATACCCACAAAATACCAGCAGAAGACAGAAGGTAATCAATAAATGTTATATCACTCCCCCCTTTCATCTTCCCAACAAATCTGAAAGGAAGATATTATCATTATCATTGTATAAAGAATAAAGCTCACTAATTTGCCCAAGATTACACAGCCAGTAAGCAGAAGATGTTCAAACTCCGGTCCTTAAAATTCTTAGGCTATTTTCCCCTACATTAGACGTCAAAGACACCTAAAGTATTCCAGATAAGTATTAGTATACCTGCTTCTCTAAAGATGGGCCATTCCTAGCAAATGCTACTAGAGAGATAGGCTTTTACTGCTCAATCACCAAAATGGATGTTTACTCTTTCCTAAATATTCGTAATTGCTAGATCTTTTCCAAAGGACATGCACTATACTCCTTAGCTGTAGGGAATCTTGCCATTTTTCTGGTCCTGCAATAGTTCTCAAATCTGGATGCATCAAAATCACCTAAAGAACCCATTAAACATACAAATTGCTTAGTCCCACCCCAGACTTACCAAATCACAATCTTCATGGATAAAAGAATTTGACAATAGGTACCAAAATTTTAAATACAATATACCCTTCAATAAACAAGTCTTTATTTTACCCTATAAGCATACTTACAAAAGTTTGCCAAAATATATGTAGAAGGATAGTCACTGCCTTATAATTTATAGCAGCAAAAACTGAAGATAATCATACTGTCCATCAGTAGGGGAGGTTAAGTAAATTACTCAATATCCATAGGCTGGAACACTACGTAGCTACTAAAATCTGAGAGGCCACTAGTCTAAAATGGTCTCAAATTCCTCATCCAACTAGTAGTTCCCAACAAAATGGAACAAGTGTGTGTCTAGTACTGGATTCCTGGATCCACATCTAGGCAATGCCTACAATTTTATACATCTATGGTCACGGCTAGAACAGAACCCCCTAAACTACTGCACACAAACAGCTTGCAAAAATACAGAGGAATACTATTATTACTCTTTTAGACTCTCTGAACTCCTGGAAATTACATTTAAAGTCATGTGAATGTGCTTGTCCTCCTGAATCCACAGATCTCATTAGTTTGTCTAAAAGAATCTCCTACTGTCATATTGTCTATCCCACAATAATTCTATGGAAGCTGAAAACTTGAGTATTTGTTATTACCAAGATTCTTTTTTGTTTTTTTAGTTGTGATATCCAAAATTTCATCAGAAGAGCCTTGTCAATTAGTTGAGCCTGAAAAAGTCACCCTCTTCTTTGACCCTATCAAAATTTCACTTGAGGAAAAAAATTAAATATCATCTTCTAAAGTCATAAAGTACTCTGAATTAAAATACTGTCATTATCGTAATAAAAATATTGCTACCTTCTCTAGAGGGTTTAATGTCATTGTGATTACGTGTATCTGAATGACATAACACAATCATTGTCCTAACTTCAGTTTTATATATAATTGCCTTAACTACATTATTTTCAGAAAACCAAACTAATACTCATATCCCACAAACTGTTCGAATTATTCAGACTTCCTTTAAGACTTAGATAAATTAGAGTGTAAAGAAATGCTTTTTTAAAAAAAATCCTACACAAACATGAATTTTCCTAGGAGAATATAAAATACAAACAGATGAACTACAGTGGCATTTTCTATGGAATACTTGGATGCTTTAACATCCTGGTGGTCACAGGGTCAAAGTTTGAGGTCACTGACAAATGTTCACACATATCTAAATTTAAAAGAAGAAGAAAAGCACTAGTGAATTAAGAGGTATCAAGCATGCTGAGAGGTTTATCTAATTTAACAAGGTGTTGTGGTCTTACCAAGAATACTCTACTAAGAGTGTTACTGTTAAATTCCCACCTCTCCCTGAGAGTGAATTTTGACTCATGTATGTTCACCCTTCTACAAATGAGGGCACATGTTATTAAGAGTTAAAAAAATAATTAAGAATTTTAAGAGGTACCATTTATTGAAAGCCTACTGGGTAACAGATATTATACCATGCATTCTACATTCCTAGTCTCTTTTTCAGGACTGCAGAAGACTTCTCATCCTAAAAGACTTCTAATCCTAGAAGTTAGCTATTAATCCTACTTTAATATGAGGAAATGGAAGTTCATTGGATTTAATCGAAGTTTTAAGTAGCAAGGTAAATACAAGGCTGGGAGGCAAATTCAGGTCTCTTTACACTGTTTTATCCACTTCACTAATGACCATCTCCTTCCACTTTGTTTTCTATTGCTCAAATTTCTGTTCTTCTTATTGGTTGGTTAATTATATACATTCATTTAAATTCTTCATTGCTGCTGTGATTTTTGCTCTGTAACAAACAAAAAGCTGGAAAAGACAGGGTTGTCTGACTTGATGGTCACTTGTTTATACCAAGTTATCTACAGAAAAAGTCTTAAGAGGCCAGTCTTGACCTATGAAAAAGCTTAACAATCAAGAAAATGAATCACAGATTAACAAAAATTTCCCAAAAAAAATCCTTTCCCTCTTCATTTTAGTTGTAATTAAACACCTAACTGCTTATGCTCCTCAGAATTAAAAATTAACTTCTAGCGGTGCCTGGCTGGCTCAGTCAGTGGAACATATGACTCTTGATCTTGGGGTCATGAGTTCAAGCCCCATGTTGCTCTTAAGGATTACTTTAAAAAAATTAACTTCTAAAACAAATAGATTTCCTTTTTGAATGGGTCCCTTATTAAGCCAGAATTTTCATATTTCAGTTATCCATAAAGGCCACCTACAAGTTAAATAAACAATTTTAAATGTTTAATTTTAATATTTTCAGTAAGATTTTCTTCTTATAGAAAAAGCAACATATGCTAATTTAAAAACTAAATAGGAAAATTAGTTCTCCTTACCCTTGACCACTCCTCCTCATTCCCAAGGAGCAATCACTTCACAGTTACCTATGAGCCCTTCCTGAAATATTTAGTGTATATGTAAGTGTATCTATGTGTAAACATTTTTTTACATAAAGGGATTAAACTATACACAATTCTGCAACTTGTCTTCCACTTAATTAACAAATTGTCTTGAAGAACTTTCCTTAGCAGCAAAGAATGATCTCATTCTTCTTAATAATTGCCAAAATCTTCCATTTTGGGGCTTTGCCATAATTAATTTAGGTTGTCTCCAGTCTTCCCTTATCACAAAATGTGCTTCAGTGAACACCTATTTATGATATCACACATATGTGTGCGAGTATACCCAAAGGATAAATTCTAAGACATAATTTGCTGGGTGAGTGATTAAAATCAATAACTCCTGCAAACTGCCTTTCGAAAAGATTATACTCCCCATATGTAGAAAAGTATCTGTTTCTCCCCTTCCTCGCTAACTCTGATAATTATCAAATGTTTTTATCTTTCAAATCCAACAAAACATGGCATCTCCCTGTCGTTTTAATTTGTATTTTTATTAGGAAGAAAGTTAAGCATCTTTCATAAATTTATCAACCACTTATATTTCGTTCTCTGAAAACTATTCCTGTTATTGGTCTATTTTTTTAATTTAAATTCAATTAGCCAACATATAGTACATCATTAGTTTCAGATGTAGAGTTCAGTTATTCATCAGTTGCATATAACACCCAGTGCTCATCACATCACATGCCCTCCTTAATGCCCATCCCCCAGTTACCCCATGCCCCCACCAACCTCCCCTCCAACAACCCTCGGTTTGTTGCCTATAGTTAAGAATCTCTCATGTTTGTTTTCCTGTCTGATTTCTTCCCATTCAGTTTTCTTCCCTTCCCCTATGATCCTCTGTTCTGTTTCTTATATTCCACATGAGTGAAACCATATGATGATTGTCTTCCTCTGACTTATTTCGTTCAGCATAATACCCTCCAGTTCCATTCACATCAATGTAAATGGTAAGATTTCACCCTTTTCTTGATGGCTGAGTAATAGCCCAGTGTGTGTGTGTGTGTGTGTGTGTGTGTGTGTGTGTGTGTGTACACCAGATCTCATTTATCGATTCATCTGTCGATGGGCATCTGGGCCCTTTCCACAGTTTGGCTATTGTGGACATTGCTGCTATAAACATTGCGGGGCTGGTGCCCCATCAGATCACTACATTTGTATCTATGGGGTAAATATCTAGTAGTGCAATTGATGGGTCATAGGGTGGCTCTATTTTTAACTTCTTGAGGGTACTGGTCCATTTTTTAACTGAGTCTTTAGTATTGTTGCTCTGAATGATTTCTAAGAGCTCTTTATAGATTAAGGAAACTCACCCTTTGTCATATATAGCCAATAAGTTAAAAAAAATGAAGTGCCTGAACTAAAAATATATTAACCAAAGAACAAATCATTATTTTTTTCATTGAAATAGAATATTTATATAACACACAATTCCAATTTGAAAAGTTTTATAAAAAGATCACAATAGGCCATGGACTATTTTAAAAGCCTAATTCATGGATTACCAGGAAACTATACATTTACATATAAAATATATACAAACTTAATGAGATTTTTCAAAATGAAATTTAAGTCTACAATATAACAGTACTTATCAGCGATATATTCAATCAGCCTCATTTGTCTTTCTATAGGTTTCTATACCTAAAATCAAAGCCTTAACCATTATCAACTGCTGCCTACCATTACTATTTTTAAAAGAGATAAGCCCTCTGCCAGTCTGTACTACAGAAGTCCGTACTACAGTTAGAAAAGGGGGAGAGAGTAGTATTTGAACAAACAGCTCTTCTTTCCACATGACTAAGAAAAGACTTTACTAATATGATTCAATCACCCTAACAGCCTAAAGTCCACTCAAGAATGCTGAATGAGGGGAAAAAAAAAAAAAGAATGCTGAATGAGCAGGATAAATAAATGAGAAGGAAACTAAATAGTATGCAAAAAGCTTAGAACAAAAAAATTACCCTAGGTCAAGAGACAGGTAAAACAACGTCAGAAATAATATAATAATAACTACGTGTGCGGTAACCAAAGGGGATTGTTCCTTTTAGAAACAACTCACGTCAGGAAATGCAAAATTAACAGACTACTTATAGTAGTAGAAAAAAGCCAAGCTGCAAGTGGTGTGCTGAGTGAAACATAAAACTTAATAATATATAAAAACAAAAATTTATGGCTGAAAAAACAGAAGAAAATTTAAGAAATACTGCGAGTGAAAAAAAAAGAAATATTACAAGTGTTTGTGATTAAATGGTGAGAGAAAAAATAATTCTTGTTTTACTTTCTTCCTAACAACCTCAAAGGTGCAATAGATCTAAAAGTAAAACTTTAATTAAAACTTTAAATTTAAAAAAGAACAATCTTAAGTATTAGTCAGAAAGTAACCAATTTTGATAATTACTGACAAAATAGATGGAGCTATATAACAAACTTCTAAATACGAAGCTAAAGAGAAAGAGACACCTGCAGTACTAGCTAAGTCTACTTCTATGACCCTGAACAAAGAACAAAAACATGGGTTTTCTAAAATGTACTGATGCTAGTAAATAATCTGAAAAGCAAATGAGACCTTGTAATGAGAAATATGCAGTAATTACTTTGCTCTAATTAACTATTACAAAATCAGTTCTATCTCCAGCTTGCACACATTTTCACTAAAAAGTAGGTCTGGAAGTAGAAATCAAATATCATCTCTTCTAAATATGTCAGTGCTAAGAATAAACCACTCAAAGTATTACTTACCAAAAATATTGGTGAAAGTAAGTCCCATGGACTGGCCAACATGTATAAAAACCTAGAGCCACCTTTCAGCTTCAGATTGTTCTCTAAAGCTTGGGATATATAACGATTTGCTTCATAAAGAATAATGAAGAAAAGACTACTTTTTTAAATGGCTACTTTTAAAGAAATGGAATAATTTTTTGACATTAAATTATGAGAAATACAGAAAATAAGTGACTCAACATTTTGTTCCTTAGTTTAATACATTTTACATTTAAAGAATTTTAAAGTTGGCAACTCTTTCTGCCCACGGGTTCTGTCCCCATGCTTGAATAAAACCACCTTTCTGCACTGGAAAAAAAAAAAAGAATTTTAAAGTTAATAGTACATTAAGTAATATGTACCAATGTTAATATGTAATATTTGACAACTTCCACTTGTTTTGTAACTACTGGAAATTTCCAGATATTCATTTAACCTAAATATTGATATTTTGAGGGAAATGGTCTTGACAGTGTTCCAAAAAATATTTCCCAAGTGATATGATCAAACTTTTAAATTATAATTAAACTCTCAATACTGCCAATATGATGGAAAGAATATATTCTCGAGAATCTAGAGGTGCTAATACTGACTATAACAATCTCTAAAGGTATTTCCCTCATCAGTCAAACGAAAGATTGTGACTAGATCGCTTCTGAGACCCCTTTCAATTTTTAAGCTGTAATTCTGTGCACAAATTTGCTTCAAAAAGTCCTGATGAAAAAATTAAATAATCTTTTTAAATTAATTTAATTTAATAGTGCACTATTCTGCATAGAGCCCCAGCTAAATGGTCTTCATGTTGTAACCCCTTCCCTTACTCACAGCTGACAGGATATGAGGATGGTCCAGAGTAATGAACAGTGGCTACCAGCCAGCTGAAAGAGAAGGCCTAGGCCAAGCAAAGTCTACTCTGAAGAATTTAAACCAAAAGACCCAGAGTTAGCATGAAAAGTTAAGTCGAAAAGTCATAAATGTTCAGGGATAAATTAGCAATTTGAAACTGAAACCACCAGTTTAAAAATGATCTAAATGGATCAGATATCCAAAAAATGAAGAATTCATGAAAAAAACAAGTACATAAAACCCCAAAGAGAAGGCAGGCTTGATTCTACCAGCTTTTTAGTCCCAATCACCCTGAAGCCCACTTGCCCCTTCTTGATGGTTCATTGACAAAAACCTGGCTTTTACTTCAGTTCACCTGTCCCTTGCCTTGACTAGAACCAAAACTGGTACAAAGATTGGGAATACGCAGAGCAGGGCTTCAAAAAAAAATGTGGAATTGGCTAGATTAGGGGATTAGAGTAGGGAATGCAATGAGGATGCTAGTTTGGAAAGCTAGCAAAACAGGATGTATTAAAAGAGATCGTTACCAAAGCAGTCACCTATGATCACCTGGGATCTAGAATATGTCAGGCATACCTCCTTTTAATGTGCTTTGCTTTACTGTACTTTACAGAAACTCTTTTTTTACAAACTGAAGGTCTTTGGCAGCCCGGCATCAAGCAAATCTATCGGTGCCATTTTTCCAAGAGCATGTGCTCACTTATGGCTGTGTCACATTTGGCAATCCTCACAATATCTCAAACTTCTTCATTATGATTATATTAGGTATGGTGACCTGTGATCAGTGATCTTTACTATCATTGTAACTGTTTTGGAGTACTATAAACCACGCAAACTTAATAAATGTTGTATGTGTTCTGACTGCTCCGCTGAGCAGCCATTCCCCCACTTGTCTCCCTCTCCCTGGGCCTCCCTGTTCCCTGAGACACAATATTACTATTAGGCCAATGAATAACCCTATGATGACCTCCGAGTGTTCAAATGAAAGAAAGAGTTGCACGTCTCTCACTTTAAATCACAAGCTAGAAATGATTAAGCTTAGTGAGGAAAGTGCGTCTAGAGCTAAGACAGGCCAGAAGGTAGGCCTCTTGTGCCAAACAGCCAACCAAGTTGTAAATGCAAGGGAAAAGTCCTTGAAGGAAATTGTAAGGAAATTGTAAGTGCTACTCCGTGAACACGTGAATGATAAAGAAGTGAAACAGCCTTATCGCTGATGCAGAGAAAGTTTTAGTGGTCTGGATAGAAGATCAAAGAAGCCAAAACATTCCCTTGAGCCAGAGCCTAATCCAGGACAAAGCCCTAACTGTCTCTAATTCCATGAAGGCTGAGAGAGATGAAAAGGCTGCAGAAGGTTAGTGTGGGGCTTGCAGAGGTTGGGTCGTGAAGTTTAAGAAAAGAAGCCATCTCCACGACATAAGGTGAAGTAGCACGTGCTGATGTGGAAGCCGCAGTAAGCTCTCCAGAAGATCTACTTTGAAAAAGAGCCTTATGTTGGATGAAGATGCCGTTTAGGACTTTCATAGCTAGAGACAAGTCAATGGCTTCAAATCTTCAAACAACAGGCTGACTCTCTTGTGAGGGGCTCATGCAAGTGGTGACTTCAGTTGAAGCCAGTGCTCACTTACCATTCTGAAAATCCCACGGCCCTTAAAAAATGATGCTCAATCCACTCTGCCAGTGCTCTATCAGTGGACCGATACAGTGTAGATGATAGCCCATCTCTTCACAACATGGTTCACTGATTATTTTAAGCCCACTGTTGAGTCTTACTGCCCAGAAACAGAGATTACTTTCAAAATATGACGGCTCACTGTCGGTGCACCTGGTCCTCCGAGAGCGCTGATGGAGACGTACAACGAGATCAGTGTTACTTTCATGCTGGCACACAACATCCTTCCTGCAGCCCATGGATCAAGGAGTAATTTCGACCTTCAAGTCCTATTACTTAAGAAATACATTTCATAAGGTTACAGCTGCCATAGATAGTGATTCCTTTGATGGATCTGGGCCAAGTAAATTTAAAGCTTTCTAGAAAAGATGCTAGAATCAAAAGTTGGGTTTGTCTGATGTTTCCTCATGATTAGATTCAGGTTATGCATTTTGAGCAGGAGTATCACAGAAATGTGGTGGTGTTCTTATTACATTTCATCAAGAGGCACAACTGTCAATTTACCCCATTTTTGGTGATGTTAACTTTGACCGGTTGATAAAGGGTGGTGACTGCCAGGTTTCTCCTCTATAAAATTATTTTTTTCCTTCATAAATGCTAAGTATCTTGTGGAAAGATATTTTTGAGGCTATGTAAATATCTTGTTACTTATCAAACTTTTACCCACTAGTTTTAGTATCTACTGGACAATTCTTGCCTGATTAGTTACTACTATGATAGTCGCCAAATGGCAATTATCTAATTCTATCATTTCATTATTTTTGGTTGGCTTTCCTCTGTAAGGAAGAGTTTTCCTTATTTATTTCTGTACTTATTTGTATTGGTAAGGGTCATGGATTCTTATCTCATTCAAAGGTTATAATCAGTTATTTATATGCTCAAATTGTCTCAGATTTGGCTAATAGGGCTCTTCAAGCTGGCTCCCACGTTCTTTTCCTATGTTCTCATCTCCTTTGAACAATTCCTTACTTTCTGGCATAAGACATTCTAGGCTCATCTTGTGATTTCCCTGCCTAGGCCTAGAATCTGCTATTTCTCCAAGAAATGTTTCCTTTTAGCGAAGAATGGTATTTAGAAACCAAGATCTAGACGCCAATTGTGTTTACTGCTACTGGGGTATCACTACTTTTAGGCCCTCTCAGCGAAGAGACTAGGAAAAAGATGTATGCGTGCACGCACATGTGTGTATGTAGACACTCACGCTCTTTTTCAACTCTCCACTAAAAGGCTTAGAAGCAATTATACCCAGAACACGCATACATCCTTACCATATCTATGTATCTCTATACTTATACATCATTACTCTCTAGCTCTCTAAATATATATATACACACATATGCACATGATAAACACCTGGATCTATGCACATATATATGAGGTCACACTAATGCCCCTAACCTGATTATTTCCACCACAGGATTCATTCTAAACTTCCTACTTTCCATATTTGTACCTCCCTCTTCAATAATGGGAAACCTGGCTCGCATCATACAAAATACATTTATTTATCTGCAATTGTGGTATATTTGGTGTTTTAAGAAATCTTTTGCAACCTAAAAGTCATGAATAAAACTTTTTTATGTATTTGGTTTTTGACACATAACATTACATTAATTTCAGGTACACAACATAGTGATTCAACAACTCTGTGTTACACTATGCTTATCACAAGTATAGCTAAGATCTGTCACCATACAAAGCAATCACAACACAAGTGACTGTATTCTCTATGACGTACGTTTTATTTATATTTTATATGACTTACTCATTCTGTAACTGGAAGCCTGTATCTCCCACTCCCTTTCACCCATTTTGCCCATCTCTGTCCACCCCTCTGACAACCATCAGTCTGTCCTCTGTATTTATACGTCTGATTCTGATTTTTGTTTATTCATTTGTTTTTTAGATTCCACATATAAGTCATATAGTATTTGGCTTCTGTGACTTATCTCATTTAGCATAACACCTTGTAGGTCCATCCATGTTGTCACAGATGGCAAGATCTCATTCTTTTTTATGACTAATACTCCATTTGTATATATCACATCTTCTTTATCCATTCATCTATTAATAGACACTTGGGTTGCTTCCATATCTTGTTGATTCTAGATAATGCTGCAGTAAACATACGAGTCCATTTATCTTTCCAAATCAGTGTTCTTGGTTTCTTTGGGTAAATACCTAGTAGCAGAATTACTAGATCATATGGTAATTCTGTTTTTAACTTTGTTTTTAAACATTTTTTATTTAAATTCAATTAATTAACATATAATATATTATTGGTTTCAGAAGTACAGGCCTGTGATTCATCAGTCTTATATAATACCCAGTGCTCATTACATCACATGCCCTCCTTAATGTCCATCACCCAGTTACCCTATCCCTTCACACCTCCTCCTCTCCAGCAACCCTCAGTTTGTTTCTTATGATTGACAGTCTCTTACGGTTTGTCTCTCTCTCTCTCTCTCTCTGGTTTTGTCTTGTTTTACTTTTTCCTCTCTTCCCCTGTGATCCTTTGTTTCTTAAATTCCACATATGAGTGAGAGTATATGATAATTGTCTTTCTCTGATTGACTTATTTTGCTTATCATAATACCCTCTAGTTTCATCTACATCATTGCAAATGGCAAGATTTCATTTTTTATGGCTGGATAATGTTCCATTGTATATACATACCACATCTTCTTTAACCATTCATCTGTCAATGGACATATGGGCTCCTTCCACAGTCTGGCTATTGTGGACATTGCTGCTATAAACATAGGGGTGCAGGTATCCCTTCGGATCACTGCATTTGTATCTTTGGGGTAAATAGCCAGTAGTGCAATTGCTGGGTCATAGGGTAGCTCTAGTTTCAACTTTTTGAGGAACCTCCAAACTGTTTTCCACAATGACAGTACCAATTTACATTCCTACCAATAATCCATGAGGGTTCCCTTTTCTCCACATCTTTGCCCACACTTGTTATTTCTTGTCTTTTTGATTTTAGCTATCCTGACAGGTATAAGATGATACCTCACTGTAGTCTGGATATGTGTTTCCCTGATAATTAGTGACGCTGATCATTTTTCATGTTTGTTGGCCATCTGTATCTCTTCTTTAGAAAAATGTCTACTCAAGGCCTCTGCCCATTTTTTAATCAGATTTTCTTTGGTGTTGAGTGCATATATGAAAAACTCACAGCTAACATCATACTCAATAGCAAAAAACTGAGAGCTTTTCCTCTAAGATCAGAAACAAGACAAGAGTGTCTACTCTTGCCACTTTTATCCAACCAGTATGGAAGCTCTGGCCACAACAATCGAACAAGAAAAAGGAATAAATGGTATCCATATTGGTGAGGAAGAAGTTAAACTGTCACTATTTGCAGATGACATGATGATACCTTACACAAAAAACCCTAAAGACTCCACCAAAAAACTACTAGAAATAGTAACTAAACTCAGTAAAGGTATAGAATACAAAATAAATACCCAGAAATCAGTTGTTTTTATACACTAATAACAAAGTAGTAAAAAGAGAAAATAAGAAAACAATCCCATTTACAATTGTACCAAAGACAATAAAATACCTAGGAATAAACTTACCCAAGGTGAAAGACCTGTACTCTGAAAACTATAAAACACTGTCAAAAGAATTGGAGATGACACAAATAAATAGAAAGATACTCCATTCTGAAGGATTGGAAGAATTAAGATTGTTAAAATGTCCATATCACCCAATCTACAGATTCAATGCACTCCCTGTCAAAATACCAACAACATTTTTCACAGAACTAGAACAAATACTCTGAAAACGTGTGCAGAACACAAAAGACCCAGAATAGCCAAAACAATCCTGAAAAAGAAAGCTGGAGGTATCAGAATCCCAGATTTCAAGATATACTATAAAGCTGTAGTAATGAAAACAATATGGTACTGGCACAAAAACAGACACACAGATCAATGGAAAAGAATAGGGAGCCCAGAAATAAACCCATGCTTATATGGTCAATTAATCTATGACAAAGGAGGCAAGAATATACAATGGGGAAGACAGTCTCTTCAACAAATGATGTTGAGAAAATGGGACAGCTACATGCAAAAGAATGAAACTGGGAGCACCTGGGTGGCACAATCAGTGAAGCATCTAGCTCTTGGTTTCAACTCAGGTCATGATCTCAGGGTCGTGGGATCAAGTCCCGCATCAGGCTCCATGCTCGACATGGAGTCTGCTTAAAAGACTCTCTCCCTCTTCCTCTGCCCCTGTCCACTGCCCTGAACTCTCTCTCTCTCTCAAATAAATAAATCTTTATATTAAAAAAAAAAAGGAGGAGGAGGAAGAAACTGGACCACTTTCTTTCACCACAAAGAAAAAAAAATCAAAATAGATTAAATACAAGGGTGCCGGGGTGGCTCAGTCAGTTAAGTGTCTACCTTCAGCTCAGGTCATGATTCCAGGGTTCTGGATAGAGTCCCTACATCAGGCTCCTTGCTCAGTGGGGAGTCTGCTTCTCCCTCTCCCCCACCCCCACTCATGCTCTCTCTCTCACTCTCTTGCTCTCAAATAACTAATAAAATCTTTAAGAAAAAATAGGTTAAAGACCTAAATGTGAGACCTGAAACCATTAAATGCCTAGAAAAGAAGAGAAGCAGTAATTTCTTTGACACTGGCCTTAGAAATATTTTTTTACATGTGTCTCCTAAGGCAAGGGAAACAGAAACAAAAATAAACTATTGGGACCACATAAAAATAAAAAACTTTTGCACAGCAAAGGAAACCATCAACAAAACCAAAGACAACCTGCTAAATGGGAGAATACATTTGCAAACAATATATCTGACAAGGTGTTAAAATCCAAAATATATAAAGAACTTATATAACTCAACACCAATAAATTTTCTATATTGTCTTCTGAAATTTTTATTGTTCTATATTTCACATCAACATCTATAATCTGCCTGGAGTTCTTTTTTGTATACGGGGTGCATAGAGGCCAAGTTTTACTTCTTTCCTATATAGATAAGATGTCCCAGCACCACTGCTCAAAAAAGATCAACTATTCTGTACTACTCTACCATGTCATCCTTGACATAAATCAAACATCAATAATGTGTAAGTCTCTTTCTGGTGCCTTATTTTATCACTTTGGTGTATTTGCTCTTAGGCTGCCACCACATTATCTTAACGGTCAAGACTTTCAAGTCTTGAGCTGGTCAAAGTAGTCCTCTTATTTTATTGTTCTTTAAGATTGCCATATCTATTCCTAGCCCCAATTATTTCCATAAAATTTAGCATCATTCTCTCAAATTTCACAGAATCCTCACAAGATGCTGACTGGTAATACATCAAACCTATGAATAAACTTGGAAAGAACTGATGTATTTACAGCAGTGAATCTTCCAATCCATAAATATGGACTTTATCTCCCTAAAGTTTTATTAATTTTGCCCACAGAAGTCTTCTACATGTATCATTAGTCTTACTACTGGGTCCTTGATATTTTGTAATGGTATGAAAAATGGTATTCATCGTTCCAGTTCAAAGTAAGAACTGCAATAAATTATGTCTCTCCCACTGAATGCAGCCATAAAACATGAACAGAATGCATGAAACTGTCATTTGAGGACTCTGAAAAGTAAATGATAGCAGGTGAATTAGGAAAAAATATCAGAATTTGAAGTCCACTGTACCAGCGCAGTTTAAAGTTAGGACGAAACCAAGAAGCAAAAAGAAAAAAAAGAGAGAGAGAGACAGAGCCCGAGAAGAAGCCATTTACTTTTGGCTGAAGAAGTGGGGAAAGAGACTTAGTTTTCAAAGAGAGGGATGGAGAATTCTCCATTTATCCTTTTTTTTTCCTTTCTCCATTTTCTCACATCCCAGCCCCCAAGCAATCCCACAGCTCCCATATGAGAAGCTATGATTCCCAGAGACTGAGGTGAACCCCCACTGCTTTTTTCCTTTCCCTGTCCTACTGCTACTTGGCACTGAACACAGGTACATCCCCAAAAAGTATAGTACAGAGTAACTAGAGTCTCGACTTTGCAGCCAAAGAACCACAAAGGGGAGCCCCCAGAACCAGAAAGTACCAGGGAAATCACAGAAAGGAAAGAGCTCAGAAAAATGTGCCTATAAACTTTGTTTATAAACTCCTGGGCTCATATGCAGGCAGCACATGCATGGATCATACCTTAAACAGAAGAGCAAAAACCTGAAGAACTGAACTACAGGAGAGGCCACTGACCAGGTCCTTCACTGGCCACAAGGTGGAACATACACAGGCTATATTTAACTAGGACTATAAAGGCTTTAAAAATGGAACGGACATTGAAATGACAACCCATAGAAGGCTGGTCAGAACTTTCGGCCTGAACCCAAACAGGTAGACTGCCTGCTAAAACAAAAATATCAACGTTCTCTGTAGGATTTACACAAGTACCAGAGTTTCATAACACAATGTTTTTAAAAGTCCAGGTTACAATCCAAAATTATTCAGCAATACAAAGAACTAAGAAAATCTGAAGCACCTAGGTGGCTTAATCAGTTAGGCGTCCAACTCTTGATTTCGGCGCAGGTCATGATCTCAGGGTCGTGAGATTGAGCCCTGCATCAGGCTCACGCTGGGCATTCAGTCTTCTTAACATTCTCTCTCTCCCTCTCCCTCAGCAGGCCCCCAAACACACACTCACANCCCCAAAAAAAAAAAAAAAAAAAAAAAAACTCAACTCACAATGGAAAAAACAATCAACAGACCCATATGTTGAAATTATCAGACAAAAACGTTAAAGTGGCTAAAATAAAAATGCTCAAAGAGATACAGGTGAACATTCTCAAATCGGTAATCTAAGCTTCCATCCTAATCAAGTAGAAAAGGAAAGCAAAACAAATTCAAAGCATGTAGAAGGCAGGAAATAATAAAGAGCAGAAATCATTGAAATTGACAACAGAAAAAAATCATAGAAAATATGAATGAAATCAAAAGCTGGTTATTCGAAAAAGAACAATAAAACGTATAAATCTCTAGGAAGACAAAGAAAAAGACAGAAGAAACAATTACCAGGAATAAAGGAGGGAATACCAGTACTAATCTTGCAGACAATAAAGAGATAATACTAAAATGCTACATGCAATTCTACACACATAAATAAGACAAAGAAATGGATGAAAAAGACTAATTCCTCCAGAACCAGAAACTACAAAAACACACCCAAGATGAAATATATTACCTGAACAGTCCTTTAACTATTAAAGAAATCAAATGTGTAGTTTAAAACCTTCTAAAAAGAAAACTCCGCCCACAACCCCAAGCCATTCACTGGAAAATTCTACTAACGTTTAAAGAACAAATGACATGAACTCTACATGACCTCTGACAGAAAATAGAAAAGGAATGCCTCCAAACTCATTTTTTGAAACCAGCATTACATTGATATCAAAACCAAACAAAAACAATGCCAAGGAAAAAAAAACCATAGGGGTGCCTGGCTCAGTCGGTTGAGTGTCGACCTTCAGCTCAGGTCATGATCTCGGGGTCCTAGGATCAATCACCTCATCAGGGTTCCTGCTCATCAGAGACTCTGCTTCTCCTCCCCCTCTGCCTCCCGCTCATGTGCTCTCTTTCTCTCTCTCTCTCAAATAAAATCTTAAAAAAAACAACAACACTATAGATCAACATCCCTAATAAACATAGATGCAAAAAAATCAATAAAATACTAGCCAATTGAATCTAACCATACATAAAAAGGATAATATACCAGTAATACAAAGCTAATTCAATTTTCAAAAGTCAATGTAATCTACCACATTAACAGTCTTAAGAAGAAAAACCACATGATCATATTAATCAGTGAAGAAAAAACGTGACAATATTCAAGACCTCTTCATAATTAAAAAAAAAAAAAAACTTTCAGCAAAAAAAGAATAGAAGGGGGGCGCCTGGGTGGCACAGCGGTTAAGCATCTGCCTTCCGCTCAGGGCGTGATCCCGGCGTTATGGGATCGAGCCCCACATCAGGCTCGTCTGCTGTGAGCCTGCTTCTTCCTCTCCCACTCCCCCTGCTTGTGTTCCCTCTCTCGCTGGCTGTCTCTATCTCTGTCAAATAAATAAATAAAATCTTTAAAAAAAAAAAAAAGAATACAAGGAAACTTGCTCAATCTTATGAAGGACAGCTACAAAAACAAAACCCAGTACTAGTCAATATAATAAGTACAAGAAAGCAAATTAGACATGACTTAAATAGGATTAGCAAATGGATTAGAAGAAACCATCCAGAATGCTGCAGAGAAGGATAAAAAGAAAATACAGAGGAAAGGATATTAGACACAAAAATAAAGTGATAAGGTCCAAAATATTTAGTCTCATAAGGTCAATGGGGTAGAGGCAATTTTTTAAGAGATATTAGCTGAAATTTTTCCAGATTTGCTAAAATACATTAATTCCCAGATTCAAAAATCTCAAAAGCCCCAAACAGGATTGCAAAAAATATACACACAAATAGACACAACATACTAAAACTTCAGAAAGACAAAGAAAAAAAATCTTAAAAGCAGCTTGAGAAAAAAGAAATACAACTTGTAAAGAAGCAGTAGGCTGGTAGCTGACTTCTCAACCAAAACAGTAAGTGGCCAGAAGACAGAGGATGGCCATCTTGAAGGTGCAGAAAATACTGTCATCCTCTACCTAGGAAAAGTCTCTCTCAAGAATGAAACAAAATAAAGACATTTTCATACAAACAAAAGATGACGTTACAACACCAACAGATCCACACCAAAGGAAGTTCTAAAGAAGGTTCTCCAGGAAGAAAGAAAATGATCCCAAATGGAATATGAAAGATGCAGGAAGGAATGAAGAGTAATGTAATAATAAATATATAGGTAAATGTAAATAAGTACTGACTATATCAAATAATACTACGGTCTTGCAGGATTTATAAGCATGAATAGACTTATCACAGAAGGATAGATTACAAGCAGGAAGACAGTAAAAAACAATATAAAGGGTTCTTGTATTGCCTGAAGGACTATAAAGCCTCAGCCAATTTTGGCAATTTAAATAGTAACTTAAACAATTTCTAGGGTAAAAGCAGAGTATATACTTTAGGACTACTATAGGGAAAAAATGGAATGAAAAAAATATTCATTTCGAAAGAGACAAGAAAGGAGAAAAAGGGAGCAAAGAGCAAAGGAAACAAATAGTAAGATGGGGAATTTAAACACGGATGTGTCAGTAATTACATTAAATCTAAGTGAATTAAAAGTTCTAGTTAACACAGAAATCTTTAAAATCCAGCTATGGGATATTTAGGAGACACAATTCTGAAATATAACTACGTAGAGAAATTCAAAGTAAAAGGATGAAAAAGGTAAGTTTTGAAAATGCTAACCCAAAGAAAGCTGGGAAAGCTAAAGCAGACTAAAAAAAAAATTACTACAGATTTAAAAAGGGGGGATTATTTCATAATGATAAACAGGTCAATTCACCAGGAAGTTATTTTTTTTTAATTTGTAAGCACAAATGAAGCAAAAATTGACGAATATACAAGGAAATGGATATATCCATACTCATAGCTGCTTTTAACACATCTCTCAGTAAGACAACAAATAAGCAGACAGTAAAGTTTCAGAAGATTTACACAACATTACTAACAAATGACCTAAAGGACGTATGTAGAACACTGTACCTAACAATTGCAGAGCACACATTTAAGCATACATAGAACATTCATAAAGACTGACCAATTTACATTTCAACAACTTAAAAAGAGTACATGTTGTATATTGTTTAAACAATACAGCTATGCTAGAAATTAGTAAGCAGAATTACAACTAGAAAAGTTCCATATATTTGGAAATTTAGAAACATATTCCAAGCTATTTATAAGTTAGTAATTAACAAATAGCTTTGTGTTGGGGCACTTGGGTGGTTCAGTCAGTTAAGCCTCTGCCTTCAGCCCAGGTCATGATCCTGGGATCCTGGGATCCTGGGATCAAGCCCCACACTGGGCTCCCTGCTCAGTAGGGAACCTGCTCCTCCCTCTCCCTCTGCCCTCCCCCCCCCCAACACACACACACACACACTGTCTCTCTCAAATAAATAAATAAAATCTTTAAAAAAATAGCTTTGTGGTATGCAGATACAGTATTAAGAATTTGAAACTTACATTCTTAAATGCATTTATTAGAAAGAAAGACTGAAATGAGCTAAGCATTTATCTCAACAAGTTAGGGAGAAAATAGCAAAATTAATCCAAATAACATAGAGAGAAGGAAATAATTTAAAAATAAGAATTAATGAAATAGAAAATAAATATGTAATAAAACTAGTACATGTAGAGGTAGGTTATTTTAAAAGATTAATAAAGTAAATAAACTTCTATTGAAGAAAAAGAGAAAGCACAAATAATAAATGGCAGAAAAGAGAAAAGAAGCAATACAGACCTTAAAAAGATAGTAAGAGGTTGCTGCGAACAATTTTATATGAAAAATTTGCAAATCTACACAAAAGAAGAAGAAATCCTTAGGAAAATAACCATCTAAAACTTATTCAGGAAAAAAGTACAGATAAACATTCTCAAATCAATAATATAAGCCTCCTCCATGAGGCCTACGTCCAATTTACCAAAATGCTAAGAGGGGTTACCTCTGGATTATATCATTACAAATGATTATATTTTTCCTGCATTTTTCAGATAATCTACAAAGCCATATGAATGAGCGTGGGTTCCAGTGTTAACTCTGCCACAGGTCTAGCTCTGTCTTTGATTAGATCCTTTAATTCTCAGATCTAAAATTCCTGTACTATATCAAACTGTGAAATACTTCATTTTATTTACCAATTTAACATACAAGATTGACATTAATACCACCATTTCAAAAAGAAAAAAAGTTCTTTTTTTTTTCCTATACACCAACCACGTAGAACTGACACTATTAAATACTGCCAGAAAGAAGGGCTACAGTTCAATTCCTCTATAACCAAAGTCATCACTTTGGTAGATGACCCCCAGTTTAACTAGTTTACAGCTTAAAAGAACATACACCAAGTCCTCTTGTATAACAGTGCACATTTAAACAGCTGGTTGACCTTAGAGGGTATGCACAATGCCTATGTACTCAAATATTTTTTGAGTAAAGGATAACTATGAAGCTGTGTTAATCTACCAGGGAATGGAAACTTTCCTTACTTTCCTTTTTATTTTCTATAATTCAACTTTGTCTGAATGATGAGTTTTTTACAGTGCAAGTATTACATTAATGATTTTTTAAAACAAAAAATTTGAGTTCTTTATGGGTTTTGTTTGCTTTTTGTTTTTAATGGCCAAATTGAGCTTTTGATTTTTATCTAAATTTTATAAAATTTTTCCAGCATAAAATTATGATAGCCATATCTGAATGCTCCATTTGTCTACATACTAGAACATTATTCAAATTACTTTCTAAAGAGAATCTTGCTTCTATCCAATACTCCTTTGGTTGAGTTCAGTCTACCACCAAGTGGGGCGGCCACCTCTATCATGTCTTTGGAGGCTCCCCAGTTTTCAACTCCAAGCCTAGCTCAGCTGATTGTTAAAACATGTAACTCTTAAAATACAGAATCAACACACTCCAAGTATTAGGTTAATCTCCAATTTGTTTTTTATGTATTAAAGTATTTTAAAAGCATAATTAAGGAAAAAGTGAGAACTGCTTGATGGGCACAATGTCAATTCCTTTCAATACATAATGTACATCCTTAGATTAAACCAGACCAGGGATGCCTGGGTGGCTCAGTTGGTTAAGCATCTCCCTTTGGCTCAGGTCATGATCCCAGGATCCTGGGATCAAGTCCTGCATCGGGCTCCTTGCTCAGCAGGAAGCCTGCTTCTCTCTTAGCCTGCTGCTCCCCCTGCTTTGCGCTCTCTCTGACAAATAACTAAAATCTTTTTTAAAATATAAAAATGAATAAATAAATAAACCAGACCAGCAAAGCTTCATACCTGTATTGTAATTATCAGCTCTCCCTGCTCCCATCCTATAAAATTCATTTATCTAAACATGGCCAAATGCCATTGACCTATATCAAAAGATATTACAAAAAACAGTATTATAGGGGCGCCTGGGTGACTCAGTCAGTTAAGCAACTGCCCTCGGCTCGGGTCATGATCCCAAGGTCCTGGGATTGAGATTGAATCCCGCATTGGGCTCCTTGCTCAGCGGGGAGCCTGTTTCTCCTTCTCCCTCTGCTGCTCCCCCTGCTTGTGCTCGCTCATGCTCTCTCTGTGTCAAATAAATAAAATCTTAAAAAAAAAGAACAGTATTATAAAAGTGGTCACTATGTTTACTATAAGCATGTTCTGTATTACACTAAGTACCCTTTCCATTCACTATTATACTGGGTACTTCTCGCACCCAATAAATTTTTGTTCTAGGTGCTAAAGAAATAAAACTAAAGAGCATTTAAGGCACTCAGGTATTTCCTGAGTGAAAAAAAGAAGACATTTAAAAGTTTTGAGCATGGAATTAATAAGATTTGATTTATATTTGAACAGGATCATTCTGGCTGCTACTGAGAATAAACTGAAGGAGGATAAGACTAAAGGCAAATGAGGCAGGAAGACCTGTTAGGAATGTACTCCATAATCCTAGAGATGATGGGGTCTTGGATCAGGGTGGTAGCAGTACAGATGAGATAAGAAATGGTCAGATTCTGGATGCACCTTGAATGTATAGCCAACAGAATTTGCCAATATTAGATACAGGGTGTAAATGAAAGAGAAGAGTGAAAGATTCCAAGGGAACTGAAAAAGAGAGAGAGAGAGAAGTAGCCATTTACTGATTTAGGGAAGGCTGGAGAAGGAAAATGTTATTAAATAGGGATTCTGACATAGATATTAGACATTCAAGAGGGAGATGACAAAGAAATAGCTGGATATAGAAGTCTGGAATCAGGCTGAGAAGGAGCTGGTAAGGGAAGTAGAGGAAAACCAAGAGAGCTATCAAAGAAAGTATTTCAATAAAGAGGAAAAAGCAATTTTACGGGAGAGAAAAAGAGAAACTGCTAGCACAATGCCCTTAAGTAGATAAGAGAAGATAGGAACTAGAGTATCAATCAGGATTTCTCAAGACTTCTACAGTAATGACATGGGGGGAGGTGGCTGTCCTTTGCATTGTATGACATTTATCAGGATCTGCAGCCTTCCCACATAGATGCCTGTCCTCCCCCAACAACCCTGTCACAACAATCAAAAACGTCTCCAGATATTGCCAAATGTCCCCTACGGAGCAAAATCACTCCCAGTTTAAAACCACAAGTATAAGTGGAGGAAATGGCCTTTGCTGGAAATACTGACAATTCATGTACATTAAAGGCATGATAGAAGATGCTTTGGGTAGAGTACAGTATAATTTGAATATCTCCCTCTGATTAGATCCTAAGTGTACACATAGTCAAGGCCAGAGGAAACATGAGGAATTGCTAGCATATCACAAAACCAAAGTCATCACTCCAAGGAAAATGTTAGTATTTTGTTCTTGAACTATAGCTACCATATAAGCTATGTCTATCTTTGAACTGAATCTAAGCCAAAACTTCTATGTATTTTTTGGATCCATCCATGCCCCCTTCCATAATGCCCACATAGTCTCAAGTTTCCTGGGTTTCTCTTAAAGTCACAGGATGAAAACGTCATGGCTTTGTGCAAATTAAAGTAAATGTTACTAGGGGCACCTGGCTGGCTCAGTCAGGAGAGCGTGCAACTCTTGATCTCAGGGTCTTGAGTTCAAATCCCACGTTAGGTGTGGAGCCTAATTAAAATAAAAAATTAATTAATTAATTGTTACTATCCCTGAGAAGGCTCACTTTTTAGAGGAGGCAGCCCTAATGGAACATCTTCAATGACAATCTAAGAGGGTATTATTTATGGTTCTCAAATCATTCCACCAAATTACCATGTAGCATTTAAAGGAGTCTCACTGTATTCACCAACCCTTTTGTACCTACTGACTTCTCTATCAGAGGGATAGGAGATAACCATCTTATTTTGCAGGTGCTTAGAAGGAGGGGGGGGTTATTGAACAAGTCCTTAGCAATCATGGAATGAGAAGATTTGAGAATAAAAAGCCCGGGCAATTGGGTTCACATTTATACATCAAGTTCCAGGATAACATGAACTATGTCTAAGAGAAAGAAAATACAGTCATACCACCTGTGTAAGTTGCACCTGCTTCCTCAATAACAGGTTCTATATCCTGTTACATAATGAATTACTGTTTCAGAGCAAAAATATAATGCAAAAGGATTCTACAAATTTAAGAAGACTGAAAACCCTAAAATTTCTATTAAAATATTTGGCATCCAAACTTGTTTTAAAAAATAACCCACAAGCTTGAAGAGCCTTATTAAATGTGAATTACAGATATTTTCTATCATTATCCCCTTTTAAATACTGCTTTGCTTTCTATCATAGAAGGAAATTAAATTGGTCAGGCATGACTTGTTTTTCCACTGTGCCACTGCGGTTGTAACCCAACACCCTGTGCTCTTTTTGATAATTAAATACTGAGACTCTGATTTGTTCTAAAAATTTCCCAAGACCCAAGGTAAGATACCGATTGTAATTCCGAAAGTCGTCTTTTAAAGACCCCAAATCCTAAGAAGATAAAGTAGAGGAGTAAGTGTATCTAGAGCGTGGAAAGCATCAATACAATCACACTGGCCCCATCTTCCACTTCATACCGCACTGTGACAGTCCCAGGCAACCACCACCTACCATATGCTGAAGATACAATCATGAACAAGAGCCACCTTCTCGACTGTGGGCCCAAAGAAGATGCACTACTTCATAAACACTCTGCATGGCTTATTCTCTGAGCCGGAACGGAGGTCAAACTCCCTAGCTGTAAAGTCAGATGAACAATCCTATACATATCAGTGGAGGGGCAATATACAACAGACTCCACACCTATCGCTTCACCACAATCACCTTATGTTTCTGGTCCATTTTCCCTTTTGCCTCTTGCAAATCTCTAGAGAAGTCCATATAATGCTCATTTAAGGTCTTAATACTTAAAAAGAACCTAATTTGAAAACCTCTTTTTATAGATGAAAAACCTAAAAATAAGTTTAAGTGAGTTAGCCAGGGTCATAGAAGTAGTTGGTCTCTTCTCATCTCCAAGGAGGCATTATTTGGGACTTGTACCAGAGTTTCTGGGTACCTGCTAAGAGTCTCCCCACTATAAGCAGGAAGGCTAACTAACAATCTATACAGGGACATCAATAAGAACTTGCATAACCTCATATTTACCTACAGGCTCACACTAAACACAAGCCCACAAACTCTGAAAGATATCAATTTAAATAAACAAGAAGCTACTCTCCAGAAACAAGCCAATGTCTCTTGGAAAACAACTCCATTCTAAATTCTTGACCATTGTTTCTCCCTTTACTATCAGCACAGGCTGTAAATAGCGGTGTGAGTTGTTAATATGCATCGATAACTGACCAGCACAGAAGCATTTTTCTGTCCAACTTCTCGTCCTCCTGGCCAAATGTGATCTCTTATTCTTGAATTCCCACAAGAATTTAAGTGCCTCACAACACCACACAGCCAGCTGGCTGTGGTTAAGTACATGTCTTAACTCTCCATGTAGATTACCAGGTTCCTATACTTCTTTAAACTCCCTGAAATCAGTACTATGTGTTTTTGTTCTTCTGTTGTTGCCACTGCTGTTAATCTCCACAGAGCCTGACACACCTATGTGCTCCACAAACATGTGCTAAATATATAAACAGGCTGATCATTTTCAAAGTTCGGTGTTGCCATAATTCTAGGACTGGAATGTTATTCTACTACAGAATTAAAATATATCTAAACCCCCAGAAAAAGAGGTCCTATAACAGTAACTTCGAACTTTTGAATGAGTTTTTCATTCATTACTAACCGTCTGGTGGTGCTTTAAGGAAAAAACAAAACAATAAAAGGAAATGTCAGAACACGTTTTCCTAAGAAGTTACGGGTAATGTTTGCAAATTATATTTTTCAACATTCTGAGGGTGTTTTCTTATTTAATAAGGAAGTCTTGTGTTTTTTTTAATTGCTTTGTGAAGGAACAGTCACCCAATAATTTATCCTTTATATCACATTATTCCTTGGCTTTTGCTTTTCTTGCCATTTAGAAAGGCCTAATACCTATCTTTACAACTGTCAGTCTTATGTGAAATCTTTTGTCTTCCCAAATATATGTGACCTTTCATCTGCCTTACATTATAATTATGTACATCATTTTTAATCTCTACCAACAGATGATAAGCTCCCTGAGTGGAAATGAATAATTTTTGTAAACTTGTTGAATTCATATCAGACTGGAATAACATCAACTGCCCTTATACTCCTGAAAATACAGTCTGTACCCCTTAAGGTCAAAATGTGAAAAAAATTATATTAACAATCATGTACTATCATTATTTAAATTGATATTTTAATGCTTACAGAAAAATTTTTAAAAAAACTAAAGTCTAGGGGCGCCTGGGTGGCACAGCGGTTGAGCGTCTGCCTTCGACTCAGCGCGTGATCCCGGCGTTATGGGATCGAGCCCCACATCAGGCTCCTCTGCTATGAGCCTGCTTCTTCCTCTCCCATTCCCCCTGCTTGTGTTCCCTCTCTCGCTGGCTGTCTCTATCTCTGTCAAATAAATAAATAAAATCTTAAAAAAAAAAAAAAAAACTAAAGTCTATTTTTCAGAGAAGCAATAAAAAACATATATAAGGAAAATTTACACTATGTTACATTAAGCCTTAAAACATTCACTTATAGATAAGAAGGTAGCTGGGAATGTCTCAATGGCAAAACAAAGTACAACAAAGCTTATACATAGTGAAAGATCATCTCCTTGGACTATCTGGGTCCTGATAACAGTATTCCCATAACTTAGCTCCCACACTGAAAAGAACAGAACGATCAAAAGTGATACATACAACTACATTTATAACATCACAATTGTTTTTAAAAACCACTAACTGCCCAAATATAAGTGAAAACCATCATAGCATGCGTTAGCATTACAGATACACACTGGGACTGTCCGCTACAAACTGCACCATCGTGACAACACAGCATGATTGGGACATGGTGACATAAGCAGTCATTCACAACCCAGATGATCACACCACCCACTACACACCACGCATAGTGCAATATATATAACACACTGTTTTTTAATTACAATGCCATAAACACTTCAAAATCCTTTGAAAATAATTCCTTTTAAAAAAAACTTGAGATTTATAGACTCTGAAATAAATGATCTGCCCTATTTTGAAAAGATCCTCAGGTTATCATGAAAGACACCATTAGCTGAAAACCACTGTCTAGCTGCAAGACAGTCTTTCTTTCTACACTGGCCACATTTCTATGCCTTCCAAACATACACACACCCTCCAAAGCAAGCACTCTGACAGGAAAGAAATATACTACAGAGAAAAGCCTACCAGATGAGAAGTCACAGGACCTCCTTTCCAGTCCTGGCTGGTCCCCTTTTTAGTCATCTGACCAAGAACTCAAGTTTTTTGTCTGATTGCTATATAAATCAAATGGCACACCCTATGTAAAGGAGCTCTACTTTTGTGGGGGGTTTTTATTTTTACTATACTAATGTAGGCATTCAAATAATTCTTAGTCGATTCTAGAGAACTTGAAAACAGCTTGTTCTCAATTTTTTTTAAGCGAATCTGTTCTTAGAGTCCAAAAGGTCATTTCTAGTTCATGACAAAATTATAACTGCATCAGTGCACTCAAAACTAAAATATTAAAAGGAGATGGTGTGCAATATGGGTCTGTAAATGCCAAAGGACCAAAATAATCAGGATCACAGGCAGCCGTCCTAAACCAAGTAAATTTTGAGTCGTATTTGGGGAAATAAAAAGCACGGATTCTCGTGCTGCAACATAAAAATGTAGGATATAGGGCACCTGGGTGGCTCAGTCAGTTAAACATCTGCCTCTTGATTTCGGCACAGGTCATGATCTCCAGGTTGTGGGATGGAGCCTAAATACATCTGACTCCACACTCAGCGGGGAGTTTGCTTCTCTCCCTCTCTATCTGACCCCCCCCCAATTTGTTCTCTCTCTCTTTTAAATAAATCTTTTTTTTTTTTTTTTTTAAGATTTTTTTTTTATTATTTATTCGACAGAGATAGAGACAGCCAGCGAGAGAGGGAACACAAGCAGGGGGAGTGGGAGAGGAAGAAGCAGGCTCACAGCAGAGGAGCCTGACGTGGGGCTCGATCCCACAGCGCCGGGATCACGCCCTGAGCCGAAGGCAGACGCTTAACCGCTGTGCCACCCAGGCGCCCCAATAAATCTTTTTTTTTTAAATGTAGGATAGAGTAAAATGATTAGTAGGTCTATAGCAGAGGGGCCAAGATGAGGAGAACATATAATCAAATATAAAGTCAAAGATGGCAGAAGAATATCTGACAAGCTTAAATTTCATAGCATATCTATTAGGAACAACTTAATATTCTCGAGCCAAGAATGATATGGTGAAATGGTATTTGAGAAAAATTATCCCAGCAGCCGTGTGGAGGATGAACTGATCAGAGAGGAGTATGAGGAAAACCAGTTTAGAAGTGTTTATATTAAATAATACAATTTAGGTTCTACAATAAGGTGGTAACTAAGAAGACGAAAAAGGATAAATCTGGGACACCTGGGTGGCTCAGTCAGTGAAGCATCTACCCTCAGCGCGGGTCATGATCCCAGGATCTTGGGATCAAGTTCCACATCAGGCTCCTTGCTCAACAGGGACCCTGCTTCTCCCTCTGCCTCTACCCCTCCCCCTGCTTGTGCTCTCCCTCTCTCTCTCTGACAAATAGATAAATAAAATCCTTAAAAAGAAAAAAAGAAAGGAAGAAAAGGAATAAATCTGATAGAGACTGCTGAGGGTCAGTCACCCTTGGCGATAGGTTGAACTAGGGAGGTGGTAAAAGATTTGAAAATGATTTCAAGGACCTGGTCATGGATGGCCTACAGCATAACCACGCCTGCGCAACGCTAACAGTTCTTGCACTGGCTTTTCCAGACTGCATCTGAATCTGTTTAGCTCTATTCATTTCATTCCCACAACGAGATACTTCTCCACTTCGGATGGAAACAAAAAACTACCACCATTATGATAGTATGGAAATACCTCATAACCTAAGGTTCCAGACTCCTTGATGGAGAAAGCCTACACTTCTAAGCTAGGAAACCTCCTCCCCACCTACACTAGGGAAAGGGGAATTTTTTCTATGCCCCAAATTGTCCCTATACCTATGAAGTTCAAGCTGAACTCTATAAGGGTTTTTGAGTCACGTGGACACAAAACACAGGTGACACCATTGATAGGGTCATGTGTAACAATATAAGTCAGGCAAATTATATCCTTAAAGGTTCATTCTAAACTGAAACAAAGCCAAATTGATTACATTTAAAAACTAAAATCGCCAAAAGACAATCTTATGGGGTTATTTTTAATGTATCATAATGATAGATAAATTCTGTTCCAGAATGCACTGTGCTACATAATGATTCTGCAGTTTTGCTGGAGCTTTTATTTCTGCAGCTTTAAAAACATGCTGTTGGAAGGCAGACACCAAAGTGTTTTCCTTGTCTAAAAAGCATACCATTATGCTATTTCCAATTTCATCAGGCATAAGTTATCAATAACATAATCAAGATCTTATTGCCTACAGTGCCTTCGAAGGAGGACCCTGTATAAATTTAATACAGAAAAGGAACTCATGTTGATCCATGGGAGTCTATCTCTGGGTAAAAAGAAGCTCTAGGGCTTAGTTTGAATTAGCTATACTAACAACATCCATTCTCCAAAAGGAATGATCCGTCCAAGCTCATTCAGAAAACGTCTTTTTCATGGAGATTTGAAAGCGGTTCTAACACGTTATCGTTTACACACACTTTACTCGCACAAACAACTACCAAAAAAGAAAAAAGCAGTTATAAAATTTTCGCATTCCCTTAGTTTAAAAACAAATAAACCAGCCTTCCTTGCAAACGGATTAAATATTACCTAGGAAGTTTACCAAACTGATCCCGTGATAAATAGCTTTCCAGGTCACTGTCACTCTAACCCTTCCATTTAGATTTTTCAGGGGCAAAGAATTAAATTTCCTATTTCCTTGTTGGAATTAAGATTCTGCATCAGGAGATAAAGAAGGTCGGGTCGTAACGGGTTTAAAGCCACAGGCTTCAGCGCTCCTCGCTGCCCTAACGCGGCGGGCAGGAGGAGCCAGGTGCAGCATCGCCTCCATGCTCCGAGACAAGACCAAGTCTTCGCCTCCACACCGAGAGCAGGTGCGAAACGGACGCTCAGGGTTTCGGCGATATGCAACCATCTTCCTCCACCGCAGACCCGAGGCCGCCCTAGGAGAGGAACCTTCCAGTCCAGTCACCCCCGGGGGCCCGTTTGCTGAGGGCGGACAGTGCGGTGGATTCCTAATCCTTTTCCCTGAAGGGTAATTTCCTACACCAGCCGCAGGACTCACAGTCCCACGCCCGCCCTCCGAAATTGAGCTGCAAAGGGGGCGCAGGTGGGGCCCACCAGCACCTCACAGCCTCCCCGGAGAGGCGTGGGCCGGGACGGGGATCTCGGCTCCCGGTCTCTCCCCCTCGAGCTCCCGGACGCCGCTCACCGTGAAGGGGACATCCCCGACGCTGCCCACGGAGTAGCAGTTGTCTCCAGGGTTGACAGCCCCGGTGAGGACCTGATGCAGATGCATCTCCGGAGCCCGGGCTGGCAAGGGACTGCGCGAGAGGAGCGACGAGCCCCGCGCCCGACCGCGAGAGCGCTTCCCGCTCCGCCTCCCTCGGGACCCACCCCGCGGCGGCTTCGGCTTAACGCCTCGCCCCCCTCTTGCCTTCCCCCTTCCTCGTCCCTGCCATGGGAGCTCCTCGACCGCTGCCGCCGCCCGGATCGCCGCTCGGCTGCGGAAATGCCCGGATGCTCCCACAGCCTGCTGCACCGGCGCACAAATGCGGGAGGAGCGCAAGGGTGCGTGTGAGGCGGAGGGGGGGGGGCGCCGGGGTAGCGCGTGAGCCGGGAGCGTGCTGGAAAGGACGCTCCGCCCGAGGGAGAAGGGCGGTGCGCGCGCCCACCCTCGAGGGAGCTACAGTAGAGTGGGAGGGTAAACCCCTCCTCCAGCTGCTAGGCTCTTAGCTCACTCCTGCTCCCCGCCCCGCGTTTGCGCGTGCGCGCGCAGTGGTTTCCAGGGCAATTGCGCGCGCCTCGTGGACCCTTGTCCCGGGATTGCGCGCGCAGACGTGCGGGAGTTCCCTCGGAGCCTCCCGGCTGCGGCCAGTGGGGGCGGGGCGCAGCAGAGGCCGCTCTGGGGCACGCAGCAGTCCTTCTCTTGGGGACGCGCCTCGGTTCTGTCTAAATGAGTGTTTAATCCACTCCAGAGTACAGTGTGTGACAGTCAGGGCAGTTGACCTCAGGAGGACGCCAGTCACGGGGAAATTCCACCTCGGGAAATCTTAGATCCCGTACGGCTTTTGTGCAGTACAACACGTAAGGTATTTAATTTCACATAAACAAGGCATCTTGCAACTATTTGGAGAAGGGGTACTCCCCTGACAGAAGGCGTGCTCCCACCTTTTGTCACGGATGTTCTAGATAGCGAAAGGGCCCCCTAGAGACAGGTGACTCCTTTTTCATGCGTGATGTCATGGATTCGCAGAATCGTCTGATTTTTCCAGACTATACGCTAAACGTTCGGTGGTGGATACAGAACTCAGATCCCTGCTCCAGGTAAATCCATCACCAATTTTTGAACCTATACTGTGTATAAGTCACTAGGGCAAGGGAGTAGAAGGGATTCCAAGACAGAACTACCTAAAAAACCAGGCAGAACTCCAAAAGTCTTGTGATTGAGACACAAAAGTCTACGCACCACTGAAAAGGAAGAATACTTTTGACTAAGGGGATGGATGGGGAAAGTGTAATGGAGACGATAACGTAAACTCAGGGTAAAATTTTGGCAGGTTGGGATGGACAAGAAACTGCATTCAAATAGAGAAAATAGCATGAGCTGAGGCTTAAAGGTATAAAATGACAGGATGTGTTAGGGAACAAAGATTAGATTAATGTTTGGAGCAGATGATATATAGGGTGGGGAAAGGAAAAGATACTTAGCAAGGTAAAGGTATCCAAGAGGTAGCATGTGGCCTGCCTGTACAAGGAGAGTCTTGAATGCTCCCTTAAGAAGCGTAGATCTCATTCTGCATGCAGTGGGGCCTCCATCAAATGTTTCTGAGCAGAAATTTCTACAATCAGAGCTGCTTCAGGATGATGACTTTGTAGCACTGTGAAGGATAATTAGAAGGGTGGGAAAGATAGGAGGCAAAGGCCTGGCAGAGATTGGTGGAAAAGTGAAGGAGGAGTCAAAGATAATTCCCAACGAACTAGGGCATTTTCCTTTTTGTTTAGTGCCATAACTTCTCCCCAGTCACCCAGACTAGAAACTGCAGAACCGCTTTTGGCTTCTTCCTCTCATGCCCAAATTTAAGGGTCCCTTATCAAGGTCCCTAATTCATGACCCTGAGCATTCCCCCCTGCTATTTACTTTCATTTCAGACCTCATCATTTCTCATTTAATTACCATAATGGCTTCTTAAATAGCTTGACAGCCTTCCACCTCTTTGCTCTCCAACACACTACAGCCAGAGAAACCTTTTTAAAGGAAAAAAATCCTCCACTTAAAATCCCCACTCCTTACAGGTTGAAGTCTAAACTTCTTACTTTGGCTGACAGACCCATTCATTGTGGCTTCTGTGGAATCTTCCTGTTTTATCTCAGAATGTTCCCTCATACCCACTATTCTCCAGCCCCGCTGAGCTGTTTGCCGTTTCCAGAGCATACTGTGTTGTTTTATGCTTCCTTGTCTTGGTTCATGTGCTCTCTGCTCCATCTGGAATGCCCTTCCTCCCTTTATTGATCTGATAAACCACAATTTAGTTTAAAAGTCACCTATTCAATAAAGCCTTCCTAATCCACGCCCAAATACCTTGAGGCTTCCTCCTCTTGAAACACACATATCACTCATTGTTTTGTGTCTGTTTCTTCCACTAGAGTCTTAAATATTTTATGTCAGGCTCAGTATTTTATTTTCTCTGTTTCCCAGCACCTGGATCATAGCACAGTTGGCCCTTGAACAATGCAGGGGTTGGGGGAGTCAACCCCCAGGGCAGTAAAAAATCCACATACTACTTTTGACTCTCCCAAAACTTAACTACTAATAGCCTACTGTTGACAGGAAGACTTACAGGTAACAAAAACAGTCAACTAACATATATTTTGTGTGTTATATGTATTATAATAAAGTAAGCTAGAGAAAAGATGTTATTAAGAAAATCATATGGAAGAGAAAATACATTTGCGGTACTGAAATGTATTTATAAAAAAAAAAAACACAACTCCATGTATAAGTGGACCTGTACACTTCAAACCCATGTTGTTTAAGGGTCAACTGTATTTGCTGAAATACAAGATTTGAATGTGAATAAGAACACCCAATCTTACTAGAAAAATTTATGGGGGAAATAAGTACCTTTCATTTTACACATATTTGTGTTTATGAAAGTGTTTAGATGACTTTACAGTGGTTTTGTGGAGGGACGTATTACATGCTCATGTTAATATAGCATACAATGTACAGTATACTAAGTTCTAGGAAGTCACAGGTTTTATGTATTTATATATTTAATTAGATAGTATAAACGTGAATAAAGGTACTAAGTCACATAGCTAAAAAAAATAGTGAAAATATAGCAGACAACAAAACACACACACAAAAATATTCAGTAAATGAAGCCCCATGTTGTGCATAAAGTATCATGAAGGCAAATAGTGGTGCTACGTCTTGGTACTTGCCACTGAAAAACATGCCACAGTAGCAAATAAATTTGAGAGAACTCATACATATACAGCACATATCAGTAAAAATTGGTGTAAAGCAAGCAGGGTTAAATACAACAAATTTAAATAAATTTCTTTTATAAGAAGGTTTAGGGGTGCCTAGGTGGATCAGTCAGTTAAGCATCTGCCTTTAGCTCGGGTTATGATCCCAGGATCCTGGGATCCGATGTCGGGCTCCCTGCCTCAGCGGGGAGCCTGCTTCTCCCTCTGCCTGCCCCTCCCTCTGCTGGTGTTCCCTCTCTCACTGCCTCTCTCTCTGTGTCAAATAAATAAATAAAATCTTTAAAACATAAATTAATTAAAAATAATAATAATAAAAGTAGAATCACAAGATCTCAGGGGCGCCTGGTGGCTCAGTCAGTTAAGCATCTGCCGTTGGCTCGGGTCATGATCCCAGGATCCTGGGATCCCATGTCAGGCTCCCTGCCTCAGCGGGGAGTCTGCTTCTCCCTCTGCCACTCCCCCCCAGCTTGTGCTCTCTCTCACTTGCTCTCTCTCTCTCTCAAGTAAATAGATAACATCTTTAGAAAAAAAAAAAGGTTTAATACATGTAGACAAACATTTCAGTAAAATCTGGAACAAAACATACAGCAAAATAATAAATTTGAAGAAATTTCAACATCATGCTCGTACTTACAGTAAAGGCAAATATTTTACTAAACAGTAATACACATTGAATAACGGGAAAATTGAATATGCGTTATAGAAGCTAGTATTTTAGTGAATAATAGTCGCATAACAAGAAATGAACACTGTTTCTAAGTGTCGTAAAGATTTTGATCTTCACCCTCAAACTTAAATATTTTTTAAGTTTTAAAACCATTACTACTATTGGATTCTAGATGAATCTCTTAATCTTCAACCTTCACAGCGTTAGAAACAGTAAAAACGATCATCAAACAATACATTATACTAGTATTGTCAATAGCATTATTAACTCACTATTATTTAAACCATTTCACAATTGCCTCCAGTTTTACAGCATTCCATGAAGTTTTGAGCCATTGCACAGCTGTAAAATTGTAAACCTCTTCCTTCTTCCTTTTGGTATCAACTCAAAATCTGGAGCTTGCATCTACTTGTCCTCTCTTCCCTCCTGAATCCTTTACATGACTTTTTTCTTTAAGATTTTATTTATCAATTTGAGAAGCAAACTCCCCTCTGAACAGGACCCCAAGATCATGACCTGATCCAAAGGCAGACACTTAACTAACTGAGCCACTGAGGCACCCCCGTTTTTGTTTTTGTTTTTTAAGATTTATTTATTTAGGGCTCCTGGGTGGCTCAGTCAATTAAACATCTGACCGGCTCAGGTCATGATCCCAGGAGGCTTGGGATCCCTGCTAGGCAGGGAGTCTGCTTCTCTCTCTCCTTCCGCCCCTCCCCATGCTTGTGCTCTCTCTCTCTTTCTCACGTGCTCTCACTCTCTCTCAAATAAATATTTTTTTTAAAAAAGATTTTATTTATTTGAGAGCGAGCAAGCAGGTGTGTATGAGCAGGGAAGAGGGGGAAGGAGAGAGAGAATCTCAAGCAGACTCTGTACCGATGCGGAGCTGGATCCCAGGACCCTGAGGTCATGACCGGAGCTGAAATCAAGAGTCCATTGTTCAACCAACTGATCCACCCAGGTACCCCTACATGACTTCTTTTTTTTTTTTTTTAAGATTTTATTTATTTATTTGACAGAGAGACAGCCAGCGAGAGAGGGAACACAAGCAGGGGGAGTGGGAGAGGAAGAAGCAGGCTCATAGTGGAGGAGCCTGATGCGGGGCTCGATCCCAGAGCACCGGGATCACGCCCTGAGCCAAAGGCAGACGCTTAATGACTGTGCCACCCAGGCGCCCCTACATGACTTCTTGATGGAACATCTCAAGTGTACAACTGGCTAGTTAAGTGTCCTGGAATTACAGCTGAGCCTTTTTTTTTTT
>NC_048222.1:54661567-54672313 GCF_002007445.2 Ailuropoda melanoleuca | reverse complement strand
GGATCCACGCCCTGAGCTGAAGGCAGACGCTTAACCGCTGTGCCACCCAGGCGCCCCCAGCTGAGCCTTTTCTTGTCCAGTCTGACCAACCAAAATTCCTTCCAGACTAATATGGCAAGTTTCCTTAGTAGCCCACCCACCACATTTTAACTGTCCACAATTCATTTCTTCGTCATTCATCCAACCTTCTGTGCAGACCTAAAGTAGGGATTTTTTTCTTCTGATCTGGAAGTGACTTTCTTTTAAAAATTAGGGAAATGTCAGTTTTGTGTCACTAACAGAACATGCCAATACAACTGTAAGGTATAATTTCTCATGTCCACAGGTTTTAATTGTAACAAATGTGGTACCTTTGGGGTTGGGTTTAACGGAACATTGGATGTCAGAGGGATTTAGTTTCCCAGCAGTAATCACATATTCCTGTGTACTACTTATCTATTACTGTGTAACAAATTACCCCCAGAAGTAGTGGCTAACTTCAACAAAAGACACACAGTTTCTGTGCATCAAGAATTCAGCAGTGGCTTAGTTGGGAGGTTCTAGTTCAGAGTCTCTCAAAATGTCAGCTAGGCACTAAAAAGAAGCTAGACACAAAAGACCACATATTGCATGATTCCATTTAGATTAAGTTTTCTGAAAAGGCTAATATATAGACACAGAAAATACATTAGTGGATGCCTGGGGCTGGTAGTGGAAAGGGAAGTAACTCTAATGGGCATGGCATATATTTTGGCATGATGGAAATATTCTAAATTTAGATTGTGGTCATAATTGCACAAGTCTGTAAATTTACTAGAAATCATTGAATTGTACACTTAAAATTACAGAATTTTATGGTAAATAAGCTGTAACCTCAAAAAAATCTGTCTTAATAAGGAGTGTCAGCCAGAGCAATAGTCATCTACCTGGAGGCTTGACTGAGAACGAAAAGACATTTTTCCAAGACAGCACAGTGTCATGGCTGGCAAGTTGATCTTAGTGGCTGGTTGGAGCCCTCAGTTCCCCACCATGCGGTTCTCCCCATAGGGCTGTTTGAGTCTACTCGAGACTTAGCAGGTGGTTCCCCAAGAGCAAGTGATCCAAGGGAGAGATCAAGGGGGAAACTGCAGTATCTTTTATAGTCACACACCACTACTTCCACCACCGTTTGCAGGATACACAGGCTAGCCATGATTTAGGGAGAATATTTCCCAAGAGAGTGAGTCCCAGGAAATGAGAATTACTGGAGGTTTTCTTGGAAGGTGACTGCCAAACCACCAAACTCAAGGATTTTATCTTCAAATCTCAAGGGGCATCATTTCTGTCATTCTTATTCCTACCTACACAGGTCACTGGAATTTCTACTTATAAATATAAAAGGCCATAATGCTAATCTTTGATATATCTGTTATCAGTTCTTTAATGGTGAACTAGCTATATGTTTTAAATATTGAATTTCCCAAGTGAGTACATTTATTTGTTTCAGGGATCTAATACCCATGTTTTTATTTGTTTATTTATTCGTTTTATTTTTTAGATTCCACATATGAGTGAGATCATATGGTATAAGTCTGATTCTGCTTTCTATTTCTAATACCCCTGTTTGTAAATTTTTCCTCTAGTTGTGGAGACCTTTTAGTTGTCTTACAGATGTCTAACACCTTAACCTGCTGTTTTCTTCATTTGTTAGCAATGAACACCCTGACTCTATTACCAGTTCATTTTGCAAAGTCTATTACACTAAACCTGAAATGGATGTAATAGCAATGCCTTCATTGCTTTTTTAAAAAAATTTTTGAAAAGACTTTTTATTTATTTAGAGCAAACATGGAGGGGAGGGACACAGGGAGAGGGAGAGAGAGAATCTCAAGCAGACTCCTCGCTGAGCACAGAGCCCAACATGGACTCGATCTCACAGCTCAAGAGATCATGCCCTGAGCTGAAACCAAGAGTTGGATGCTTAACCAACTGAGCCACCCAGGCACCCCTGCCTTTGATTGCTTTTGAGTCATAAGCTATAGTGGTAGTGTATTTTAATCTAAAATGTCAAGGGAACAATCCTATTTCAGTCATCTATTGCCATGTAACGAACTGCTCTGAGACTTAGTAGATTAAAACAACAATGATTTATCATTTCTTATGCTCTGTGCATTGGATAGAGAGTTCTGCTGGTTTCACTTGGGATCACCAGTGGGGCTGCTTTCAGCTGGAGGGGTCGCTTGGAGTAGAAGGTACAAAATGGCATAATGGTTGGCAGTTGATGCTAGCTGTTAGCTGGGGTGTCTTGGTTTCTTTCTACATGGCCTCTCATCCTCCCTAGGCTAGACAGACTTCCATACCGGTCTTAGGCCCAGTCTTGAAAGTCATGCACAGAGTTACTTCCACCATGTTCCTTGGTCAAAACAAGTCACAGGGTCATCATGATTCAAGAGATAGGGAAATAATTCCATCTTTCAATGGGAGGGACAGAAAAGTCATAATGCAAAAGGATATAGGAAGAATTATCCTAGCCATCTTTGCAAACAGTCTTTATCACAGACCCAAACTCTACCTCTGATCATCTCCATGGCCACTGACTTATTATTTTTGCTTTGTTTGAATTAAGAATGCACTTATAGGGGGCGCCTGGGTGGCACAGCGGTTAAGTGTCTGCCTTCGGCTCAGGGCGTGATCCCGGTGTTATGGGATCGAGCCACATCAGACTCCTCCGCTATGAGCCTGCTTCTTCCTCTCCCCACTCCCCCTGCTTGTGTTCCCTCTCTCGCTGGCTGTCTCTCTCTCTGTCGAATAAATAAATAAAATCTTTAAAAAAATGCACTTATAGGATGACAATTTTTATATATTTACTATGATGTTTGCAATGTTGTGATTTATAAGAAATATATGTTTCTCATATATATTTGGTCTTCATCTGCAGTTCTTGTCTCACAGCCCCCCACATCCTTGGAATTTTCTAAGTACTGAGAGGGATAAAAATGTCTTTTGCTATGTTACGGAGGTGACTTTTGGACCCCACCTGAGGAAGGGGGCTGATTGCCAGGGAAACCAGACCTGTGATTAGAGGGTTGGAAATTTCAGTCCCACTCCTCCCCCTACCCTACCTCCAGCAAGTGGGGAGGGGCTTGAGATCAAATCAGCCTATGGCCAATGACTTACTCAATCACGAGTATTAATGAAGCTTCCCTAAAAAACTCAAAAGGCACCTCGCTGGTCCTTTTTTGGAGAGCTCCCATGCTTGGGGAACCAGAACACTTCTGTGTACCATCAAGCTGGGCCCCAAGATCCACGAAGACAGATGCTCTCCTGTTTGTGACCTTGCCCTACGCATCTCTTCATCTAACTGTTGATTTGTATCTTTTGTCATATCCTTTAATAAACTGGTAAATGTAAATGTTTGCCTGAATTCTTTGAGTCCCTCTAACAAATTAATCTGACCTAAGGAGGAGGTCATTGGAACCTTTACTCAGTAGCTGGTTGGTTCGGAAGCACAGGTAACAGCCTGGGGCTTGCAACTGGCATTTGAAGTGGGGAGTGAAGGGCAGTCTTTCAGGACAATCCTTAACCTGTAGAATCTGATACTATCTCTGGGTAGATAGTGTCAGAATGGAGTTGAATTCTTAGACACCCCGCTGGTGTCTGAGAATTGCTTGAGGTTGGAAGGGTGGGGCATTGGAATTGAGTCCAAGAATCCTAAAAGGCTGTCCTTCCCTGCTACAGGCAGCATCAAGTTATTGTCTTCTTGGTGACTACAACTCAGAATCTTAGCTATTTAACTCACACCTTAAGCTTTTTAGCTTTTTGTCTCTAATATGGATACACTGAACAGAGGGCAATTTTTAAACACTTTTTCGAGGAGGCAGAAATGAATCTTTATGAATCTTATAAGCAGGTGAATAAGGTAAGTTTGGATCTAGTTGTATTATTTTGTTGCTAGAATCTGAGAACATTGATCATTGTAGAGGAATTGTAGCCAATGGCTCCTATCTTTGCAGGCACTATTTATGATTATACTGTGAAAAGTAAGACGTTCTACAAATGTAACTGACTTTCTTAACTATCAATGTTTAGTGGTTTCATAAACATTTAAGTGAGAGTCTAAGGGGGAACTAATTTTTTTAAAAATATTTTGTCACTTTAAATAATGTTTATGCAGAGTAGATTAGATCTGACATGAACTGACCCCTGCTTATCTTTCCAACTTCATCTTTCAGTATTCCTGACCTTTAAATATATGTTCCAACCACACTGAAGTGCTAGTAATTCCTCTGATATTTCAACTTCTGGAAACTTGCTACTTCCCCTACATAGGATTTCCCTTACCACCATCAGCACCACAGCCACTATGCCCTTTGGCTGACTAATTTCTACTCTTTCTTAAAAGTTCAGTTCAGAAGGCCCCATCTCTGGATAGCTTTGGCCACTGTGAATTAGATGCCCTGTTACGCATTCTTACAGGTATTTCCTTCCCATATCTGTCTGGAGGGCAGGGACTGTGTCTTGATGACAGCTGTTGATTGCCTTCTCCTTTATCTGCTCTCTCCTCGTTAGAACCTCCAGTTTTTAGCTGGGAAACAGATGCCTAGAATAAAGACTACATTTCCCAGCCTATGTGTTGCTATTTGTTCATGTTGCTAAGTTCTGACAAATGAGATGTTAGCTGAAGATGGAATGTATAGCAGTTTCTGGAAAAAAAAATTTTTAAAGGCACTCTTTATGCCTCATCCTTCCTTAATCCTGTTTCTCTAAAATATAAATGTGATGGCTGGAGCAACATCTTGGAACACAAGGATGAGGCTCATTCCTAGGGATGGCACAGTAGAACGTTGGAAGCTTTCCACTAAGTCCCTGGCAATCATGGAGCGCCCTTACTGGGTTCTACATCTAGATTTTTACATGAAAGAGAAATAAACTTCTGTCTTGTTTAAGCCACTATTTTTTTGTGTCTCTGTTAGAATTGTTCCTGATCCTAATTCATTTTTAGCTTTTTTTTTTTTTTTTTTTTTTTTAATTCTAAAGCCTGGCAAAGTGCCTGGAACATGGTAGGAACTCAAGAAATGTTTATTAAGCCAAGTAGTTATTAACTGTATTGGGGGTACATTATGTAAATTGAGTTAGTAAAAATCACAAATATTTTAGAACTCACATATCTTCCCAAGGCCTCAGAAAACAAAACACTGCATCCTCTGGGGAGTGGTAGACGATGGTTATGGGAATAGAGGGCTAGTGGCATTAAGATAGGGGTAAGAACTAAAGAGTTGGAATTAGTTATCGAAGCTAGGTATGGCCTACCGAATAGTAAACAGACCACTCTATGCCTCTGGAGAAATGAATTAGTTTTGCTGGCATGGTGCTTGAGAAACATTTTAAATAGGGAGTAATAAATTAATCTTGTCCTAGATTTACAGAATAAAACGAACTTAGCGTTCTTACTGCTGAGAGACCAGGCAGTATGCTACTGAGATCACCAGGTACAGTATGGTACTCTTAGGCATGGCTAAGATGCTCAGAGGACTGGACCCCCAACACCACACCCCTAATGAGAGGTGACAGGGGACAGGAATCAACACTTCCTCATGGTGTCCCTTCCTGTAAGACAAAATTCGTTTCTGGGGGCAGAAAGGAGAAAGCTCAGAAGGGTCTGCCTCCAATGGTGATGGTAGTGATGGCATGTATGTACATGTGTGGGGGGTGCTGACATGTTTAGGTGTTAACAAAAAAACTGAAGTTCTAACTTGACTCTCCTTTTAATCTAGTTCTAAATGTTGCAAGCACATTTGTACAGGCATATTCCTGTGACCGCATATGAAGCAAGATTATAAAAAATGTTCAGGACATATTAAGGTTTTACGGTATTTTTTAAAAAACAGATTGTCAAAAAGAAATCATTGTGTATCAATGGATGAATGAACAAATAAATCGTGGTATATATGTAAATAAAATATTATTCAGCCATAAGGAGGAATGAAGTACTGATACACGCTATAAAATGATTGAACCTCAAAGTATGCTCAGTGAGAGAAGCAGACACAAAAGTTGCATATTGTATGATTCCGTTTATACAAAATATCCAGAATATGTAAATCCATAGAGACAGAGAACAGATTAGTGGTTGCCAGGAGCTGGGAATGGAAGAAATGGGTAGTAAATATTTAATGGCTACTAGGTCTCCTTATGTGGTGATGAAAATGTTTTTTGAAGTATATACCCTTGACTTGTTCACTTTTCATTGTTCACATGTTATATGAATTTCACATCAACTAAAAAAAAAGAAACAGCCATATTTTGTGAATTAAAAAAAAAAAACTAGTACAAAGAAAAAATCTGGAAGGTATTTTAACAGGTCCTGTGTCTAGTTGGTGGAATTATGAACAAGTTTAATTTTAATCTTTTTGCACGTTTGTTTCCAGTTTTTCCACAGTGAACATATATATATTGGTTTTATACTGAGAAAACGTACAATGATTTTAAATTTTTAAACAAAGGGTGGCCTTTCAAGTCTATGAAGAGGTTTAATTAAGAAACTAGGAAAAACCTTGCTCATGATTAATATGTAATCTATGTCAGTTTTCCTATTGCAGAATTAGATTTTAAATGAGAATATAAGAGATTGATGGAATATATTTTACTATGTTTAAAATCCAATCATTTGCACAAACTTATATACAGAATTAAAATATGAATGCAAATGCCATGCCTAAATTTGTTTTAAAATTTCAGTGGGTTCTATACCGTGAATAAGTCTACACAGAGTATGTGTTGGGATACCTTAAGGGGTCAGATGCCTACTGGGCCTTTGACCTCAGAGTTGATGATGACTTCCATAGCTCTACAATAGTATCAGGAGGCCTAACCCCGAAATCTCACCACCTTTGAAAAGGGGTTGAGGAGCCAGTGGTAGTTCTAAGACTCATACCCCTTGTAGTTGCTTTTGACTGTTGATTTTCCTTTGCTCACTTCTCTCCTCGCACCACAACCACACATCAATTCAAATTTTTCTTCAAACCTAGCTTAAAAATCACCTCTTGGGTGAAAATCTTCCCACCACAGTGATATCAAATAAATTGATCCCACCTTATGATTCCACAAATCTTTGTGCCTCCATGATAGGATTTATCACATTATTTCTTTTATTTTTTTTTAGATTTTCTTTTAAAGATTTATTTTTCATTTCTGAGAGAGTGAGAGCATGCATGGGGGGTGTGCTGCAGATTTCTATCAAACTATACTTTTTGAAAAGTTAAAAAGCACTACTTCCATGCAAATATAAAATGAAATTGTGCCAAAGATTTTATTCAACTCATTATGAGGAAACCAGTAAGATGTTAAAACTAGTTCAAGTGAGAATTTGACTTACAGATTTATATTCTCTGAAAAAGCTTATTTGCATTGCTATGACCATGAATTCTTTGTATGCTATCACTACTCTAAAATTTAACTTCTACTCTCACAGTTGTCAAATAGCCTCAGGGCGCCTGGCCGGCTCAGTCAGTTGAACAAGAGACTTGATCTCCAGGTTGTAAGTTTGAGCCCCACACTGGGTGCACAGATTAAAAATAAAATATTAAAAAAATATATAGCCTCATCAATAGCAAATCAATCAAACAGAATCAGATAATCCCTAAATTTCCCTCAGGCGATGCCCAATACTTCACAAAGGCACATCCAATAATTTCTTTTGCCCATTTCCAAATGTTATATAATATTTCCTGATGTTTTATAGCTTGGATATCTATTTCTGCTAGAATATGCACTCAAAGCCATATCTCCAGAAAAAGGTTTAATACTGAGCTCCTTCAGGGCCTCCTGGCTGGCTCAGTTGGTATACATCGTGTGACTCTTGATCTCAGGGTTGTAAGTTTGATATTGGGTGCAGAGATTACATAAAAATAAAATCTTAGGGGCGCCTGGGTGGCACAGCGGTTAAAGCATCTGCCTTCGGCTCAGGGCGTGATCCCGGCGTTATGGGATCGAGCCCCACATCAGGCTCCTCTGCTGGGATCCTGCTTCTTCCTCTCCCACTCCCCCTGCTTGTGTTCCCTTTCTCGCTGGCTGTCTCTATCTCTGTCAAATAAATAAATAAAATCTTTAAAAAAATAAAAATAAAAAAAATAAAATAAAATCTTAAAAACAAAAAACAAAAAGCTGAGCTTCTTCATGCCAGGCTGCAAGCAAGATTCTAGAAGATACAAACATACAAAGGTAGAAAAACAGCTTTTCTGATCACAGGGACATATTTAGTATATATTAAAGGTATATAAACAAATCATTTATATACAATCAATAAGAGCTGGGACTTAGGGAGATTAACCTGTGACACTCACATAATGGAATAGTGAGAGAACTGGGGGAGAGAGGACAATTAGGATTATTCTTAGGAAAGAAGTGATCCCACGCATACCCCTATGGCCAAACCCACTCATGACTTACTGAGAATGCAGTTCAACCACATACCCGTACACATACACACACACGCACACACACAAATTTTGAACGCCATTCACTCTTGGTATGTCAGGAACAAGAAGACTAAATTATGCTACAAAGAAGAAGAGAAAATAACATTGATAATTAATATTTGCTGAGTGCATTACCTTTCATGCTTGCAAGCACCTAATTATCTAAATGCTGTTATAGATCCCTTTTTATAAGTTAGGAAACAGAAGCACATTGAGGTCATGCAATGCTAAATCTTGCCCTCTAGGAGCTGAGAGTCTAATGAAGTAGGAAAAACACAAAAACCACAGTCATATACGATACAATAACGGTACTGAGAACTACAGAGTAATGATTAATTCTACCACATATAAAAGACATTCTGGGATGCCAAACCAAATCATGCCCCTTTCTTTCAAATTGCCTCTATATACCTTCCAATCTAAAAAGGGAATCCTAACCATGTTTGCCCCATCTGACCCCACAAAGTTTTGCATCAGCTGGTTGGATCAGGGCTATACAACTATTCAAACAAGAACCAACATATAGGCCAGCTGAACCAATCCTTCTTTGAGCTGGGAATATGACACTGGGACACAGAGACCCTCAGATGAATCATGGTGGGTGTAGGACTTGAAAGGTCTTGTAAAGATTGGATTCAAGTGAGCACAAGAGAAGCCAAAACGATGCAGCAGAGGAGCCCTACGTAAGCAGAAAAGGCTGGACAGCAAAGAGAAGCGGGAAACAAAGTGGAGCACAAACAGTAGCAGAGATCAGTACGATTGGGCTTCTGCACACGTGTACACCTAATTCCAAGCTGGCTGAGTGACTTGCACACTGATGTGAGTTGAACGCATGAAGAGTACCAAGTCCAAAGGTAGCAGGCTACACAAGTTTTGTTTGGATAGACGTATGAACTGTAACTTCACTAATCATGTTTTCTAACACACATTGGATGGTTTTAAATTTTAAATAACACTGGCCACCTGCAGGGAGAACTCTAAATTAGGAAAGTCATAATATAATTCCCAAACACTCTTTCAGTTAAAGAATAAAATCACATTACTTTTATGAAACCAAAACATAATTCTTAGAGCTTCGGCCATTGGCCTGTGGACAATAATTTCTGTGTGGCACTTACTACCCATCCTCAAGTCACAAAATCAAACATGGCTTCAGATTCTCCCCCCTTCACACTTCCAGTAAGGTGCTTTCTGTGCATTAACAGCCTCTCGTGGCTTTGTACTTTCTGTTTGTTTTAATCTTTGAGTGAGTTTCTGTAGTAGTTGATCACTGGCTGGCTTTAGAACACTTTCCTTGCTCTTGTTTTTAATAGTTTCTCTAAGAGGATCACCTGGGTGGCTCAGATGGTTTAGCATCTGCCTTTGGCTCAGGTCATGATCTCCAGGTCCTGGGATCGAGCCCCGCGTTGGGCTCCCAGTTCAGTGAGGAATCTGCTTCTCCCTGTCCCTCTGCCTCTCGCCCTGCTTGTGCTCTCTCTCTCTCTCTCCCTTTCTCAAATAAATAAATAAAAATCTTTTTAAAAAATAGTTTCGCTTAGAGTCTGGCTAAAATATTAGCAGGGGGTTATGAAATTAATTGTGAATATAGGAGCAAAGTAATGTTATTTTGAGATTATCTCATATGGAACTTGATGATATTAATGTGATGGAACCCTGCCTGAACTCTAAAAAGAGCCAGTGTGGTGAGCTGAACACCCTGGGATAATCATGCCATTCTTTTTTTTTTTANATTAAAATCATATCTGTCAATAATCTCTATCAATCTAAATGGCTTAAACTCTCCCATAAAACGCCACAGGGTTGCAGATTGGATAAAAAGACATGACCCATCCATTTGCTGTCTACAAGAGACTCATTTTGAACATAAAGATACATTCAGAATGAAAGTAAAGGGATGGAATACCATCTTTCATGCCAATGGACCTTAAAAGAAAGCTGGGTNTCAGACTGAAAGTAAAGGGATGGAATACCATCTTTCATGCCAATGGACCTCAAAAGAAAGCTGGGGTAGCAATTCTCATATCAGACAGATTGGATTTTAAACTAAAGACTATAGTTAGAGACACAGAAGGGCACTATATTATTCTTAAAGGATGTATCCAACAAGTGGATATGACAATTATAAATATATATGCCCCCAACAGGGGAGCAGCAAGATACACAAGCCAACTCTTAACCAGAATAAAGAGACATATAGATAAAAATACGTTAATAGTAGGGGACCTCAACACTCCAATATCAGAAATAGAACACCCATGCAAAAAATCGACAAAGAAACAAGGGCTTTGAATGCCATACTCGAAGAGTTGGA